>NC_141877.1:144407846-144710876 GCF_056163025.1 Triticum urartu | reverse complement strand
ACTCGAGTCGAGAAAGGAGTGATAACAAAATACTTTGCAACGACTTAGAAGAAAACACACTTATCATAAAACAGCTCATATAAATTTAATAGCCCTCAATTAACATGGGAAAAGAAAAGTGGTTTTTAACTAACCTTGTTTTTAACAAACTAAGTTTTTTTTGTTTAACATAAATATAAAGTTTGGTCGAACTGAACGAATTAAAAAATTTGAGCATGAAAGCGACTTAGCTGGTTAAGGTACTCAGTGGTGATGACGCATGCCGAGCTTGCTGCGGGATGAGGTTCCAGGTCCCAAGCCGGTCCTGAGGTGGCCGAGCAAAGAGCTCGGCTTGATGAAGTGACACCACCGATGTGGCGAGGCGAAGTCCCCCAGTCTAGCTAAGGAGACAAAGTAGGTCGGCAGGGTGACGCTGAAGTGATCGTGTGATGCCTCCGAAGTTGATTATGAGAATAGGAGGTTGACCCAGTGGGGCGACGTCACTATCCGGCCGATGCTGACATCAGCTTGCCCAACATAACATAGCCATAGCTGATTATCCTGCATGCACGAAGTAGCGCAAGACAAAGAGAGAAAAATGGTATAAAATAAATAATTTGAGAAATATAGTCTGAATGCCGAATTTAGCTTGACGGCATGACGGCGGTGACCAGGCCATGTTGTGTGAATTCGTCTGAAAGACCCAGCTGCGGACTAGAGCAACGACAACAGCCTGGAACACTCCCGATGGCGACCACAGTGATCTACGTACATAAGACAGTACAAACTGGCAGAGCATGTGTGGGTACAAATAATTTATGCAATACAACTTTAACATGAAAAATATAACCTGACTTATTTGGATGACAGGTGAAGCGAATGCGGATTCATAATGTGTGCCACGGTGCATCAGGTCGGCCAAGTCATGGCCAAATAGTCCACGGTATCACGATCATGGAAACAGTCAGGTTGCGTACGCAGCACCTAGAAAGTAAAAAAGTTGTAGTGCTGCTACATATTGAATTGACTTCACTCGTCGCCAACATCAGATGAAATAGTGCACAGATGTCACAGTCTAGACCCCAGTTGTAATCTGCAAACACAATCGAAAAGACTGGCAAAAAAAATTCTTGACGAACTCAACTGGTGACTGATATGTCTAATTGAAAAGATAGCACCTGATTTCAAATATAGATGTAGGAGTAAAATAAATCTACACCAAGGTCCCAGCCCCAGGCCCGAGGTGACCGAGTGAAGAGCTCGGCTCGCTGAAGTGGCAACACAATGCTGTTGATGTGGCGAGGTGGAGCCCCCAGTCCAGCTAACATTACGAAGTTGGTCGGTTGGTGACGCCGAAGTCCTGAGAGTAAGTTCATGAAGATATGGTGGAACCCCTAGTCCAGCTGAGGTGACGGAGTAGGTCGGCAGGGCAACGCCAGAGCCCCCGCGCTAGCCGATGTGTCGAAAATAGGTCGGCAGAGGTGGGACAACGAAGTCGGCATGCCAAGGTGATGGTGTGACGCAACCGAAGTCAATTGCCTGCACACATATAACAGGGCAGCCCAAAAGTAATACCAATAACGGAAAAAATCTTCTACTTAATTAATTTAAGTGAAGTGAGTAATTAAAGAAATGTGGCATGGGCGCAGAGGTCTGCCTAACGGAGTGGCAGCGTGGAGATGTCGACACAGGTCAGAAATCCGACGAAAGGCTGGATTTATTCTGCGTGTAGTGGACCAAAGAGGAAATTCTTCTACGTCCCATGTGATCTAGTGTCAAATCAGACCGGCCTCAACGAGAAGTTGTAATGGCAATTGACAAAGAGCAACAAAAGTCAAGCATTAAATTTTGCCTTCACGTGAATTAGTAAAGCAAAAGCTGAGATGCTATTCATTAATTAAACCTTGACGGAAGTGTTGTACTTAGAAAAATAGTACTTCCTCTGTAAACTAATATAAGAGCGTTTAGATCACAATTTTAGTATTCTAAACGCTTTTATATTAGTTTACAGAGGGGGTATTATATTTAAGGAATTTATTGACTTCCCTGGTAGATCACGTGATGAGGAACTATAGTGTGTCATCACTTGACCCCATGCGAACCTGAAAAGGGATCCGGGCGCTATGGCTCTTGTGAGGACCATGTGCGGAACCTGAAAAACTGTAATGGTATAGTTTTTTTTACATCAGGCAACGCCTAGATCGGCCCGATCTGATCTTCCCGCAGAGCTCGGCCGCTAGACGTCCTGCCGCCGCTGCTGTAGGAACGCCACCATACCCATGCGCGCCTTCTATCGAAGGTTTGCATGCGCATCGAGGTCATCCATATATGTTTTACCTGGGATAGATGGCTAGCTGCCGACCTCAAGGCTGCCTAGAAATTCTTCTACGGACAAAATAGCACGGGAAAGCAGAGATCTTTTCGCAAACAAATTGATCTATGTAAAACAAAATAAACTGAAAGAGCAACACCTGATTTGGCGTCGTTTGAAAATCTCATCAAACCGTGACGATCGCCTAGCGGACTCTCAATGAAAGCACCAATGTCGGTTCTATATCCGACATATCTCGTAGTAGGGGTCCTAAGCTAGGCATCTTGGAGCGATGGTAACATGGAAACGGGATTTTACCCAGGTTCGGGCCCTCTCGATGGAGGTAAAACCCTACGTCCTACTTTTGATTGTATTCATATGGGGTATAGTACAGAGTACATGTATCTACCGCGAGATTGTTCTAATGAATATTATATCATGTATTGACTAGCCTGGCCTCAGTTTATATAACACACCAGAGGCCTAGGGTTTTAGGAGAGTCCTTGGCTCGAGCGCCAAGTCTTGTGGAGTATTCCTTGTATGCGGCATGGGCTGCCCAAAGTGGCTCATTAGTGAACCACCATGGGGTCCTGAGCCCGACCCATAGGTCGGGGGACGACGTGATGAGTACCCCCTAGTCCAAGACACCGTCAATTAGGAAGTGCCTTCATCCTACCCCAGGCGAGCAATTGAGCCATAGAGCATTGGTGGCAACATCATAAGAAGTAGATCATTAGATGATCGTTTCTCCTTGAGGGAGTCCTGGATCAAGGGGTGTTCGGATAGCCGAACTATACCTTCAGCCGGACTCCTGGACTATGAAGATACAAGATTGAAGACTCCGTCCCGTGTCCAGAAGGGACTTTCCTTGGCGTGGAAGGCAAGCTTGGCGATACGGATGTTCAGATCTCCTACCATTGTAACCGACTCTATGTAACCCTAACCCTCTCCGGTGTCTATATAAACTGGAGGGTTTTAGTCCGTAGGACAACATACACATCAACAATCATACCATAGGCTAGCTTCTAGGGTTTAGCCTCTCTGATCTCGTGGTAGATCTACTCTTGTACTACCCATATCATCAATATTAATCAAGCAGGACGTAGGGTTTTACCTCCATCGAGAGGGCCCGAACCTAGGTAAAACTTCGTGTCCCTTGCCTCCTGTTACCATCCGGCCTAGACGCACAGTTCGGGACCCCCTACCCGAGATCCGCTGGTTTTGACACCGACATTGGTGCTTTCATTGAGAGTTCCTCTGTGCCGTCGTTGTTAGGCCCGATGGCTCCTACGATCATCAATGGCGATGCAGTCCAGGGTGAGACCTTCCTCCCCGAACAGATCTTCGTCTTTGGCGGCTTCGCACTGCGGGCCAATTCACTTGGCCATCTAGAACAGATCGAAAGCTACGCCCCTGGCCGTCAGGTCAGATTCGGAAGTTTAAACTACACGGCTGACATCTGTGGGGACTTGATCTTCGACGGATTCGAACCACTGCCGAGTGCGCCGCACTGTCACGACGAGCATGATCTAGCCCTGCCGCCAAACAATGCCCTGGAGGCCGCACCCGCGTCGGCTCCGACCCTTACTTCGGAGCCAACCGCACCGATCGAGAATGGGCGGCTGGACGCCACCTCGAGGGCTGTGATCCCAATGGCGGTTGAGCCGAACACCAGCCCCATACTCTACAAGACTCGTGACTCCATGGGGCCGGATTCTTCGCCGGACTCCGAACCCTCCGCGCCCCTGCCGATCGAATCCGATTGGGCGCCGATCATGGAGTTCACGGCCACGGACGTCTTTTAGCACTCGCCTTTCGGCGATATCCTGAAGTCACTGAAGTCTCTCTCTTTATCAGGAGAGCCCTGGCCGGACTACGGTCAGCAAGGTTGGGGGATGGACGATTTAGAAACCCACCCACCACCCACTTTGTAGCCACTGTCGACGACTTAACCGACATGCTCGACTTCGACTCCGAAGACATCGACGGTATGGACACCGATGAAGGAGATGATGAAGAACCAGCGCCTACTAGGCCCTGGAAAGCCACCTCGTCATATGACATATACATGGTGGACACCCCAAAAGAGGGAGAGGGCGATGGAACAGCGGAGGATGACCCCTCAAAGAAACAGCAAAAGCGCCGGCATCAGCGACGCCGCTCAACACCCCGCCAACACAAAAACGGTGATTCCAGCACGGGAGATAATAATACTCCGGAGAGTGCCGAAGAAAACCCCCTCCAACAAGGTTTAGCACAGGAGGATGGAGAAACCAGCCCTCATGAGAGAGCGGCAGACAGAGAGGTCGAGGACGATAATTATATGCCTCCCTCCGAAGACGAGGCAAGCCTCGACGACGACGAATTCCTCGTGCCAGAGGATCCCGTTGAGCAAAAGTGTTTCCAACGCAGGCTTATCGCCACGGCAAGAAGCCTCAAGAAAAAACAGCAACAGCTTAGAGCCGATCAAGATTTGCTGGTCGACAGATGGACTGAAGTCCTTGCGGCCGCAGAGCATAAACTCGAAAGCCCCTCCAAGAGTTGCCCAAAGCGCAAGTTGCTACCCCGATTAGAGGAGGAAGCACTTGACGCGGCCGAATGGCCACCTCGTGGCCGCGACAGAGAGGCCTCCCGGCCCTCCACTCAAGCCGCACCCCGTACCAAGGCACGGGAGTATGCGTCGGACTTACGAGACATGTTGGAGGACAAGGCAAGGCAAACACGATCGATCTACGGATCGCGTGGGCACCCCACGACTCGAGACAGTAACCATCACGCCGGCCACAAATTCGGCAGGACCGAACACAGTAGACAAAGCTCATTGGAGCTACGTCATGATATCGCCCAGTACGGAGGCGCCGCACACCAACTGTGCTTTACAGACGAAATAATGGATCATCAAATCCCCGAGGGTTTTAAAACCGTAAACATCAAATCATATGATGGCACAACAGACCTGCGGTATGGATCGAGGATTATCTCCTTCATATCCACAGCTTGCCAAATACCTCCATCAAATACCTCCCACTCAAGCTTAAAGGACCAGCTCGGCATTGGCTCAACAGCTTGCCAACAGGGTCAATCAGTTGTTGGGAGGACCTGGAAGCCGCATTCCTCGACAATTTCCAGGGCACTTATGTGCGACCCCCCAGACGCCGATGACCTAAGTCACGTAATCCAGCAGCCAGAGGAATCGGCCAGACAATTCTGGACACGGTTCCTAACAAAGAAAAATCAAATAGTCGACTGTCCGGACACTGAGGCCCTAGCAGCCTTCAAGCACAATATCTGTGACGAGTGGCTAGCCCGGCACCTCGGACAGGAAAAGCCGAAATCTATGGCAGCCCTCACGACACTCATGACCCGCTTTTGCGCGGGAGAAGACAGCTGGCTTGCTCGTAGCAACAATATGACCAAGAACCCTGGTAGTTCGGACAACCAGGGACATTAGTGGCAGGTCACGTCGCAACAAGCAGAAGCGCCGCATTAACGGCGACAATGCTGAGGATACGACAATTAATGCCGGATTCAGAGGCTCTAAATCCGGTCAGCGGAAGAAGCCATTCAAAAGGAATCCTAGGGGCCCGTCCAGCTTGGACCGAATACTCGACCGCTTGTGCCAAATACATGGCACCCCCGAAAAGCCGGCCAATCACACCAACAGGGATTGTTGGGTGTTCAAGCAGACACGCAAGTTAAACGCCGACAATGAAGACAAGGGGCTGCATAGCGATGACGACGAGGAGCCCCGGCCGCCGAACAACAATGGACAGAAGGGTTTTCCCCCACAAGTGCGGATGGTGAACATGATATACGCCACCCACGTCCCCAAAAGGGAGCGGAAGCGCGCGTTAAGGGACGTATACGCGGTAGAGCCAGTCGCCCCAAAGTTCAACCCATGGTCCTCCTGCCCGATCACCTTTGATCGAAGAGACCATCCCACTAGCATCCGTCATGGAGGATTTGCCGCATTGGTTCTAGACCCAATTATTGACGGATTTCATCTCACTAGAGTCCTCACGGACGGCGGCAGCAGCCTAAACCTGCTTTACCAGGATACAGTGCGAAAAATGGGCATCGATCCCTCGAGGATTAAGCCCACCAAAACGACCTTTAAAGCCGTAATACCAGGTGTAGAGGCCAACTGTACAGGCTCAGTCACACTTGAAGTGGTCTTCGGATCCCCGGATAATTTCTGAAGCGAGGAATTGATCTTCGACATAGTCCCATTCCGCAGTGGCTATCATGCACTGCTCGGACGAACCGCATTCGCCAAATTCAATGCGGTACCGCACTACGCATACCTTAAGCTCAAGATGCCAGGCCCTCGTGGAGTAATTATGGTCAATGGAAACGCCGAACGCTCCCTCCGAACGGAGGAGCACACGGCGGCCCTTGCAGCGGAAGTACAAAGCAGCCTCTCCACGCAGTTCTCAGTCCGGCCATTAAACGTCCGGACACCGTCAAGCGCGCCCGGAGTAACCTACAACAAGACTGCCTGGCACGTTCCGAGCAGGCGTAGCAATGTGGCCCCAACCCCAACCCTCGCAAAAAGGCGACGCCAGTACTTCGCGTACATAACTACGCTCTGGAAATACCATGGGCATAGGGGGAGGGGCACCATCACGGCACACCCAAAACACGGCTTAAATCGCACCAGGGGCTACCGATTTTTTTTACTTTTCTCTTACTTCCAGGACTATACTCTTTGGAAGGCCTGTTCGGCAGTTCAATTACCGCACAAACGACGCAAGAACCAGGGAAGCAGACAAGCCATGCCGCATTACGGAAATCCCAGGTGGTCTCTATCACGAGCAGTATACCTGTTTCGCATACTATTCCGCAGCTTGCCCCTGGAGCAGACATGTTAAATAGTCCAACTTTTCGTTTATCGCATTACTTGTATCGTTCTGCTTTGATCGCAGCTATTTTTAATAAACAATGCATAGCTTTTGTCTATTTTTGCATTATCTTTTTATAAATAAATGTTCCTTAACGACATGTTGCACCCGTACAACTTGGTACGGCCAAAATATGCCAGGGGCTTTTAGCACCCCTCAATATGGTGTGAGAAGTCCGAACACTTTCAGAAGTGCGGCACCCCGAACTTATAGCACTATATGCATCGGCTCCGAATCATGTCTTGGGTCAATAGTTGGGTTTGCCCGGCTCCTATGTTTTGGTGCCTTACGTTCCGCTATATCGGCTAAGGTAGCACTAGGAGAACCACTGCGATTGTGCCCCAGTTAAGCTGCGCCGAGCACCTCAGTGGAGAAAGCTAAAACTGACCGTCATGATGAAGCGAGAGCTGGTCGTTGTTCGAGAGGTTTTTTCGAGTCCCTAAAGACTTATGCCGCTTAGGGCGAGGAGTCGGCTCTGTCCGGCCAAGGCGTGGATAGCGCCCCGAACTCGGTCTTCCGAATACTAGGGGCTTCGCCGAAATTTAAAATTATAGAATTCTATGGCTAAGTGAGAGTGTTCATGCATTATAGTCCGATTGCCTCGTTCGTTGGGCTGAGCGCCTCCCTCGAAGGACCCAAATATGGGAAAAAGAGCGCCTGGGTTTATCCCCGAACACCCCAGCACTAGCGGCAAGGGGGCAGAAGCCGACGACTCGCCATCTCTCAGTATTGATAAACAACCGCACAGAAGGTAATATTTTAAATTCAAGCAGCATTGCTCAACGCATATGAACAAGTTTTCAGCGCACAGGACAAACACGAGTGAGTTTTACTCAAAAATTACAGCCCTAGTACATTCATCCGCCACAAGACGGGCACCCTTCAGGACATCCTTATAGTAATTTTCAGGCTTGCGATGCTCTTTCCCCGCTGGTGGCCCGTCCTTCACAAGCTTCTCCGCATCCAGCCTGCCCCAGTGCACCTTAGCACGGGCAAAGGCCCTACAGGCACCTTCAATACAGATGGAGTGCTTGATGACTTCGGGCCTTAGACAGGCCTCCACCAGCCGCCGCACCAGCCCGAAATAGCTCCCAGGCAGAGCCTCTCCAGGCCACAGCCGAACTAGGAGGCCCTTCATGGCCTGTTCGGCCGCCTTTTGTAGCTCGACCAGTTGCTTCAGCTGGTCGCTCAGGGGCATGGGGTGTCCGGCCTCAGCATACTGAGACCAGAACACCTTCTCCGTCGAGCTGCCCTCCTCGGCTCGATAGAATGCGGCGGCACCGGATACACTCCGGGGAAGATCTGCAAATGCCCCTAGAGAGCTCCGGATTCGGGTAAGTATCAAGTAACTCACGTTTATGTGTTTACTTTGCATAAAGAATGCCTTACCCGCCGCTATATTCTTCACCTCATCCAACTCCTGGAGGGTCTTCTGGGATTCGGTCTTGGCAGACTTGGCATTTTCAATAGCCGCCGCGAGCTTGGACGCTTGCGTCTTCGAGTCAAGCTCCAAACTCTCATGTTTCTTCATGAGAACCTGGAGCTCTTGCCGCACCTTGCCAACCTCGGCCTCATACCTCTCCCGCTCGGTGCGCTCCGCGGCCGCACTCTTCTCGGCCTCGAGCAGCGCTTGCTTAAGGGTCGCCACCTCAGATGTGGCCCCTACAATAGCCATGTTAATCCTGTCATTTCTTGCAATTGCACCTTTTTTATATATACATATTCAACCAAGGTATTTCTTACCTTCCTTCTCCTCGAGCTGCTTCTTGGCACGCCCGAGCTCTTGCTCGAACTTCTCAAGGCTCTGCTTCAGCGTGTCCACTTCCGCAGTCAGTACGGCGGACGCCAGCAGAGAAGCCTGAATATTGACTCCTTTTGTTAGACTCCTGCGAATTCTTTGATCCTCTATTCGGCTTTTCTTCCCGAACGCCCAACAGAGCATCAGGGGCTACTGTCTATGCGGTAATATTATTTACACATTATTTACTTACCTCAAAGCCTGTCAAAAGGCTAGTACAAGCTTCAGTCAGTCCGCTCTTGGCGGACTGAACCTTCTGGACCACCGCACTCATAATAGCGCGGTGCTCCTCGTTGATGGGGGCGACTTGGAGCGCCTCCAACATATTGTCCAGCGCCTCCGGTTGGACGGGGGCCGCCGGCACGGTGGACTTGCTCCTCTTGGAAGGAGGTCCCCCGCCGCACTCCGGAACCTTTAAAGGTTCCGGAGCGGTGTCCGGCCTAGAGCCGGACTTGGAGCCCTGGGGGGTTTCATCCCCTTTACTCCTGGAGTCCGGGAGGTCGCCTTGCGGCGCCTCCAAGACCACCTCCTCCCTGCTGGGAACCTGTTGGGACAACACCTCGGTGTCGTCCGTAGGGCGGGGGGAGGAAGCCGTCGGAAGCGAGTTCACATCCGACGAGTCCAGTGAGCCGCTGACGACGCGTCGAGCCGGTCTTTGGGTGGGCTGCATAAGCATATTCGACATAAGGGTAAGTTGTGCAATAAACGAATATTATGAATTGCTCCGCTATCCGGATACTTACGATTTTGCCAGGGGCTTGGCCCTGGGCTGCCACCCCTCTCCGCCATCGTCGGCGTCGGCGGAGTAGTCCGGAGGAAGGGTTTTACCCTTCTTGGACCCTCCGGCCTCCTCAGGGAGGGCGGCCTTCCTTTTCTTCTCTCCTCCCATTGGAGGGGGAGAGATTTCTTCTTATTCCTCCTTGTCTTCGCGAGAGGAAGGCGCTTCGGGACCGTCGGATGATGAATCCGACACCTCCTGGCGACGGGTCCTCTTTCGAGTCCCCGTGGCCCTTTTCGTGGCCTTCTTCTCCGGCACCACATAGGGTGCCGAAACCAGCAGCTTCGCCAAGCGAGCGTATGATGGGCCTTCAGGCGAAGGAGCCGGACTGTTGATCTGTCCGGACGTCACCTCCCAATCCTGTCAAAGATAAGGGAGCTTAGATCCCGCATAGAGTCAAACTGTGAAAAACTGATACCCTGTAAAAGGACAAAAACAGCTTACCGCATGAGCGTGATGCTGAGTACTGAATCCGTGATCCTCGGCAGCGGATGCGGGAGCCTCGGCGCCCTTGAAAAGCATCCTCCAGGCATCTTCGTACGTCGTGTCGAAGAGCCTGTTTAGAGTTCGATGCTGCGCCGGGTCGAACTCCCACAGGTTGAAGGCCCGTCGTTGACACGGGAGGATCAGGAGGATGAGCATAACCTGGACTATGTTGAAAAGCTTGATCTTCTTGTCCACCAGGGTTTGGATGCATTTTTGGAGTCCGGTCAGCTCTCCTTTTTTACCCCAAGACAGGCCTGTCTCCTTCCAGGAGGTGAGCCGCGTAGGGGGGCCGGATCGAAACTCAGGGGGTACGACCCATTTGGCGTCGCGCGGCTCGGTGACGTAAAACCATCATGATTGCCACCCCTTCAGGGTCTCCACAAAGGAGCCCTCGAGCCACAGGACGTTGGCCATCTTGCCAACCATGGCACCGCCGCACTCTGCTTGGCTGCCGCGCACCACCTTCGGCTTGACGTTGAAAGTCTTAAGCCATAGGCCGAAATGGGGGCGGATGCGGAGGAAAGCCTCGCACACGACGATAAACGCCGAGATGTTGAGGACGAAGTTCGGGGCCAGATCGTGGAAATCCAGGCCATAGTAGAACATGAGCCCCTGGGCAAATGGATGCAGAGGGAAGCCCAGTCCGCGGAGGAAATGGGGGAGGAATACCACCCTCTCATGGGGCCTAGGAGTGGGGATGAGCTGCCCCTTTTCGGGAAGCCGGTGCGCGATGTCGCCAGCCAGATATCCGGCCTTCCTCAGCTTTTTGATGTGTCCATCCGTGACAGAGGAGACCATCCACTTGCCTCCCGCTCCGGACATGACTGGAGAAGGTTGAGGTGGTACTGCGTACTTGGGCGCTGGAGCTCGAGTGCGCAAGAATGGATAGGCAAAGGAGGAAGAAGGCGTGGGTGAAAAGGTGGATCCTTATCCCCTTATATGGGTGGACGTGGCTACATGTCCCCACCAGCCTGGTAAAACTTGCTTATCTCCAAGCGCCGTTATCAAAGGCGCGGTTGGGTTACCCACGCCCGTATTGATGAGAATCCCGGAATAAGGGGGCACGATCTCTGCTTTGACAAGACGTGCCAAGGAAACCGCCTCGCATGACGCGCTGAGGTGGGATAATGAAACGACTTCGATAAAGGCTTGGCCGTGGTGTGTCGCACTACGGAATACGTCAGCAGATTAGATTTGTGTAAATATTATTCTCTCTATGGCAGTATGTGGAAAACTTATTTTGCAGATCCGGACACCATCTTTGTGTTTAAAATCTTCTATGAAGTATTTGGAGGAGGAACCCGCCTTGCAATGCCGAAGACAATTTGCGCGTCGGACTCGTTGTCATTGAAGCCTGGTTCAGGGGCTACTGAGGGAGTCCTGGATCAGGGGGTGTTCGGATAGCCGAACTATACCTTCAGCCGGACTCCTGGACTATGAAGATACAAGATTGAAGACTCCGTCCCATGTCCGGAAGGGACTTTCCTTAGCGTTGAAGGCAAGCTTGGCGATACGGATGTTCAGATCTCCTACCATTGTAACCGACTCTATGTAACCCTAACCCTCTCCGGTGTCTATATAAACCGGAGGGTTCTAGTCCGTAGGACAACATACACATCAACAATCATACCATAGGCTAGCTTCTAGGGTTTAGCCTCTCTGATCTCGTGGTAGATCTACTCTTGTACTACCCATATCATCAATATTAATCAAGCAGGACGTAGGGTTTTACCTCCATCGAGAGGGCCCGAACCTGGGTAAAACTTCGTGTCCCTTGCCTCCTGTTACCATCCGGCCTAGACGCACAGTTCGGGACCCCCTACCCGAGATCCGCCGGTTTTGACACCGACACTCCTAGTTTATTATGCATGTAACTATTTATTTAGGTGCGTGTGATTGTTGTGTATAGTTACTTATGTAATTTGATTTTTAATTTGGCTATGCAATCATGTTCTTCTAAGTATATATGTTGTTGTTTTGTAGACAGTGTATAGATGTTGTGCAGACAGAGAAATCACATCGCACAAGGACTAAACTACGGAGCCCATCAGTGATTCCATCAACCACTGACAATTGTATACCAGCAAGCGTTTGCCCACAACACACACGTCTTATTAGTAGGAATCGTCTGTGTTATTATTGGTCTTCCCACATAATTCGGATTAATGACCTATTTTCCGGGTATCACACACATCTTGTTAACCTGAATTGTTTCTGTTGTTTTGTCTCATCGTAAACAGTTCCTCCGAGTGAACTGTATGTCGTCTATCACACACACCTTGATCTAGCTGACCATTTCTATTGTTTTGACTCATCGCAAACAGTTCATCCGAGTGAACTATATGTCGTCTATTGCACACACCTTGATTTGGCTGACGTTTCTATTGTTTTAGCTCATCGCAAACAGTTCATATGGATCAAATCTATGCCAGTATCACACATGCAACTCTAATCTGAATCATCCTTGATGTCTCCACCATCGCACACAGTTTGTTTTATTGGTGACGGTCTTGTCACGATATTGTTTGCGATTCATGCATCGCACACAGTTTGGTCAATTGGTCAACTATACATGTGTCACGTTAGGACCATCCTGCAGTAGTGATCGAATCAAAATTTAAAACACGACATAGCTCATCGGCTTTACGTTTATTCAAATGTGACTTTGAAAGAAAAATTAAATCAGCCTTGATCCACCCATGTAGCTCCAAGAACTCGCGAACTGCCGCAGGGGAGAGCATTCCATGGCAGTTCCAACCTATGATTTTCATTTGGCCCAGCGGACCTCCTCTTCAGCGGCCACTAATGTGTCATCATCTCCAACTGATTCCCTCCTCTGTTGCACCTATGCCTCTTCTTTTCCCTCTATCTCCTTCGGTACATGTGTGGTGACCCCATCTCCATCTATTATTGTTTTCACCCTAACCATACATACTCACTTAGCAGAAACATGCCACATCACCATATAACATGCACTCATAGCTATCCATAGTTTTTGCAAAAGAGAAGTCTAAGTCACTGCCTGTTAGTGGGGCTTCAAATGGGTTTCTTCACTTTTTACCTACAGTTTTCCTGCGCGTCCTCCAAACTCTCAACTCCTCCCTCCTTTTTCCCTTTCATCTTTGATCAAACCTGCATAGGATTCTTCGTAGCATTGAAATTAACCATAGCATCACTATTTGCATCAGGAGCTGCTAGTCTTGCAGCAACCGCCGCTGACAGGGCCTCCAACACGCCTGGTTTGAACAGAAGTTGATCAGTTTGTGTAGTAGCAGCGACATGGTTGGCCTCACCCATCAGCAGGACACCCTGGCCCTCCTGGACAACAGGGCAGACCTGATAACCAGCAGCATCAGCACATGTCTTGGGGTAGTTTGGTTCCTCCGACCGCGTGTTTCCCTGACCCTCCTGGCCAGGCAAGACACCCGGTAGGCTGGTCTCCATCACTGCTAGCCCCTGGCCCTCCTGGACGAAACTTTCATGGACAGGAAGCGCTACTGCCCGATCCTCCTAATCAGGAGCAGTATGTAGCGGTGCCCCAGGGTCCTGGCCCTCCTGGCCGAGAAGAAGCACACCCAAGTGAGTGTTGGTAGTTGCCACATGCCTAGCAGGGGCGGCCAGGCTGTTGCCGGACCTCCTCACCAGAACCAGTGCCAAGTGTGGCCGGCAGAGAGGCCACAGGGGCCCGCCCTCCTGGCTGAGTTGGAGACCCCCTTGGCCTGGTCCCCTAGTCGCCAAGACGGCCGCCATCGAGGACGCCACAACTCCCTTTTCCATCAATGTGAGATCACTCATGGCTTTTATCACCTTGACCACCATTCCCTCTATGGCCCTGGAAGAACTATAGATGTTGGAATGGATCTTTTGCTTGCCACTTGACCTTTCTAGTAAACATCTCCACTCAATTTTTTGGTAAAGATGCTACTCAAATGTCCTTAGGGATTCTATAGAACCGCTCAGAAACATGTCCTACAAGTCCACAACACTTACAGTATGACGACAATTTCTCGTAAGGTACATCAAATTGAAATTTCTCAATGTTGCCTAGAGGATTCAATGCTACCCTATACTAGAGTGGCACATGTAGCAGAATTTTCACTCGTACATGCAAAAACATCTCAACTATGAAATGATTTCGATGAGAGACGATAATCACCTCGCCAATTTGGTCCCCTAGAGTCCAAGCCATACTCTTAGTTTTTATCTCAAAAGGGAGGTTACGAGCCTGGGGCCATATAGCCATGGCTCCAAGGTCAACCTCCGCCGAGTTATCATTGCCATCGAACTCAGCAACGATGATTCCTTCATGCCTGTAATGACATGGCTGCGCCTGAAGGAAATATGCCCTAGAGGCAATAATAAAGTTGTTATTTATATTTCCTTATATCTAAATGTTTATTATTCATGCTAGAATTGTATTTACCGGAAACTTACTACATGTGTGGATACATAGACAAACAGAGTGTCCCTAGTGTGCCTCTACTTGACTAGCTCGTTAATCAAAGATGGTTAAGTTTCCTAGCCATAGAGATGTGTTGTCATTTGATGAACGGGATCACATCATTAGACAAGACCCATTTGTTAGCTTAGCATAATGATCGTTTAGTTTTTCTGCTATTGCTTTCTTCATGACTTATACATGTTCCTCAGACTATGAGATTATGCAACTCCCGAATACCGGAGGAACACCTTGTGTGCTATCAATCGTCACAACGTAACTGGGTGATTATAAAGATGCTCTACAGGTGTCTCCATTGGTGTATGTTGAGTTGCCATAGATCGAGATTAGGATTTGTCACTCCGTGTATCGGAGAGGTATCTCTGGGCCCTCTCGGTAATGCACATCACTATGAGCCTTGCAAGAAATGTGACTAATGTGTTAGTCATGGGATGATGCATTGCGGAACGAGTAAAGAGACTTACCGGTAACGAGATTGAACTAGGTATGATGATATCGACGATTGAATCTCGGGCAAGTAGCATACTGATGACAAAGGGAATGACGTATGTTGTTATGCGGTTTGACCGATAAAGATCTTTGTAGAATATGTAGGAGCCAATATGAGCATCCAGGTTCCGCTATTGGTTATTGATCGGAGATGTGTCTCGATCATGTCTACATACTTCTCGAACCCGTAGGGTCCGCACGCTTAACGTTCGATGACGATTTGATTATGAGTTTTGTGTTTTGATGAACCGAAGTTTGTTCGGAGTCCTGGATGAGATAACAGACATTACGAGGGGTCTCGAAATGGTCGAGACATAAAGATTCATATATTTGAAGGTTACATTCGGACACTGGAATGGTTCGGGTCATTTCGGATAAGTTTTGGAGTACCGGGGAGTTCATGTGCCTTCATGGGCCCATAGAGTAAAGGAGAGGAGGGCTACAAGGGAGGCCGCACCCCCCATGGCCAGTCCGAATTGGACTAGGGAGGGGGCGGCGCCCCCTCTTTCCTTCTCCCTCTCTTGGATGGAAGGGGACTCCAACTAGGATTGGGAATCCTAGTTGGACTCCCCATGGCGTGCGCCCCCTCTAGGCTGGCCTCCTCCTCCTCCCCCCTTATATATGTGGGAGGGGGCTCCCCAAAGGACACACAATTTTCTCTTAGTCGTGTGCGGTGCCCCCCTCCACAGTTACACACCTCGGTCATATCGTCGTAGTGCTTAGGCGAAGCCCTGCGCCGGTAACCTTCATCATCACCGTCACCACACCATCGTTCTGACGGAACTCTCCCTCGGCCTCAACTGGATCAAGAGTTCAAGGGACGTCACCAAGATGAACATGTTCTGATTGTGGAGGTGTCGTATGTTCGGTACTTGGATCGGTTGGATCGTGAAGAAGTTTGACTACATCAACCGCGTTACTAAACGCTTCCGCTTTCGGTCTACAAGGGTACGTAGACACACTCTCCCCTCTCGTTGCTATGCATCTCCTAGATAAATCTTGCGTGATCGTAGGAATTTTTTTGAAATACTGTGTTCCCCTACAACACCTTCAAAAAGAACATTTTATCTTCCTCAACGGAGAAGTTGAGGATGAACCTCTCGTCAACGCTGGCCACCTCTTGAACGGTGATCGTACCTTGCAACTTCTATGCCGAAACACGGAGCTCATCAATAAGGATCCATGAATTTAATTGGAAGGGCGATAAGAACCACCCCGCCACCAAGGATCCATTGATAGCCCCCCACACGGCCTCCATGTCGATGATCAGCAGTGCCACCATCTTCCCCTTGTTGACAGACGTAGAAGGCAGAACATGGGTTGCGCCCCCGTATTGATTGTCGGTGCTAGCCGCCCCGCCGCCGTAGTAATCACTTCACCCGTGCCCTATCCCAACTCCATCTCCATCTCCGCCTCCTCATTCCTCTCCATATTTTCCCTACCAACCCAAACTTGCAAACCAGATGGTTGACACAGTGGAGTAGGCAGAGAACTTTTCCCTTTTGTAGAAACTAGAGAGCTGAGAAACACCCCGTGGAGCTAAAATAGCTCTTCCTATCTCTCAGATTTGCAATCACGAGGACGAAATTTGTGCATTTAACCAAAAAATAAAGTATCTTGAATAGGCAGTTTTGAAAACATATTGACCCTAATTTCTCCATTTCCTCTAATTATACAAATATCAACACTCCCCTGATTTTCTTCTCTCCCCTTTTCCATGGAAAAAATGTTGATACATTTACTACAACGAAACCCTTAAAAGGGGCATTTGTCTCATGATTTTACTTAACACACCATTGGTATGTTCCATTTCACCATCTCTATTCTTGCAAGACTCAATTTTGAATATATTCACGTCCCAGAACATTAAAATTAGTTGAATTATAAATTTATTTATTTTATTTTTGGATGATATGAATAGCTAAACTTTTTATGGCAACATGGAGAGTTTGCCTCTATGCGTTGCTGACTCTGTGTGTTCTTTTGCCAAGTCTCAACGTTGAATTTGTTTGGTATACGAAACAGATATTGATATATTGGTTCACACTGAATTATATTTGTGTTCCTATCGCATTACTTTGTTTGAGTATATGTTTTAACTTCATTATTAATGTGGATTTGTGGTTCAGAGGTTTGGTGCTATATTATATGTTGTGTATCCGAATACTCAATTTTTCATTTCTAGATTAGACACTTAGGATCATCTTGCCTGATCTTCCCAAAAATTCTTGCTCCACCAATTGGTGAAGCACTTTATTACATATCAACATTTACAGATATAAAATCTATATGAGGAGTATCAAACATTTTCAACATCTCTAAGAAAAACATTTATAGACATATCACTTATCATTTATATGTCCACAATAAAATATTTGTTTTTTATTATGTAAGGATGTCTTCCATTCCCCCATTAATCTCATCCCAATGTCAAACCTAATATATGGGCGCCATTTGTCAATCATTTATCTCTCTCAACGATGGAGCGACGGTGGTGGTGCCTGCTACTTCTTGAGCTTGCATTGATTTTTCCCTTGAAGAGGAAAGGGTGATGCAGCAAAGTAGAGATAAGTATTTCCCTCACTTCAGAACCAAGGTATCAATCTAGTAGGAGGCACAAGCAAGTCTCCAATCTATGTACCTGCACAAACTAACAAATACTTGCACTCAACGCGAGAAAGGGGTTGTCAATCCCTTTAGGGTCTCGCCCAGAGTGAGATCTAATAGAGATAGGTATAAAAGATAAATAAAAGAGCAAACTAAAGTAAATATAAATAAATTGCAGCAAGGTATTTTTGGGTTTTTTGGTTTATAGATCTGAAGATATATGTTCGAAAATAGACCCGGGGGCGATAGGTTTCACTAGGGGCTCCTCTCCTCAAAGAAAACATATAGTAGGTAAACAAATTACTGTGAGCAATTGATAGAAAAGTGCAAAGTTATGACGATATCCAAGGCAATGATTATGAATATAGGCATCATGTCCGTGTCAAGTAGACCGACTCTTGCCTGCATCGACTACTATTACTCCACACATCGACCGCTATCCAACATGCATCTAGAGTATTAAGTTCATAAGAACGGAGTAACGCCTTAAGTAAGATGACATGATGTAGAGGGATAAACTCAAGTAATATGATGAAAACCCCATCTTTTTATCCTTGATGGCAACAATACAATACGTGCCTCGCTACCTGATGTAGGGTGAAAACCCTAGGGGCCGATCTTTCACGATTTGAGCGGATCCTACGAAGAACACGAAGAACACGACGGGGAAAACATGAGGGGAAATGAGAGGAATCAGTCAAATTAACAAGAAATGATCACACATGTGCTAGATCCTCGAAACACAAAGAGATACAAGATCTGAATCCAACAAAGGATAATACATAGGGTAACCGGTTCTTCTCCGAGAGGAGGTCTTCATGTCTTCCCGTTAGGGGTCTTGAATCCAAGATTGATCTTCTCCAAAGAGGTGTCGGTCCCTCGTAATGGAGTAGATCTGGATGGATGAGTGAAGCTCTATGTCACATATGAGCTAACACAACGCTGACCCTAACTAGGAGGAGGAGGTCTATTTATAGTCTTAGTGAAAATGGGGGCGAAGTGAAGGGGTACATGGGCCTTGGGCCCGAAACTATGCGCAGATAGGTACGGGACGTCCGGTTTGTTACGGTCGCCCGGTGGCTCATGGGCATCCGGACGTCCGTTAGTTGCCGGACTTCCGCTGGTTTTGGTTCGGCTGGGGTGGCACCGAATTTCTGGAGATGGCCGGTCGTCCGGTCGCTGGTCATCCGGTGGCGTCGGACATCCGCTGTTTTGGCTCAAGTGTGGTGACGCTAGTCATCCGGTCCTAGCTGGATGTCCGCTCGATGTAGCTTGCGTCGGCTGGGACCTAGCCAGGCTGGGGCTTCAGGTGTCGGACGTCCGGTGTCGGCCGGTCGTCCGGTGGCTATAGCTTTAGTGGCAGCTCTTCTTCTTGGCACTTGGTATCCTTGCTGTCTTGTCTGTTGGATGTAGCTGCTCCTTGGCTTTCCTCCAAGTACCTGATTACACATAGTGTTTCCGCTTGAGGTAGCAGCGATGTCTCATGTATAGAAAGTGGTAGTTCGGAGAGGAGCGAGTTCACCTTTTCTTCGATAGCCTTTGCTCGGGCTCTTGTCATTGGTCCACGTGGTGTCATATGAGACGTAGGTAGGTCCATGGGGATGACCTTGGGATGCTCCGCATCATCTCCCCTCCCTTGGAAAAGATCCGACCTTGGATCGAAATCTTCATCACCATGGTAGGGCGAGAGATCCTTGACGTTGAAGACTTCGCTCACGTTGTACTTGTTGCGCGGGAGGTCAATCTTGTAGGCGTTGTTGTTGTAGCGTGCTAGCACCTTGAAGGGTCCATTAGCTCGTGGTAGAAGTTTGGACTTGTGTTCATTGGGGAAGTGTTCCTTGCAAAGGTGTAGTCACACGAGATCTCCAGTGTTGAATATCATGGGTTGCTTGTTGACATTGAGCTTGGCCGCGAGTCGTTGTACTTGTCACTCGATGGTGTGCCTTGTATCTTCATGCATCTTCTTGAGATAGTTCACTTGTCCACTCGCGTCCATATTGATGCGCTCTTGTAGTGGTAGAGGAAGAATGTCCAATAGGGACAACGGGTTGAATCCGTAGACGACCCCGAAGGGGGACATGCCGGTAGTTGAGTGTCTTGCGCGGTTGTAGGCACTA
The DNA here is from genome assembly GCF_056163025.1 of Triticum urartu. Taxonomy (NCBI): domain Eukaryota; kingdom Viridiplantae; phylum Streptophyta; class Magnoliopsida; order Poales; family Poaceae; genus Triticum; species Triticum urartu. Next base: position 144,690,951 of record NC_141877.1, on the reverse strand, counting down.
TTCCCACTCCTTGATGTTCCTCTTGATCAACACGCGTAGTAGAGTGGAGAGTGTTCGGTTCATCACTTCCATTTGGCCGTCGGTTTGTGGATGGTATGTCATGGAGAATAGTAGCTTGATTCCGAGCTTGGTGCATAAGGTCTTCTGAAGTAACTCAAGAACTTGACTTCGTGGTCCGAGACAATCGTCTTTGGCACTCCATGTAGGCGCAAGATTTCCCTACAAAAGAGATTTGCAACATGTGATGCATCGTCTATCTTGTTGCAAGGAATGAAATGAGCCATTTTTGAGAATCGGTCCACAACAACAAACACGGAATCCTTTCCATGTCTAGTCCTAGGCAAGCAAAGTACAAAATCCATCCTAATATCTTCCCATGGGTGATATGGAATTGGAAGGGGTGTATATAGACCATGAGATTGAGCTTTGGACTTAGCTTTGCGACATCTCGAACATCGGGTGGTGAAGCGTGAGACGTCGCGTGACATCTTGGGCCAATAGTAGTTCATGGAGAGCATAGCGAATGTCTTGTCGCGTCCAAAGTGTCCCATGAGCCCTCCTCCATGAGATTCTTGCAAAAGTAACAAACGAAGAGAAGACTCGGGGATGCAAAGTTTGTTAGCTCTCATAAGATAATCATCTTTGATGTAGTAGCGTTCCCAAGATGTATGCGTCAAACATTTCGCATAAGGAATAGTAAAAGTAGGATCATGCGCATACAAGTCTTTTATGTGCTCAAAGCCTATGACATTCAATTCAAGTTGAGTAACAAGAATGCATATACGGGAAAGTGCACCCGCCACAAAATTTTCCTTGCCTTTGATATACTTGAAGACATAAGGAAATGACACAAAGAATTCACTCCATTTAGCATGATGCTTGTTCAACTTAGTTTGACACTTAAGATACTTAAGTGTTTCATGGTCAGTATGAATGATAAATTCATGAGTGCGAAGGTAATGTTCCCATTCATGCAAAACTTGCACTAAAGCATATAGCTCTTTGTCATAGATGGGGTAATTGAGTTGCGCTCCGAAAAGTTTCTCACTAAAGTAAGCTATGGGGCACTTCTCTTGCATTAACACACCTCCTATGCCATTACCACTAGCATCGCAATGAATTTCAAAAGGTTTGTCAAGTTGGGTAATGCAAGTGCGGGAGCATGAGTATGCAAATTTTTAAGCTCATTGAATGCGCTATCTTGGGATGGTCCCCAAACAAAGGGTGCATTCTTCTTACTCAAAGCATGTAAAGGAGAAGCAATGGTGCTAAAATCCTTAACGAATATATGGTAGAAACCGGGTAAACCAAGAAAACTACGCACTTGTTGCAAGTTGGTTGGTCGTGGCCAAGTTTTAATAGCATTGATCTTAGATTCATCAACATGAACACCCTTAGAAGACACAACAAACCCAAGAAAACAAGCTTGTCAACACCAAAAAGGCATTTGTCCATATTATCAAAAAGGTGCTCTTTTCTAAGAGTTTGTAGCATGGTTCTAAGGTGGGTGACATGGTCTTTTATAGATTTTCTAAACACAAGAATATCGTCAAAGTAGACCACAACAAATAATCCAATATAAGGTCGAAAAACAAAATGCATGAGTCGCATGAAAGTACTGGGTGCTTCGGATAAACCCATTGGCATAACAAGCCATTCATATAAGCCAAACTTGGTCTTAAATGCAGTTTTCCATTCATCACCTTCTTGGATGCGTATTTCATAGTAGCCACTTTTAAGGTCAATTTTAGAGAAAATGGTGGCTCCTCTAAGCTCATCTAGCGTATCATCTAAGCGTGGAATGGGGTAACGATAACAGACGGTAATAGAATTGATAGGACGGCAATCGGAACACATGCGATATGTACCATCTTTCTTGGGAACAAGGATTACCGGGACGGCACAAGGGCTCAAACTTTCTCGAACATGGCCATTGTTGATGAGTTGTTGTACTTGCCGTTGGATCTCCTTAGTTTCCTCGGGGTTGACGTGGTAGGAAGCCTTGTTAGGAAGAGGTGCTCCGGGGATGAGGTCGATTCGGTGCTTGATGCCTCATAGTGGGCGTAGACCCGGAGGTAGCTCATCGGGGAAAACATCTCGGAATTCCTACAAAAGAGAACACAACACTAAAGGTAGATTGTGAGAGGTGTTAGCTTTTGGTGCGTCATCCTTCCACAAAAGGACATAGTGCATGACACTTGATGGGTTCTCACACACTTCTCTCATCTCACATTTGGTGGCAAATAGAACTAAGTTCTTATTTTCGCTCATCGTGGAGGCACTCAATTTGGGCTTGTGGTGCTCACTCTCCTTTTGGTGGTTCGCTCTCTCACTATTCTCTCCACGATGGGTGGTTTGCTTGTGGGCGATCACTTGGCTTGGAGACATAGGTCGAAGTACATACTCCTTTCCTTTCATCTTGAAGCTATAGTGATTCGTTAGGCCGTTGTGGATGACACCTCGATCAAATTGTCATGGTCGTCCAAGAAGAAGGTGGCAAACGGGCATTGGAACCACATCACACTCCAAAGTGTCTTCGTATCCTCCAATTGTGAAGGAGACTTGCACTCTATGCTCGACTTGGATAGTGCCGGAGTCGCTAAGCCATTGAACCTTGTATGGATGTGGGTGCTTCACCTTGGCCAATTGGAGCTTGGAGCATAGTTCTTCACTTGCTAAGTTATGACAATTCCCTCCATCGATAATGACCTTGACGGACCTTCCATTGATGCCGGCCTTGGTACGAAAGATATGGCATCTTTGGTCTTCTTCTTGTTGATGTTTAAGAGTTAAGACCTTGGAGACAACAAGAGCGGGGCTCGAATCTTCGTGGGAAAAGACTTGATTCCCTACATCTTCGTTCACTTGCCGGTGCATGGCCAATTGCTCAAGTGCTTCCATTTCTCCTTCACTCATGGAGACATAGGTACCATCCTTGTTGAGGATCATGGTTCTCTTGTTTGTACACTCAAAATACTTGTGGCCTCGGCCTCCGCATGTGAAGCATTTGAAGGAACTTGTCTTGATGGTATCATCGTTTAGGGTAGAGGATGATGAAGCTCTCGGCTTGAAGTTGCTTCTAGTAGGAGGATGACTTTAGGTTGTCAAAGTTTTCTTGTAACTTGACTTGTCAGCGTTGCTTGTAGATGTCTTGGTTGAGGTAGAAGGTGTTGGAGTTGTTGAAGCTTGGATGTTGGAGAAGCCATAGGTCCTGGATGAGAACTTGGCATATTTGAAGCCATCTTGCACTTGACGTTCCGCCTTGGTAGCTTGATGCACTAGCTCGATGAGGTTCAAGTATGGTTGGAAGTCAGCGATCTTCTTGATAGGATGATTGAGTCCATTCAAGAAACGTGCCATAGTTTTCTCATCATGTTCCATGACATTAGCTCATATCATGGCAATCTCCATTTCCTTGTAGTATTCTTCCGCTCTTGGTCCTTGCTTGAGGAGTTGGAGTTTCTTGAAGAGGTCGTTGTTGTAATATGTTGGCACGAATCGTGCTCTCATGACATCCTTCATTTGCGCCCACGTAGTGATGGGTGGTTCACCTCTTGCCGCATGACGCTCAATGACTTGTTCCCACCAAATGAGGACGTAGTCTTGGAACTCAGGGGAAGCCATCGCGATCTTCTTCTCTTCCTCATAGTTGTGCAAGCAGAAGATTTTGTCAACCTTCAATGCCAATTAAAGGTACTCTTCGGGATCATTGCTTCCACTGAACTTGGGCATGGTGAACTTTAGCTTGCGGTAGCATTGCTCTTAATTGTGGTGGGGTCATGGATGATGACGTCCTTGACGAGGAGGATCGTCTCCCTCAACTTGCTCTTGTCGTGGAGGATTTCCATTGTCTTCTTGCTCTTGGTGAACTTGGGGTTCTTGGCGAGGAGGTCGTGGAAATTGACGATGCACTCGAGCTTGATAGGTCCTCTCTTGAACTTCTTCACGAAGCGCTTCTCAGTGCTCACGATTTTGCTAGTTGCGCGTGGCTACGGCTCGACTTGAATCTCGGAGGGCACGTTGCACCTCAAGTGCTTGAGCTTCACGTAGTTGTTGTTCTTGACGTTGTGCCTCGGCATCTTGTTCATCTTGATGTTTGATACGTCTCCAGCGTATCTATAATTTTTGATTGTTCCATGCTATTATATTATCTGTTTTGGATGTTTAATGCACTTTAATATGCTCTTTTATTTTATTTTGGGACTAACCTATTAACCAGAGGCCCAGTGCCAGTTTCTATTTTTTGCCTATTTTAGAGTTTCGCAGAAAAGGGACACCAAACGGAGTCCAAACGGAATGAAACCTTCATGATAATCTTTCTTAGACTGGAAGCAATCCAGAAGACTTGGAGTCGAAGTCTGGAACTCCATGAGGCGGCCATGAGGCAGGAGCCTAGAAAAATCGCAGAGATCCACGAAACCACTTTTCCACTGCCGTAACCTTCTGTACCCATGAGATCCCATCTTGGGGCCTTTTCCGGCGATCTGACGGAGGGGGAATTGATCACGAAGGGCTTCTACATCAACACCATTGCGTCTCCGACGAAGCGTGAGTAGTTTACCACCGACCTTCGGGTCCATAGTTATTAGCTAGATGGCTTCTTCTCTCTCTTTGATTCTCAATACAAAGTTCTCCTCGATGTTCTTAGAGATCTATTCGATGTAATACTCTTTTGCGGTGTGTTTGCCGAGATCCGATGAATTGTGGATTTATGAACAAGATTATCTATGAATATTATTTGGTTCTTCCACTACAAAAAAAGACACTTTCGTGATGATACATGTTTTTCATAGTAGGTCATGTTTTCTATCATGAATGTACATCCATGACAACTTTATGACAGAACAAGATAGTCATACATGTGTTGTCGTAGAAGTGTTCCATAACATTACCAAAATTATCATCACGGAAGTTTCCACTTCCATGACGATAAATCACGCGTCATGGAAGTGCTTTCGTCAAGGGTGACCAACACGTGGCATCCACCGTAACGGGTCGCCGTTAAGTTATCGGGTCCAGTTTGGGATCCGATAACCCACTAACAACCCGGACAAATGAGGACTTTCCACGTGTAAAATTGTCATTGGCCGGAGGAAACACGTGTTGGCTCACCGTTGGGACATATGTCATCCATTCATTGGACACGAGGCGCCTATGATATGTCAACACGTGGCATGGGCCAACAGAGGCCCATTTCGGTGAAAAGGTCGGCATGTTTGACTTGGTCAAACACTAACGGGCCAGCCCACGGAAAGCCTGTTAATGGCTTGTTCGTATATAGCCCATTTACGGCTCGCTAACTCATGGCTCGTTACGGCCTACCGACATTAAGCCCAGTAGCTTCATTTGGGCCGTCCAATATGATTCCATCCCATTATAACTTCCAGCCCATATATGGCCCATGATGTCTTTCGGCCCATACGAGGCCATTTGTTAGTCTTGGCTCATTAACGGCCCGTGGTGAATCTGGCCTGTAATGAACAGTGTACCACTTTATACCCATTAACGACCCATTATTCCATTGGGCCGTTTCCAACCCGTGTTATCTTTTGGCCTTCTAAGGGCCCATTTATTCTTGGGCTTATTTCCAGCATTCAATTACTTACAGCCCGTTACTGGCCTTTTCTGCTTGTGGGCCAAATTCAGCTCGTGGTTACAATCGGCCCGTTTGCGGACCGTTAATCCGTTGGGCCATTTTCGTAGGATCATCAAATATGGCAAATTAACGACGACCCGTTATGGTCAGCCCATGAACGGACAATTCCAAATCTAGCCCGTTTACGTCCCATAATGTAGTCTGTTATTGGCCCATGTTTGGCCGATCGATCAAACGGTTCGTAGAAGGCCCATTGATGATACGGCCCATAGAAGGACCATCGTTTCTACGGCCCTTAGAAGGCACATTGTTTCTACGGCCCATAGGAGGCCCATGGTAACTAAAATAATGTGTAGCCCATGGTTATTGTGGACTAGTTTTAAAAAATAGGTTATTGCGGCCACTAGCAAACCGCGGAAAAAGAACTTCACTTACTACAAGCAAACAAATAAACAAGACAACAAGGAAATAAATAAGAAAGCAATGTACGCTAGGCTATCATGGCTATTACACATATTACATCCACTGGGCATCAAAGTTCGTCACCGGTGAAAATATAGGGAACAAAGCCGCATATCATATACACTAGTTGTCAAACTTGGCGACCAGTGCAAATAAACGCTGCAGCAAAACAAGTCCAGAACTAAAACCACTTCAAAAGAGCTCAAGAAACAATATCCTAGGTACCCATAATGCTGGCAAGATGCTTAGCAAGCTTATTAACTTTCTCTTGTTTGGCGCTTAAATCCTCCAGCGCTTGCTGTTGCACAAGAAAGTACGCATCTGAAATCTGCAGGGACTTCCTCAGTCCTTCGTCTTCTTGCCGCAGCATAGCTGACTGATGCCTTTCAGCTTGTAGCTGAGACTGAAGAATCCGAAGTGATTCAGGCAGCGAGTTCGAAGAGCTTGTGCCAGTGGTACTGGCCAGTAACTCGAACACTACATCAACGCAGGACTGTGGTGTTTTCTCACTGTCTACAAGATCGTTTTTATCACCTTTCTTGGAGACCAACAGGGTTGTCTCACTATCTTGAACCTTATCTGCATTACTTCCTCTACCATTGCATAGTGGGGTGCTCTTCTCCAATATTCTATTCGCATACTACAAGAGAAACAAGAAGACACATCACAAGTTTAGCATGTAGTATACGAAACTCATTTTGGTAAACCGGTTCGGTAGTAAGGTGGACAGGATAACAACATGAAACAAACATATATCTATGTACTATGGTCACTGTATTGTCCATATCATTCTAGTTTATGTTGCCAAATCAAGATAGAGACACGGTTCAACTCATATATTTTTAATACACGGCAGCATAGATAGAATATAAGTGTGAGAAACTACACAGCATTGACAACACTTGTAATGTGCATCACATGAGAACATAACGGTTTATACAACTGAAACGGAAATCAACATAGAGAAAGAAGTTAGAAGAGCAATCCAGTTAAAGAAATATGTTTAGAACATACCTGTTGCGCCATTGGAGTTTCAATTGGATCCTTCAAATTCAAAAGTAGTTGGTATGAGTAAATACAGTGATGCAACAGCAAAGGAGTATGCACCATAGCTACGGAATCTAACCTGAGAACAATTGCTCTTCTGCTTTAAACGTGGAGTTTGGGTTCGCTGTGGTGGTCTTCGTGCTTTGGGCACTGCAGTTGCTTTACAAACTGCTCATGTGGGGGTAATCTGTGCTGGACATGGTGTTTTGTCAACTAGAAGTGGGTTACTATCCGCTGGGGTTGGGGTTAGATGGGTTGTAGCTGGTTCTCTGCCCAACGGTGTAAGTGCGCAATCTAGAAGAGTCTCGATTATGTGTGGTGGGCTAGTTTGTGGGCCAGTACAACCATGGTTCTATCTGCATCGACGGGTAGCACTGTCTTTTGTGAAGAACGGGTTTTTTCTCCCTTAGATACTGCCATCACCCCCTCCAATTCAAATGGATGATAAAAAAGAAAAGAAATTGAACGTACAGACATTGTATGATAGAAAGATGTCGTAATTCACATATATGTTGTCTAACCAAACAGGACAGCATGACACAATTTCACATATATGATGCCTAACTAAATAGGATAGCATGACACAGTTTCAGATATATGATGGATAACTTAACAGGATATAATGGCATAATTCAACATTTGATGAGTATCTAAACAGGATGACATGACAAAACTATATGATGTCTTTCTAAAAAGGTTGCGATGAAATAATTCACATACATGTTGTCTAAGTATACAGGATGGCATGATACAATTGACATAATTGATTCATATACTAAGCAGCTGGCACTCGCATGTATGATCTCTAAACTAAGCAGATGGAATTCAATATTGTGCATATGATGTCTAAACTAAGCAATGCAAGACACCATATGCATGATATGAGAAATATAAACATTGCAACTTAGAACATACACCTCACGTGGGATATAGGACTGGTCATCTGTCTCTGAATCCTCTTCTGAGGAGCTCCCTGTAACCATCAAGATATATGCTTCAACAGGTACCATTACCTGCTCTGAAGACCTTGTTTTCACTCCTGATTTTTCCATAACCGGATCAAATGGCTGATACACATGAAGAGTAGTTCAATATACACAGATTGTCGACAAATGGAATACGTAATGAAAAAAATATGGCATGAGATAATTCACATATATGATGCCTGGCTACATGACGGTGCATAATTCACATATATGATAACTGGCTGGAAAACATGGCATTACATAATTCACATATCTGATATAGAGAGCAAACAGGAGGCATTCACACAAAGCATGTCTAATCTAAGTAGATGGCATGGCAATGCAAGACAACAGGTAGCACTGACTGCTCAGAAGACCTTGTTTTCACTCCAGATTTTCCCATGACCGACTCAAATGGCTGATGCACAGGAAGAGTAGATGAATGTATAAACGTTGTTGACAAATGGAATAGATTATGAAAAAAAATATGGCATGATACAATTCACATATACGATGACTGGCTAAACAGGATGGCATTGCATGATTCACGTATATGATGCCTGGCTAAAGAAGATGGCATTGCCTAATTCCCATATACTCCCTCTGTTCCTAAATATTTGCCTTTTTAGAGATTTCAAATGGACTACCACATATAGATGTATATAGACATTGTCGGATTTCGGGTTCCGACAAAACCCTTGAGGTTCGAACACTGGGGTGCGCACAAAGATCTCTCCTCCTCTCTAGCTCGCACACTCGGTATGATCTCACGGCCTAGCTCGACGAACCCAAAGAACGAGAGACACGAGATTTATACCGGTTCAGGCCACCGTTGTGGTGTAATACTCTAATCCAGTGTGGTGTGGTGGATTGCCTCTTGGGCTGAGGATGAACAGTTACAAGGGAAGAACAGCCTCCTGAGGAGAGGTGTTCTTGTGCTTGGTGAACTTGTGTGGTTCGGGATGATCTGGGTCCGATCTCCCCTTTCTATGGTGGTGGCTAGTCCTATTTATAGAGGCCCTGGTCCTCTTCTCAAATATTAGGCGGGAAGGGATCCCACAATGGCCAGTTTGAAGGGGGACAGCTAGTACAAGCTATCCTGACAAAAGTAGCCTTCGCCTGCCAAAGGCTCTGGTGGTGACGCCGTCTTGGGCTCCACGATGACCTCCTTCCTGCTGTCCTGCTGGTATTGGTCTTGTTGCACCAATATGGAAACCTTTGCCTGATGCCTTGGGACTCCTCGCCTGTGCTTGCCTCTTTAGCACCAAAGAGGAAACGAGGACATTGCGCACTGGCACCCGCCTGGCTCTAATCGTCATGTCTTGCGTCACAGGAACCTCGCGAGGTGTCCCTTGCCTTGATCTCTCTGCCCCTCGTGAGCCAGCCTGGTGAGGCCGCCCCTTAGGAGGTCTTGTGTCGTCTGCCTCGCGAGGCTTGGCCCCTCACGAGGGTCTTGAGTGTTTGCTGGTGAAGATGGGTCGTATAGGGCCGCAGGTGGAGCCACGCTGTGGGCCGCAGGCAGGCAAGTTTGGGGACCCCAGTTCCCAGAACGCCAACAGTAGCCCCGGGCCCAAGGCGCGCTCGGGCTTGGCTTTGAGGCGAAGCCAAAGGGCAAGTGCGGAGTGCCGCGGGCCCCAATAGCCTGCAGCCCCGCTTGACGCGTGGTGATCGATTGGACATGGGCGGCCCCGCTCGACGCATGGTGATCGATTGGACATGGGCGGCCCCGCTTCCCCATGCCGCCTTGATATCTGCCTGGCTAGGCGGCCCATGGCGTCCTACACAGTTATTTCCCCCTTGCTGGCAACGTGCTCCCTGACTCCTCTGTTTCTTCGAACCTCAGCCTCCCTCCATCCGACCCGAGCTCAGTCCTCTCCATCGCCATGGCGCCAAACCGGGCGGAGAAAGGGAAGAATCCCCTGTCCTCAGCCAGCCCTCCTTCGGCCGTCGAGCCCGCCGTCGGCCAATCACGGGTGCTCAATGAGGAGGCCATGGACAAGATCCGCCTTGCGCTTGCCACCAGCTTCAACGAATGGGGAGGGACGGCGGCCTGGCCTACGTCCCGAGCTTCTGTCGATAGAACAGCCACTGAGGTCCAGTTCTTCGTCGACGCCCTGTGGGATGGTCTGGTCCCCCCCCTTATCCGCCTTCTTCAATGCCATGCTTTGCCATTACCATATTCATCTGCTGCACCTAGATCCCCAATTTGTCGCTCTTCTCGCCATCTTTGCCTTTGTCTACGAGGCCATGGTGGGCATCGCCCCCTCCATGGCCCTTCTGTGCCATTTCTTCTCGCTGCACCTGATCGACCCCCGGCAATGCTCGGGGTGCCTGAGCTTCCAGGCCGTGGCGGCGACGGCCGGCTCGGGGATTGACTTTGAACTCCCGCCGACCACAAGCGGGTTCCGGATGCGGTGGGTGTATGTGGGTGTCGGAGTGCTCAGCTCTTTGCTCTTGCCTCCTTCTGCACCCGCCATCCCCATCTCTGACTAGGCTCATGAGAAGCTCGCGAGCCCCCACCTCACCTTCGTATGGTACTGGCTGAGGATGTTGAAAGACCTTGGCTTGACCGCGCCCATGGTGATGAAGGAGTTCGTCCGACGCCGCGTCGCCCCACTCCAGCGCCATTCCTAGCCGATGTGGGCCCTATCTGTTGGCCCGGGTAGCATGAGGCTCCAGGAATCAGAGATTCTGCTCGAGGCATGGGGAACGGTGCTCGAGGTCCTGGCGGGCGACCCCTCGCCAGCCATTATGCCACCGGTGGGCTGTCTCTTGTACTGCTGCTCGATCAGGGTGGAGTTCGCGGGGCAGATGCCCCCTTCGATGAATGGGGGCTACGTCCAGTCGGCCTTGATGGGCCCCGCGAGAACCCCGTCACCATGGTTCCCCTCCTTGTCGCTGGCGCCGAACTCGCCCCAAGAGTGGACGCAGGGGGGAAAGCACCACCGGAGCCCGGAGACGCAGGTGCCGGGGTGTCAAAGCCGCCTGCGGTTCCTGAGGCGTCATCGTCGGGAGCGCGTAACTCTCACTCCGGGGTGGCAGTTGTGGGGGCGACGCAATCCGTTGCTCCTGAGGTCGAAGCTCCCCATGCCTATGGAGGCCGCCACAAGGCGGAACTCGATGGCTCTCCCCAGCTTGGTGCTCCTGAGGTCACCTCCTCGGGTGCTTCACCAGCCGCGCCCTACGCTGGTCGCCACGTCCAACGCTTCGGTCGACTCCGCGTGAACTTCGATGCGCTCCGCAAAATGAAGGGGTCCCCAAGCTGCAGCAGTGTTGTCTTCCGGCTGTTGAAGCAGAGGAAGTACATCGCCATAGATGAGTAAGTACCTTATCTTTGTAATTCCTCGAGTGCTGCTTCCCTTCCTGACGGTGGCTCTTCAGGATCCCATCTACTAAGGCTGTGAAGTGATGTCTAATACACAACCTTCTTCTTGTAGACGTTGTTGGGCCTCCAAGTGCAGAGGTTTGTAGGACAGTAGCAAATTTCCCTCAAGTGGATGACCTAAGGTTTATCAATCCGTAGGAGGCATAGGATGAAGATGGTCTCTCTCAGGCAACCCTACAACCAAATAACAAAGAGTCTCTTGTGTCCCCAACACACCCAATACAATGGTAAATTGTATAGGTGCACTAGTTCGGCGAAGAGATGGTGATACAAGTGGTATATGGATGGTAGATAAAGGTATTTGTAATCTGAAATAATAAAAACAGCAAGGTAGCAAGTGATAAAAGTGAGCGTAAACGGTATTGAAATGATAGGAAACAAGGCCTAGGGTTCATAGTTTCACTAGTGTAAGTCCTCTCAACAATAATAACATAATTGGATCACATAACTATCCCTCAACATGCAACAAAGAGTTACTCCAAAGTCACTAATAGCGGAGAACGAACGAAGAGATTATGGTAGGGTACGAAACCACCTCAAAGTTATTCTTTCCAATCAATCCGTTGGGCTATTCCTATAAGTGTCACAAACAGCCCTAGAGTTCGTACTAGAATAACACCTTAAGACACAAATCAACCAAAACCCTAATGTCACCTAGATACTCCAATGTCACCTCAAGTATCCGTGGGTATGATTATATGATATGAGTCACACAATCTCAGATTCATCTATTCAACCAACACAAAGGACCTCAAAGAGTGCCCCAAAGTTTCTACCGGAGAATCACGACGAAAACGTGTGCCAACCCCTATGCATAGGTTCCCAAGGTCACGGAACCCGCAAGTTGATCACCAAAACATACGTCAAGTGGATCATAGAATACCCCATTGTCACCACAGGTATCCCACGCAAGACATACATCAAGTGTTCTCAAATCTTTAAAGACTCAATCCGATAAGATAACTTCAAAGGGGAAACTCAATTCATTACAAGAGAGAAGAGGGGGAGGAGAAACATAAGATCCAACTATAATAGCAAAGCTCGCAATACATCAAGATCGTGCCGAATCAAGAACACGAGAGAGAGAGAGAGATCAAACACATAGCTACTGGTGCATACCCTCAGCCCCGAGGGAGAACTACTCCCTCCTCGCCATGGAGAGCGCCGGGATGATGAAGATGGCCACCGGTGAGGGATCCCCCTCTGGCAGGGTGCCGGAACGGGTCTAGATTGGTTTTTGGTGGCTACGGAGGCTTGCGGCAGCGGAACTCCCGATCTAATCTCCGTCCTGGAAGTTTTAGGGTACGACGATATATATGGGTGCAGGAAGTACGTCGGAGGAGCCGCGGGGGCCCCACGAGGCAGGGAGGCGTGCCCTAGGGGGGTGGGCGTGCCCCCCACCCTCGTGGGCAGCCCGTGTCTCCCCTGACGTGCACTCCGAGTTCCCTGGGCTGCTTTCCTTCCAAAAATAACTTCTCCAGTTGATTTCATTCTGTTTCGACTTCGTTTGATATTCCTTTTCTTCGAAACACTGAAATAGGCAAAAAAACAGCAAATCTGGGCTGGGCCCCCGGTTAATAGGTTAGTCCCAAAAGTAAAATAAAAGTGGAAAATAAAGACCAATATTGCCCAAAACAGTAGATAATATAGCATGGAGCAATCAAAAATTATAGATACGTTGGAGACGTATCAAGCATCCCCAAGCTTAATTCCTGCTTGTCCTCGAGTAGGTAAATGATAAAAAAGATAATTTTTGATGCAGAGTGCTACTTGGCATAATTTCAATGTAATTCTTCTTAATTGTGGTATGAATATTCAGATCCATAAGATTCAAGATAAAAGTTCATATTGACATAAAAATAATAATACTTCAGGCATACTAACTAAGCAATTATGTCTTCTCAAAATAACATGGCCAAAGAAAGTTCATCCCTACAAAATCATATAGTTTAGTCATGCTCCATTTTCGTCACAGAAGAATGCTCTCATCATGCACAACCCCGATGACAAGCCAAGCAATTCTTTCATACTTTAGTAATCTCAAACTCATAATCTTTCACGCAATACATGAGTGCGAGCCATGGATATAGCACTATGGGTGGAATAGAATATAATGAGGGGGGTTATGTGGAGAAGACAAAAAGGAGAAAGTCTCACATCAACGAGGCTAATCAATGGGCTATGGAGATGCCCATCGATTGATGTTAATGCGAGGAGTAGGGATTGCCATGCAACGGATGCACTAGAGCAATAAATGTATGAAAGCTCAACAAAAGAAACTAGTGGGTGTGCATCCAACTTGCTTGCTCACGAAGACCTAGGGCACTTGAGGAGGCCCATTGTTAGAATATACAAGCCAAGTTCTATAATGAAAATTCCCACTAGTATATGAAAGTGATAACTCAAGAGACTCTCTATATGAAGATTATGGTGCTACTTTGAAGCACAAGTGTGGCAAAGGATAGTAACATTGTCCCTTTTTTTATTTGGCCTTTTTTTGGGCCTTCTCTTGGCCTTTCTCTTTTTTTTGGGACAATGCTCTATTAATGATGATCATCACACTTCTATTTATTTACAACTCAACAATTACAACTTGATACTTAGAACAAGATATGACTCTATATGAATGCCTCCGACGGTGTACCGGGATATGCAATGAATCATGAGTGACATGTATGAAAGAATTATGAATCGTGGCTTTGCCACAAATACTATGTCAACTACATGATCATGCTAGCAATATGACAATGATGAATGTGTCATGATGAACGGAATGGTGGAAAGTTGCATGGCAATATATCTCGGAATGACTATGGAAATGCCATAATAGGTAGGTATGGTGGCTGTTTTGAGGAAGATATAAGGAGGTTTATGTGTGACAGAGCGTATCATATCACGGGGTTTGGATGCACCGGCGAAATTTGCGCCAACTCTCAATGTGAGAAAGGGCAATGCACGGTACCGAAGAGGCTAGCAAGGATGGAAGGGTGAGAGTGCGTATAATCCATGAACTCAACATTAGTCATAAATAACTCACATACTTATTGCAAAAATCTACAGATCATCAAAAACCTCGGCACTACGCGCATGCTCCTAGGGGGATAGATTGGTAGGAAAAGACCATCACTCGTCCCCGACCGCCACTCATAAGGAGGACAATCAAATAACACCTCATGTTTCAAATTTGTTACACAACGTTTACCATACGTGCATGCTACGGGATTTGCAAACTTCAACACAAGCATTTCTCAATTTCACAACTACTCAACTAGCACGACTTTGATATTATTACCTCCATATCTCAAAACAATCATCAAGTATCAAACTTCTCTTAGTATTCAACACACTCATAAGAGAATTTTATTATTCTTGAATACCTAGCATATTAGGATTTTAAGAAAATTACCATGCTATTAAGACTCTCAAAATAATCTAAGTGAAGCATGAGAGTTCATATATTTCTTCAAAATAAAACTACCACCATGCTCTAAAAGATATAAGTGAAGCACAAGAGCAAATGACAAACTACTCCGAAAGATATAAGTGAAGATCAATGAGTAGTCGAATAATTATGCAACTATGTGAAGACTCTCTAACATTTAAGAATTTCAGATCTTGGTATTTTATTCAAACAGCAAGCAAAGCAAAAGAAAATGGCATCTACGAATGACAAACATCATGTGAAGAAGCAAAAACTTAGGATCAACCGATACTAACCGATAATTGCTGAAGAAGAAAGGTGGGATGCCAACCGGGGAATCCCCAAGCTTAGATGCTTGAGACTTCTTGAAATATTATCTTGGGGTTCCTTGGGAATCCCCAAGCTTGAGATTTTGTGTCTCCTTAATTCCTCTCATATCACGGTCTCCCAAAATCTCAAAAGGTTCATCCACACAAAACTCAACAAGGACTCGTGAGATAAGTTAGTATAAACCATTGCAAAAACCTTATCATACTCTACTGTAGAAAATCACTAAAATTATTATTCAACATTGCATACTAAATTCCTCTGCATATTTAATGGTCCTATCCTCAAATAGAATCATTAGAGAAGCAAACATATGCAAACAATGCAAACATAACAGCAATCTGCCTAAACAGGATAGTCTGTAAAGAATGCTGCAACATCCATACTTCCCTAGCTCCAAAAATTATGAAAGAAAATTCCCACTGTGGTAAATTTATCAGAGCTTAATATGCAAAAGGTTTCAACATTTTATCACATTCTGACTTTTCTAGGGAATTATTGCAACAGCGGTAAACTTTCTGTTTTCAAACAGCAACATGTATACTTGTAACATAGGCATAGTAAAGACTATTAATGCCACTTTTATTGAAATAAAAGATGCAAAACATTATTATAAATAACAGCAAGCAAATCTTAACAAAATAAATTGACGCTCCAAGCAAAACACATATCATGTGGCGAATAAAAATATAGCTCCAAGTAAAGTTACCGATGAACGAACACAAAAGAGGGGATGCCTTCCGGGGCATCCCCAAGCTTAGGCTCTTGGCTATCCTTGAATATTACCTTGGGGTGCCTCGGGCATCCCCAAGCTTAGGCTCTTTCCACTCCTTATTCCATAGTCTATTGAATCCTTACCCAAAACTTGAAAACTTCACAACACAAAACTTAACAGAAAACTCGTAAGCTCCGTTAGTATAAGAAAATAAATCACCACTTCAAGGTACTGTAATGAACTCATTCTTTATTTATAATGGTGTTAAACCTACTGTATTCCAACTTCTCTATGGTTTATAAACTATTTTACTAGCCATAGATTCATCAAAATAAGTAAACAACACATGAAAAACAGAATCTGTCAAAAACAAAACAGTCTGTAGTAATATGGATCAAACGTATACTTATGAAACTCATAAAATTCTCAAATAAATTTCTGGACCTGAGGAATTTATTTATTAATCATCTGCAAAAATAATTAACTAAATATCACTCTCCAAATAAAAATGGCAGCAATTCTCGTGAGCGCTAAAGTTTCTATTTTTTACAGCATGATCAACAAGACTCTTCCCAAGTCTTCCCAACGGTTCTACTTGGCACAAACACTAATTAAAAGAATAAAACCACATCTAAACAGAGGCTAGATGAATTATTTATTACTAAACAGGAGAAAAAAGAAAGGAACAAAAGTAAAGTTGGGTTGCCTCCCAACAAGCACTATCGTTTAACGCCCCTAGCTAGGCATGATGATTTCAATGATGCTCATATAGAAGATAAGAATTGAAACATAAAGAGAGCATCATGAAGAATATGACTAGAACATTTAAGTCTAGCCCACTTCCTATGCATAGGGATTTTGTGAGCAAACAACTTATGGGAACAAGAATCAACTTGCATAGGAAAGCAAAACAAGTATAACTTCAAAATTTTAAGCACATAGAGAGGAAACTTGATGTTATTGCAATTCCTACAAGCACATATTCCTCCCCCATAATAATTTTCAATAGCATCATGAATGAATTCAACAATATAACCAGCACCTAAAGCATTCCTTTCATTATCTACAAGCATAGAAATTTTATTACTCTCCACATAAGAAAAATTCTTCTCTTGAATAGTAGTGGGAGCAAACTCAACAAAATAATTATCATGTGAGGCATAATCCAATTGAAAACTAAAATCATGATGACAAGTTTCATGGATATCATTATTCTTTATAGCATACAAGTCATCACAATAATCATCATAGATAGCAACTTTGTTCTCATAATCAATTGGAACCTCTTCCCGAATAGTGGATTCATCACAAATTAAAGTCATGGCCTCTCCAAATCCACTTTCATCAATATAATCATCATAAATAGGAGGCATGCTTTCATCATAATAAATTTGCTCATCAGAACTTGGGGGACAAAAAATATCATCTTCATCAAACATAGCTTCCCCAAGCATGTGGCTTTGCATATCATTAGCATCATGGATATTCAAGGAATTCATACTAACAACATTGCAATCATGCTCATCATTCAAATAGTTAGTGCCAAACATTTTATAGATTTCTTCTTCTAGCACTTGAGCACAATTATCCTTTCCATCATACTCACAGAAGATATTAAAAAGGTGAAGTGTATGAGACAAACTCAATTCCATTTTTTATAGTTTTATTTTATAAACTAAACTAGTGATAAAACAAGAAACTAAAAGACTCGATTGCAAGATCTAAAGATATACCTTCAAGCACTCACCTCCCCGGCAACGGCGCCAGAAAAGAGCTTGACGTCTACTACACAACCTTCTTCTTGTAGACGTTGTTGGGCCTCCAAGTGCAGAGGTTTGTAGGACAGTAGCAAATTTCCCTCAAGTGGATGACCTAAGGTTTATCAATCCGTAGGAGGCGTATGATGAAGATGGTCTCTCTCAAGCAACCCTGCAACCAAATAACAAAGAGTCTCTTGTGTCCCCAACACACCCAATACAATGGTAAATTGTATAGGTGCACTAGTTCGGCGAAGAGATGGTGATACAAGTGGTATATGGATGGTAGATAAAGGTATTTGTAATCTGAAATAATAAAAACAGCAAGGTAGCAAGTGATAAAAGTGAGCGTAAACGGTATTGAAATGATAGGAAACAAGGCCTAGGGTTCATACTTTCACTAGTGTAAGTCCTCTCAACAATAATAACATAATTGGATCACATAACTATCCCTCAACATGCAACAAAGAGTCACTCCAAAGTCACTAATAGCGGAGAACGAACGAAGAGATTATGGTAGGGTACGAAACCACCTCAAAGTTATTCTTTCCAATCAATCCGTTGGGCTATTCCTATAAGTGTCACAAACAGCCCTAGAGTTCGTACTAGAATAACACCTTAAGACACAAATCAACCAAAACCCTAATGTCACCTAGATACTCCAATGTCACCTCAAGTATCCGTGGGTATGATTATATGATATGAGTCACACAATCTCAGATTCATCTATTCAACCAACACAAAGGACCTCAAAGAGTGCCCCAAAGTTTCTACCGGATAATCACGACGAAAACGTGTGCCAACCCCTATGCATAGGTTCCCAAGGTCACGGAACCCGCAAGTTGATCACAAAAACATACGTCAAGTGGATCATAGAATACCCCATTGTCACCACAGGTATCCCACGCAAGACATACATCAAGTGTTCTCAAATCTTTAAGGACTCAATCCGATAAGATAACTTGAAAGGGGAAACTCAATTCATTACAAGAGAGAAGAGGGGGAGGAGAAACATAAGATCCAACTATAATAGCAAAGCTTGCGATACATCAAGATCGTGCCGAATCAAGAACACGAGAGAGAGAGAGAGAGATCAAACACATAGCTACTGGTACATACCCTCAGCCCCGAGGGAGAACTACTCCCTCCTCGTCATGGAGAGCGCCGGGATGATGAAGATGGGCACCGGTGAGGGATCCCCCCCTCCGGCAGGGTGCCGGAACGGGTCTAGATTGGTTTTTGGTGGCTATGGAGGCTTGTCGCGGCGGAACTCCCGATCTAATCTCCGTCCTGGAAGTTTTAGGGTACGACGATATATATGGGTGCAGAAAGTACGTCGGAGGAGCCACGGGGGCCCCACGAGGCAGGGGCGCGCCCTAGGGGGGTGGGCGCGCCCCCCACCCTCGTGGGCAGCCCGTGTCTCCCTTGACGTGCACTCCAAGTTCCCTGGGTTGCTTTCCTTCCAAAAATAACTTCTCCAGTTGATTTCGTTCCGTTTCGACTTCGTTTGATATTCCTTTTCTTTGAAACACTGAAATAGGCAAAAAAACAGCAAATCTGGGCTGGGCCCCCGGTTAATAGGTTAGTCCCAAAAGTAATATAAAAGTGGAAAATAAAGACCAATATTGCCCAAAACAGTAGATAATATAGCATGGAGCAATCAAAAATTATAGATACGTTGGAGACGTATCATGAAGCCTCTTGTGAAGCAACCTCCTCCTACCTCGAGTCTTTCGCTGGCCTTGAGCGCCCCAAGCCAGCATGTTTCCCCTGGCGTGAGGTTGGCTGGAGAGGCAGATACGCTGCTTTGTGCCTCGAACCCGCGCTCCTGCCGTCTCTTCTTCGTGGCCTCGTCGGGGTGCAACGATTGTGCCAAGGGCTCCTCCTCTAGTTGTGGACGGCAGCTGGATGGCTCCGATCTTGGCTTCTACCTCGAGCATTGGACCCTCCCCCGTCCAGGCCTCCGTCGTGGCCTAGATGATGATCGGGGAAGTGCCAGCCCCAACCCCCTGCTGGGAGGGAGCGATCCGCTTCAGGCCCCTTCAGCGACCCCTGCTGCGGAGGACGGAATCGGCTGCACACTCAAATCTGCACACGAACAGAGTGTCGTCCGCCATGAGCTCTTTCAGGAGGCGATGGTCGCGATGAGCGGGCTTGGTGGAGAACTTGTGGATGTAGACGCGCGCCTCGAGGCCGAGGGTCTTTGGCTGATGGAGGAGCGGCACAAGATGAAGGTGGCCATCAACCTCGGGTGGCACCAGCGCGAGCTTGACAATGCAAAGGCCGAGGCGTCTCTTGCAGCCTCGCGAGAGGCCTGTGCTCGAGCCTTGGAAGATGGCCGGGAAGCCGATCGTTGCTGCAAGATCGTAGAGAAACGCGCGTGGGATCTCCAGGCCTGGAGCGCCTCCTTGGAGCAGCAAGTGGAAGCGCGCAAGGCCGCCCTAGCATCGATGAAGGGGACGCCTACCGAGGAGGAAGAGATCCTGAAGCGCGAGGAAGCACTGGCGCTGGAAGCCACGGAGCGCAGCCTTGAGCTTGAGCGGTTGGATACGAGGGAGCGCCAGGTCGCCCAAGCAGAGGAGGTTGTCGGTGCGTGCAAGGCCAGGGCTCAGGAGGAGGTCAACCGCCGGGTGGCCGAGGCTCGCGTGGATCTTGAGGGCAGGTACCACCTGAAGTTGGAGCTCGTGGAGGCTGAAGCGGTGGGTAGGACTAATGCCCTCAGGTCAGGGTTGACTAAGGAGGAACATCGCAAGAAAGCCTCCGCAGCCGCACTAACCTTAGTGCAAGCTGAGCTGGCTTCCTCTAGTGCCGAGCTACTTTCCCTTCAGAAGTGGGTCGCCAGCGCCGAGTCCTCCGCGCAGCAGAGCAGGGAGGATGCGCTCCGGTGGCGGATGCTGCAGCGCGAGCACGCCCCCATGCTCCAAATCCTCAGGGTCAGAACCAACGCGGCGTTGGGCACCATCTGCGATGAAGATGCACCTCATCCCCACTCGAACAAATATGCCAGCCACCTCCTTTTCTTCACCGACATGGTGACACGCCTGGAGAATCGATCCGAGAGGGCTCACGTGCTTGTTGAGGAGAGGAGCCGCGGCCTGCTCAAGCGCGCATTCTCCCACGTCTTCAGCCACCTCCAGAACACCTACCCTAACTTCGACTTTGACGCCGCCATTGCCCCTGTGCCCGAGGCCATCCGGGGCGACCTGGCGCGCTGGGTGGAGGACAACGTGGATGCTCTAGTCAGGGCCTTCACCTCCGAGGATGACGCGGTGGTGGTCACTGCGGATGAAGGCGACGTGGTCGACGATGGTGCGGGCGACGCCGGCAATGGTGGTAGTGATGCCGACGACGAGGACGGTGATGCCAGCGATGATGATGACGATGCCAGCGACACGTCTGAGGGTGACCCAGAGGACGCGGCGAGGGATATGTCCGATTGAGCCCATGCTTCCTCGTTGATGACCCTGTAAGTGAAAATTTGGGCGTGGCCCTGAAAGTTGTAAGAGCATTTTGGGAGGGGGAGCCCCTCATGTAAACAGATTATCTCCTCTATTTCTTTGGCCAAGCCTGAAATGTGTTTTTACGAGCCCGTGAGTCCTGTGGCGAACTTACTGCTGCAGTTTTACCTTAGTCAGGGCCAGTTCCCGACCGGCTTGCGGGGTCGTGAGCTTCTGAGGGGCTTGCCGATATGCCCGAGAGGGCCTCGCGAGAAGTGAGCGCCAGCCATGGAAGGGTGTGCGCGGTCATCGGGGGTGGTGCGGGTGCGATTGGGCGTCCTGTGCTGCTAATCGCACCGGTGTTGATGAAGCCTTCTGGCGCTCCTGGGGGCACGCGGGCGTGACGAGGCCCAACATGCGATCCGGCCGTGGCTTGAGGCATGAGCAGGGAGCAGAAGGGTGGCGCTCCTGAGGCCGCGGCGTCTAGTAGCTCGGCGACGCGCTCCAGCAATGTGTCCCGGCCGCTCTCCATCAGCCGGCACTGCAGCAGCTCCCGAGCCACCGTGAGTGCGGCCCTCATGTTCGCTTGCTCCCGTCAGGTGTGCGGCGCTGAGGCCACGCCGTGGCTTTAGGCCCTTGCGGCTGCCCGTGCTTGTCGTGGAGTAAGGGTGAATGGCTTCTGACCGCGCAGCCCACGCCCCGCAGCGTTCGGCGGTGCGCGTGCCGCCTGGGGCACAGGGTTGTGGTCTTCTTGGGTGGACGGCGCCGCCCGGGCCGGCCATGCCGCCCAGCGGTCGACGTTGGTCCTCGGGTCACCAGACATTGGAACCGAGGAGTGTCGATGGATCAACGGGAGGAAGAGAAGCTCCGACGCACCCCTGCCTAGCGCGCCAAATGTCGGATTTCGGGTTCCGGCAAAACCCTTGAGGTTCGAACACCGGGGTGCGCACAAAGATCTATCCTCCTCTCTAGCTCGCACACTCAGTATGATCTCACGGCCTAGCTCCACGAACCCAAAGAACGAGAGACACGAGATTTATACTGGTTCAGGCCACCATTGTGGTGTAATACCCTACTCCAGTGTGGTGTGGTGGATTGCCTCTTGGGCTGAGGATGAACAGTTACAAGGGAAGAACAGCCTCCTGAGGAGAGGTGCTCTTGTGCTTGGTGAACTTGTGTGGTTCGGGATGATCTGGGTCTAATCTCCCCTTTCTATGGTGGTGGCTAGTCCTATTTGTGGAGGCCCTGGTACTCTTCCCAAATATTAGGCGGGAAGGGATCCCACAATGGCCAGTTTGAAGGGGGATAGCTAGTACAAGCTATCCTGACAAAAGTAGTCTTCGCCTGCCAAAGGCTCTAGTGGTGACGCCGTCTTGGGCTCCACGGTGACCTCCGTCCTGCTGTCCTACTGGTCTTGGTCTTGTTGCACCAATATGGAAACCTTTGCCTGATGCCTCGGGACTCCTCGCATGTGCTTGCCTCTTTAGCACCAAAGATGAAACGAGGACACTACGCGCGCTGGCGCCCGCCTGGCTCTAGTCGTCATGGCTTGCGTCACAGGAACCTCGCGAGGTGTCCCTTGCCTTGATCTCTCCGCCCCTCGTGAGCCAACCTGGTGAGGCCGCCCCTGAGGAGGTCTTGTGTCGTCCTCCTTGCTAGGCTTGGCCCCTCGCGAGGGTCTTGGGTGTTTGCTGGTGAAGATGGGTCGTACAGGGCCGCTGGTGGAGCCACGATGCGGGCCGCAGGCACGCAAGTCTGGGGACCCCCGTTCCCAGAACGCCGACACACATATTTTAGAGTGTAGATTCACTCATTTTGCTCCGTATGTAGTCACTTGTTGAAATCTATAAAAAGATAGATATTTAGGAACAGTGGGACTATGATATAGAAACCAAACAGGTGGCATTCACACAAAGCAAATCTAAACTAAGATGATGATATATAAAATGTATAATGTATGCAATGCGAGGCGCCATATGCATGATATGACCAACATCAGCATGCCAGGTTAGAGCAAACACCTCAGGTGGTAAGTAGGAGTGGTCGGCTCCCTCTGAATCCCCATCTAAACAGTTATCTTCCTCTGGAATACAATCTGGAATGGCAGGAGGGGGCACTTCTCCCACCATGGAGCGGCGTCTGCCTGACATTATATTCCCACGCAATGGTCTTCTCCTTTTCTCTACATGTTCAGTATGATTGTGTACAATAACTGACATGCATATTAAAAAATAGTTAGATTTTGTAAGGCCAAAGGGGTGCATGCAGAAATCAAGATTGATGGTAGAAAAGAGTGGATAGATCCAAAACTAATGATAGCAGGTAGATTATAGCTTCAGTTTTAAAAAAGATAGAGAATGGATCATCTACTATTTGTTGCCCACCCGACATGAATCACATAGAAGACCCCAGATGAATCAGATAGTAGATAGATAGTATTTCTTGCTACCTCGATATGAGACCCACGAGCATTTTAAAACTCAAGTTTGAACGATAAAGTAGCAGGTAATAATAACCGATGTATAACGTAAGCAAACACAAAAGACTGCGACCTCTCTTCCGGAACTGTCTACTCCTCAGGTTCATCTGCTCAGTCGATGATGGTAATGCAGTTGGCGTGGCTGCTGGCAATGCGGAAGATGATCTGAGGCAGTGAAAGAAAGTCTGCAGGGGGAATCTCTGCTACAATGAACGCTTCTGTCGATGGTGCATCTCGGGTGGGGTGGATGACGGCACGGCAGGAGCAGGACATAACACAGAGAGTTTTCTTTGATGCCTATCTGAAAATGAAGTAAATCTATAAGCGCTCCTTAGAATTGGAGGATTCTATAAACGCAGGGACAGGAAAAACACATGAATAGGATAGGAATGCACGTTCAAAACAGAGCATTTGGAAACATAGGATTTCTGTCAACCTAGGTGTTTGGTTCACATAAATTGGAAGAACACAGGAATGGAGAAACATGGTCAAATTAAAGTCAAACCACGTGAAAATAAAAAAAATAAGAATCTTATTATGCTAGTAATGCAATTAGTCCTTATCTTCATGCATATTAATTTGAAAAGGACGTCCAAGTGGATATTAAAATTCCTATGTTTTTTCTTTGAAAGAGACACCAAAGGAAAATAATCATCCAGTTTTGCTTTGCTCCACTCCTTCTAAGCAAATGCATGAATAGTAGTACCATAGTAGTTCCATAGCAAAGGATCCCGGAGGGATCGACATGAATGCAGAGTAACAAAGTGATGCAACAAGAGTACAACCTCTTTGGCATAGCCTTGTCAATCTCAGCATCATTGGGTTGGACGTGGAGGATGGTGATGCTGGTGTGACTGTCGGAGGCGGGGAAGAAGATCCGAGGCCTCTGGAAACGGCGCCGAGGGTACTGCTCCGCTGTGATGGATGGTTCTGTCATTGGAGCAGCTCCGGTGAGGTGTACGGCGGCGAGGCTGAAGCAGGACAAGACAGACAACGTTAATCCGAAGTGGGACTCTAATATCATCTGCAATAGATGATGTAAAATACAACACCAAAAAGTGCTAGATGTAAAATGCATCAGCCGCGCCACGGCCGCTCCGACAGATGCTGTAAATTCTGTTCACTCTGAACTTAACTGAAGAAACTGAACTTTACAGTCGAAACTGAATTTTACTGTCGAAACTGATTGAACTAGTAGCAGAGCATTGCAATAGATATTTAGGGCGTTCGAGCACTAGTAGCAGAGAAGCAGTGACCTAAATCAGCAGACGCTCTAGCAGGGAATGCACTAGCAGAGAGCAAGTTGTGCAGCAGCCCCACGAGCAAGTGATAAAGCAGCAACTCATGTAGCTGTCGGAGGTCGTGCAGTAGCAGTAGGAGCAGCGCGAGCGAGAGCAGGAGCAGAGCAGCAGCATGAACGAGAGCAAGAGCGGAGCAGCAGCGCGACCGACAACAATAGCAGAGAAGAGTAGCAGCATGAACGAAAGCAAGAGCAATGCAGCAGCACGACCGACAGCAAGGAAAGAGCCGCAGCGCGAGCGAGAGCCAGAGCAGCAGTAGCAGCGCGAGCGAGAGCAAGGAGCGGCTGTAGCTAGTGCCGGTGTGGAAATCGCCATCGAGGAAGCAACGACATGGGGGAGAGACGCCGTGGGTGAAGTGGCCGGCGATGGCGCGATCGATGGAGACGCGCCATGGCTGCTCGGTATCGAGCACCGGTAGCCTCGTGAGATCGAATAAAGGATAAAATGCAGCAGTGAGTGCAGAACCTCCTTGGTGGCGCCGAGTGGGCCTCGGCTTCATCAAAAGAATTGGTGAGGGTGCTGCGGTTCTGGTGGGGCAGGTCAAGACGACGCTGTGGTGATGGAGGTGGCGCGATAGATGAGGCGAACGTCGGGGCAGCTCCTTGGAGGTGGAGGACGGGGCGACTGATCCGGCGGGACGACGAGATCGACGACGGATCCTCATCCGGTGTGGTCGATGATTGACAGCGAGATGTTGCGGTGGACGATGTCGTCAGGGAAGAGTCTCCGGCTAGGCGGCGGTTGGGAGGCCGATGGAGGAGCGTGGGGTTTCGCGGGTTTTGGCGGCCTCAGTTTACGAATGGGGGGGATGAAGGGGAAGGTAGGGGGAGCCATGTCTTAGGGACACGCTTGTCCGAAATGTAGGGTAAGTTACCAGCGTACCCCCACCGGTTTTGACACCGCGACATCGAGCTGGCATTTCTGACTGATGGGTAGAAGGGGGATTTCACATGTCTGGGCTACGGGACCGATTTCGGATGAGGAGGGAGTTTTTGCGCGGGTCGAAATTTCGGGATAACAAGGCGCGGCGCGGGTTGAAGAGGCGGGAGTTTCAAAGCAGATGAGACAAAATATATTCGAGCTTGAAAAATTCGGGATAACAAGGCGCGGATTCCTAGTTCAGCAGAACAAACTTAACGTGTACAAAAAACAATTCATACAAGACACAAGAGAGTCATGTCCCCTTTTATTATATTGCTATAGATGTCATCGAAAAAAATATAAGAAAAATGTAAAAAAATCGGGAGAAAAAAGATTACCTTGTACAATACCAAATCGATTCGCACTTCCCTCAACAACAACAAAAAACAAATCAATTCCCACCAAAAGAAAGAGTCATGTCCCTTTTTATATGATTACAAATGCTAGGATCTCGAATTTCAATTTTTGAATCCATGTTATGTTGAATTCGAATATATCGTTAGGTGACCTTGTGGTTTATAATGGATGTAGTCCTACATTTTGATCTTCCATCATATATGAACATTTTACTCCACCCTATGAACATATATATTGTCGTCTACCATATGTACTAAATTTGAATCAATTTTCCTTATTTGAATACAATTGTTGTCAAGTTATACAATAATTTAAATATTACCTTGATAACAAAATACATGCATATAGCAGTAATCATATTTCACTATGAACTACATGTACCATACGATCTCCAATTCAAATATTTGTATCCATTTTATGTTGAATTCAAATCAGAGTGCATTGGTCTAGGTAGCGAGATGTTCGGGATAATCTAAACCATGTTTTCATATGTATATTTTTTGGCTGAATTGGGACAAGTTTTGGTATAAGCTTCTTGCGAAACCGGAGATTCTCTCAACAAGCCTCGTGGTTCCGAGAGGGAATGTGTCACCTTTGTGTGCGAAATGATATACGCTGCCTCCCCCCTGATTTTCTTTACAGAGGCAACATAGAACTATATGAGTGCCCTGTTAAATTTTGGAATTACTCTGGGTTCGTTTGGCCTTTTTTATACGTTAATTGAGTTTTTGGACATTTAATGTGCATAATGCAAATTTGAACTGCAAGCACATGCTCCGGTGCACCAAAGTTGGTTGAAAAATCACATGTGTGTCCTTGGGCGAATTTCTTGGTCCCATGCAAGAAATGGGAATGAAATTCAAACATCTTGGCGTCGTGACTCGGCCGAGAACATTGAGAAACTTGGTTTTAAAATTCATGTAAATCCAAAACACGCCTGAAAATCATGAAACTTGGCATGGTGTCATGTCATGGTACTATACCAAGCTGTGGTAAAAAATTGGCCGAATTGGAACAAATGTTGGTATAAGATTCTTGCAAACCGGAGCTTCTCTCAAGAAGGCTCGTGGTTCTGACAGGGAACGTGTCACCTTTGAGTGCGAAACAATATACGCTACCCCCCTTGAGTTTCTTTAAAGAGGCAACATAGAACTACATGAGTGCCTTGTTAAATTTGGGAATTATTCCAGGTTCATTTGGCCTTTTTTATACATTAATTGAGTTTCTGGTCATTTAATGTGCATAACTGAAATTTGAACTACAAGCACATGCTCCTGTGCACCAAAGTTGGTTGAAAAATCACATGTGTGTCCTCGGGTGAATTTGTAGGTCCCATGCAAGAAATGGGAATGAAATTCAAACATCTGGGCATCGTGGCTCGGCCGAGAATATTTAGAAACTTGGTTTTAAAATTCTTGTAAATCCAAAACACGCCTGGAAATCATGAAACTTGGCACGGTGTCATGTCATGGTACTACCATGTTGTGGTAAAAAAATTGGCCGAATAGGAACAAGTTTTGGTATAATCTTCTTGCAAACCGGAGCTTCTCTCAAGAAGGCTCGTGGTTCTGAGAGGGAACGTGTCACCTTTGAGTGCGAAACAATATATGCTGACACCCCTTGAGTTTCTTTATAGGGGCAACATAGAACTACATGAGTGCCCTGCTAAATTTTGGAATTATTCCAGGTTTGTTTGGCCTTTTTTATACATTAATTGAGTTTCTGCTCATTTAATGTGCATAATTAAAATCTGAGCTACAAGCACATGCTCCCGTGCACCAAAGTTGGTTGACAAATCACATGTGTGTCCTCGGGTGAATTTCTACGTCCCATGCATGAAATGGGAATGAAATTCAAACATATAGGCATCGTGGCTCAGCCGAGAACATTGAGAAACTTGGTTTTAAATTCTTGTAAATCCAAAACACGCCTGGAAATCATGAAACTTGACACGGTGTCATGTCATGGTACTACCATGCTGTGGTAAAAAAATTGGCCAAATAGGAACAAGTTTTGGTATAAGCTTCTTGCAATCCGGAGCTTCTCTCAAGAAGGCTCGTGGTTCTGAGAGGGAACGTGTCACCTTTGAGAGCAAAACAATATACATGGCCCCCCTTGAGTTTCTTTATAGAGGCAACATAAAACTACATGAGTGCCCTGTTAAATTTTGGAATTATTCCGGGTTCATTTGGCCTTTTTATACATTAATTGAGTTTTTGGTCATTTAATGTGCATAATTCAAATTTGAACTACAAGCACATGCTCCCGTGCA
Organism: Triticum urartu; assembly: GCF_056163025.1. Taxonomy (NCBI): domain Eukaryota; kingdom Viridiplantae; phylum Streptophyta; class Magnoliopsida; order Poales; family Poaceae; genus Triticum; species Triticum urartu. The sequence goes on along the minus strand of NC_141877.1, from coordinate 144,662,509 downwards.
CTAAAGTTGGTTGAAAAATCACATGTGTGTCCTCGGGTGAATTTCTAGGTCCCATGCAAGAAATGGGAATGAAATTCAAACATTTGGGCATTGTGGCTCGGCCGAGAACATTGAGAAACTTGGTTTTAAAATTCTTGTAAATCCAAAACATGCCTGAAAATCATGAAACTTGGCATGGTGTCATGTCATGGTACTACCATGCTGTGGTAAAAAATTGGCAGAATAGGAACCAGTTTTGGTATAAGTTTCTTGCAAACCGGAGCTTCTCTCAAGAAGGATCGTGGTTCTGAGAGGGAGGGTCACCTTTGTGTGCATAATTCAAATTTGAAATAGAAGCACATGCTCCAGTGCACCAAGGCTGGTTGAAAAATCAAATGTGCGTCCTTGGGTAAATTTCTAGGTCCCATGTAAGAAATGGGAATGAAATTCAAACATCTGGGCGTCGTGGCTCGGCTGGAAACATTGAGAAACTTGGTTTTTTAATTCCTGTAAATCCAAAACACGCATGAAAATCATGAAACTTAGCTTGGTGTCATGACATGGCACCAACATGTTGTGGTAATTTTGCTATCTGATTTGCGAAGGCACACACATTAACGATCAACAAAGTCATTTTGGAACAAGTGTTGTCACGTTACAATCGGAAACACAAGTATTATTGAAACCGTGGGTGTTCTATTTACCATTTACGTGCTGCCACGCATCCCCTTTTTTTATTAGCTAGGATGCGTCATGTAGGGTAGCTATTTGAGTACGGGAGGCGTGCGATCAGACCCCTACGCGTGCTTATTGAGAGGAGAGCCCTTTGACCTCCATCTGCCTTCCACCTCTCTCCCAAGGTCTCCATTAATGGTGCCCGAGCCTCTGTTTAATGGCGTGGCTATGTCTCGCTCGATTGAGATTTAAGAGACAAAAAAGAAAATCTGGAAAGAAAATTTTGCACGGATCTTGATGTAAGATCCGACGGACCTATATAGCATCTACTGCGACTTATAACAAGATTGATGAATATATATAAGGACGACGAGAGTGGATAATAATTGTCTTACATAATAGGAAGATAATTAAAAAAGCCACATGCGACTACGCCCAAAATACACAAGGGAAAAAGAAGAAGGAAGACTCATACAACTATCTGGCTCGCTGATCTCTACTTTCTTTATGCGATGCAGGTCGCGGAGACTAGTTCTCATGGCGAGCGGCGGTGATCTCTTTCATCAGTTTCATGTCCTTAATACGCTGCTTGGCAGCATCCCGTGCTTCCTCCACCAGCCTTTTGCGCTCGATGCGGAGCATGGCATTCTCATCCATAAGTTTCTTGACGATGACGCCCGTCCTCTGCAAGAAGGCAGCGGTCTCCTCCGCCTGCTTCCCACTTTCGGCGATCTTCGCCCTTAGCAGGTCGCGCTCGGCCCGGAGCTTCGCATTGCCCTCCCCTAGTTGTCGGATGACGCCGGTAGCCTCGTCCCGCAAACTCGCCAAACCGAAGATTTGATCCACTTGGCTATGGACGATCGCAAGCATGCGCCTGTAAGAGTCCTCGCCTGCCCGTGAGAAATTTTCCTAGGCCGTCGCGGCGTGGCGGGACCTCCGTGCTGCTTCAGCGGCACGGCGGGACATTTCTGCTGCTTCTGCGGCACGGCTGGACCAGTCTGCTACATCGACGGCGCGGCGGGACCTCCATGCTACTTCGGCGGTGTGGCGGGACCTCTATGCTGCTACTGTTGCACATCTGGACATGTCGAATGCTTTCACGGTGAGGCAGGACATCTCTCGTGCTTCCTCTTCCATGCCCGTCTCTCCCTGGTGGAAATCTCTCGACCCAGAACTCACGCTAGCCATGGCAGACACAAAGGAACGATGCTGAATGACTTGATTTTTTTGTGGATGAGGAGTTGAGGAGGAATGTGCAGTCATCTTGGCATAATACAATAGTATTTATAACCGAGTACTGCTAATACGCTCCTAAGTGGGAAACTGTTTAGGTTGTGATCGGTGTGAACAGGTTTGCAATTAAATATAGCGTGGTAGTAATTTGGAATGTGACGAGACGCAAGCTCAAAATTTATTGACGGTTCTAGTTTCGAAGTGTGGCACTATTCTCGGATGGCGTAACGTGGGCACGTGTTCTCGGCCGTGGTGTAGCATATGCCATGGTAGTACTTATTTTTCTACTGTCGTGTACGTGCAATAACTGGCACCGTCGGATACATATCTTATGGTTATTGGGGTGTCCGACATCAATAGCCTCGTGGCGAGCTATGGACTAGTCTTTTTTTCACACGCATTACATTGACGCATATCATCTCTCTCCCTCTTTCCCACGCACACACCTATCTCTCGGGACTTCTCGCACACACCATCTCTAGCTCCCTAGGTCAATGCCACCCACATACACTTGTACTCTGAGTTTAGTACGTTATACAGGAAGAGAAGAGGTGCACACACGCACTCATCCTCTCTCACACACGCATATGTAGCTACGAATTGTAGTGTTCTCAACCATCCAATTGGCTCTATCATAGGTTTCACGTTGCTCCTTGGCCTTGAGATAGATAAGTTTAAAATGAGGAGGCTAAGATGGAGGCGCGAGGTTTTGGTTAATGTACGAGCCGCATACGGCACCAACACGACAAGAGCTTCGTCTGCCTAGTGCGCCTACAGTCGGGTGAGTTGTCCAAGTATAGACACAACCAGGCCCTCCTTGGTATACGTGCCTCGACTTAGACTAGTCACAGTGTGGAGTAACTTAGAGTAGTAACATGCACATGTTACTAGTCTACGTTACTACCCCACAGTGGGTAGTAACATATGTGTTGTGTCATGCATTACCCCATTTATTAGGTTGTAGACTCATCTTTTTTCGATATGTGTGATGTTACAGTAACTAGCTATGTTACCACATGCCTCTCTTTCTTCATATATTACATGCCACATCATCTATTTTGTCTAGATAAGTGTGATGCTATCACCTATGTTACTCCCACTATGACCATCCTTATGCGCAGAGAAATTAGGATCGGAGGGAGTAGTACTACTTCGATGTGTCATGTCAACTCGCACAAGTATGCAACACTTCCTGAACAAACAAGCATATAAGCTGTTATACTTACTTCCTATAAGTTGTTATACTTCTTAGACAAAGGATCTTTATATCCAACAGACACAAAATATTCGTTTGACTATTGAAAATTACTTTACCTGCTAATCTGATGTTGAAGTAATTGCTGCATCCCCACCAAAGCCCACCATCTCTTAAGCTAAAGTAAACCGAGCTAACCCCTATATTAGCATATTACTAAGATAAACAGAAGGCATTGTTGAATCATTTAGGACATGAGCTTGTCAATCTGAATGTGGAGGGACACCAGCTTAGCCCCACCAGCAGCTTGGGCAGAACTGTGAAGAAGAACAGCTCGCGCACGGCGACGTCGCCGGGATCCTTGCTACTTGTCACCTTCATTTCCACCTTGACGGCGTCGGTCCTGTCTTTGGGCTCCCCCGGTGGGCCGTTCGCCCATAGCTTGGCCACATAGTGCGGCAGTGGGGACAACCCCGCTCTGATGCAGACGACCGACACGGCGATGGGTGCACCAATGTCGAGCACACCACCGACCAAGAAAAATGCGCGACCGTCCTCCTCCACGAATAGCAAGAGCCGTGGCTCCGACAGTGGCACTTGCAGCTGGAGCACCTTGTCGTACTGGATCCTGTGCATGGGCATGGGATGCACGCTGCTGATGTGGTTGGAGAGCGCCGGCGGCGGGCCTTCGTAGCCACAGACGAGCACGGGGTATTTGCAGGGTGCAAGCGGACACACGCTCTGGTGATCGGCGAGCTTGTGGTAAGTGACATAGAGCCTATAGCCTTTGTGCGAGCACTCCACCCTCACCGAGGAGAGGACGGCGTCCACCGCCGTGTTCCGCACGTCGAAGCCACCACCGCGCTCGCACTTCTGGCACTACCTCTTATTCCCGGGGTGCTCGATGCGGCAGTCCGCGCAGGCCAGGTGCCCTCCCTTGCAATGCACAAATCAATCGAACAGCACATCAATTAAGAAACCTGCACCTTGCTCGATCAGCCGAACGAATGAGGTGTATTCGAACCTCTTACACTGGAGGCTTCAAGGGGCGGAGGCACAAGGGGCAGTGGAGCAAGTTGAGGTCCATCGAGACCATAGAGAGCTCCATCGCCGAGTCCTATTCCGTCTGCATTATCTCTTCCTCCTCGTGCACAACCATCTCTCACTTTATTAGGGTCGAGGCATTACAAAGCTTTACCGTCACATATTCATACTACTTCAAGGTGCATTAAATCAACACATGCAAGTATCAAAAGGAGAGTCATGACATGCATGGATGCGTTGTAATTAATGCATCGGTAAACGCAAATTATTGAAATATATCAAGTGCAGTGCTTTGATGTGTCGCGTCAACTCGTACAAGACCGAGAAGTTTGATTACTACAACGCCCTCTCCCTCGCGCACCTACCTTTGGCTGCATGACAGGTGGGCCACCCACCTGTTGGGCCCACATGTCATACACACAAAGGCAGGAGCAGTAAGTCAATGAAGCTGCGTCCCTCCCTCGCCCATGAGCGTGGTGGCTGGTAGGACTAGGAGAAGCTTTCCTTCACTACACGCTCTCCCTCCCGCACGCGGTGGACATGCAGCAGTTCAATCGGTGTCAGATGGCCAGAAGCATACTGTAGTACTCCTCCACTGCAGTAGTACTCCATCATTGTTTGACTTCCCGAAGAGGCAAAGAGCCAAGCGCAGCCCAGACGCTCGTGTGGCAGTTTCATGTGTAGAGTACTCTAGGATAGCGTGTACCGTGCATGTAAGCTTAAAATCATTGGGGTCAGCTCCATGTTTTTCTATTAAAATAATCTTATGGCCCTACTTGTCATCCTGGTGATTGTAGTTTGCACGCTCATCTAGTCAAGACAGGAATATATATTTAAATTTGTGGTGGGGTAAACGTTAGAGGTTGCAACAAATGTACTATTGTACACTGCGTGTCTTTTAGCCAAGTTTAGGGGCAACCATGTGGGGCCAGTGCTATGATGTGTCGCTTCAACTCGTACAACGAGGGGAAGCTTGATTTTACTACTACACACCTTCTCCCTCGCCCATGCGCGCGGTGGCTCGCAGAGAGGACAGGCTTTTGCTTAGGCTGGTCATAATGGAATACTAGTATCATGCATATGATACTAGTGTATGATACTACACATCTGTAGTGCATAGTATCATATGTTAGTATCATCGATGACTTCATTTCTTAGCATGCATGACACATAGTAGCACAACATTTAATATGATACGGTATCATTATATGATACTCGACCCTCTCTTTCTTCATTTACTTCTATGCCACCTCGTCAAATTTGCCTAGTTGGCATGCATGATACTCCCTCTGTTCCTAAATATTTGCCTTTTATATATTTCAAATGGACTACCACATACGGATGTGTATATATACATATTTTAGAGTCTAGATTCACTCATTTTGCTCCCTATGTAGTCACTTGTTGAAATCTCTAGAAAGACAACAAGTGACTAGACTACACCGAGACGGAGTACATATGGAGACATGTACATATGGAGTATTTGCCTTTCTAGAGATTTCAACAAGTGACTAGACTACACCGAGACGGAGTACATATGGAGCAAAATGAGTGAATCTACACCATAAATAAATACGTAGTTCTCTCATTTTCCTCTCCGCCTTGGTCGCGGTGCACAATATTGAGTATACTAGTACTATCATGCAATTAATGAAGTCACCATAGGCACCTCGTCGTCGACGGGAACGTCTCCTGACATGCCATAGACGCGAGAGGTAGTCGCCTCCATAGGTGCTTGAATGCCATTGCCGAGGAGGGAGAGGGTAGCGGTTCCCGAGACGATGAACGGTCAATGATGCATCCTCAATTACATGCAGAGGGAATTAATTAGATAAGCAGAATAGAGCCAGCACACTGTGAATGCAAAAGAGTTTGGATTCTCATATAAAGGCGCCCCACCACTCCAATCCATCTACTCCTAGTCTCTGCGCAACACTACTCACTCCAATCCAAGACCAAGTGACCAGAAGCCACAAGCACCTATGGAGGCGATGGACGCGAGCGGCCCTCGGCTGTGCCAAATCATCCAAGGCACCGGCCTGCGGCCCCGCACCGTGCAACTTTTCCAGACGATGCCGGCGACCGCCGGCGTCATAGCCCTTGCCGACGCTGGCTTCGCCTCTCGCATGGACGACATGATGGTCAACTCCATCCGCAAGTTCACCGCCGTCAAGAAGCCCGCAGACGACCTTGCTGTACTGCTCCAGCCCGCGCGCCCAGGCTCCTCATTGCCTACCACCCTCATCGGCATCCATGGTGAAGAACTCTTTCAAGCCCTGGTGGCCCTGCAGGTGCCAGAGGTCGCGACGAAGAATGTGCACCTCGAGGCCGTGCTCGCTGCGCAGCGCCTCGCCATGCAAGAAACCGTCGACCTGCACATCCACGTATACGAGAAAATCGTCTACATAGGCCACTACATGGCCAGCGAGGATAGAAAGACGTTGGCCGTCTTCCAGCGGATGGAATCTTTGGACGCCATTGTTCAGAAGCACGTCGACCTGGCCACGGAAGTCTCTGCTACTTAGCTGCCGTTCGGTGGGCCGGTGCCCTGAGTCGAGGAGGTGGATGTCGTTGATGGATGCATCTGTTCTTATTGCCTCCTGTAACCAGCACTGCATCGCCTCATGGCCTTAATGTTTTATTAGTATAGTACTCCCTCCGTGGAGTAGTACTGTTCATGCTACAGTCTGGACCGTAGCACATTGTTTTTATGGCCATGTCAACACATTGTTTTCTACTACTGGTTCACTGGGCTGCCGTGGTTCGCACTCCTCCGACGTGACTAGTATATACCGCATGATTCTTTGCTCCTTCTTACTACGTACTTCACCGACATGTGGGAGATCCAGCATCCGGGTCGATGTTTCATGCACCAGATTAGAGCCCGGAACGGAAGGGGGGCATCACCCCGGTCGTACCGCCAGTAATTCATGACTATAGGGAGTAGTCATATCACAAGTCTTTCCAGCAGTAACGCGCTGTAAAATCGCACAGCCTGACCTTTCCAGCAGTAAGTAAGTTGAATCCGCTACTCCCTCACCCTCTTCGCCTCTTTGTCAAACCGCCTACGTGAAAATTGTCGCGCGTACTCCCCGGGAAAAGCTCCGCCCTCATCTTTTAACTACACGAAAATAGTTCGAGCTTGTTCGTTCTATATAAATACTACTAGTATTGTATGTTTATTAACCCATGGGGTTGTTCAATGAATGGAGGGTTGGGTCCCTTCGGCTGGTGTGTGTAGAGGACTAGGTGCATCCTTCATGCGGTCATCGCTGGCGAGGGAGGAAACCCACAGCTCCCGGAGGCGCCCGATCCTCTACCTGTGCCGTTCTCTTCGACACAACACCGGCTCAGGAGGTCCTCGGACCCTTCTTCCTCCCTGTCGTATTGTGCGCAGATCCGACCTGCCTCCGCCAACATCCCGACGACCCTCACGTATAAGTTCTTTGAAAGCGGCCTTGCTCTACTGCCCCAGCTCCCCACGTGTCTGCATGTGCATATTTTTCTACTCCCATCAGCTCTTCCAAAGCCACCTAAATTTTTAGTATTGTTAGAGGTAAAGCTACTTCATGCATTCGCATCTAGGACTTGGTTCAAACAATGAAGAAAGGGGGAAAGTTGTAGCATGAATCTAGGACTTGATTCAAAGAGGAAATAATATGGTGAAAGTAGTAGAGACCGGATTCCCAACCCATCTCTTGGTTGAAAAGGGAAATAACGGGAAAACGCAGTACAAATTGGATAAGGAACAGATCTATAATTGGTTGAAAAAAGGATAGAAAGTGGCGGCTAGTGGACAAGTCAACAGAGTATGTCCAGGATTAGATTTGTTGCCCTCACATAGTAAAAGGTCTCCAGGATTAGAATTGCTGCCCTCACATAGTAAAAGGTCTCCAGGATTAGATTTGCTGCCCTCACATAGTAAAAGGTCTCTAGGATTAGATTTGCTGCTGTCACATAGTAAACGGTCTCAGGATTAGATTTGCTGCCCTCGCATAGTAAAAGGTCTCTAGGATTAGATTTGTTGCCCTCACAGAGCATGAACAAACTCGGCATCACCGCTTTATGCCTCCTTGTAGGTACATTGTGCTGATGCATCCACTGTCGCATGTCCTTATAGCAACCTTTTGGTGTTGTTAATGTAAGGGCGCATGTAAAATGAAGCGATCACATTGTTACCTTAAGGACATGTCTAACCAGTGTTATTGTTAATCTAATGCCTCCAATGATATGATACAATTAAACTGTGTTACAAATGGTACTCCTGCTATTTTCCCCAGTATGATAAGTAAGTTTCTCCTTTACGCTGCTGAGTGTCCTGGTGTCCCCACGGTCCAATGCCCTTAAACCAACTCTTTAGCTGCTGTTGATTTACTGTGTATGGTAAACAATCAATGCCACCATTAAAATAATCCCATATTTGATTAATGTCATTGTTGATCGTAATGCTTTCGGTAACATGAAGCATTACTGACGTTTAAAATTTCTATTGTCCTTGCGTGATTGACATGAACATAATTAAGATGCCTCTTTTCATTTCGTGTATGTTTCGTATATTCTTATTAACCAGCAACTGTTTGCTTTCTATCTTTTTGTGCAGATAGGGATATCCATTTCACCTTGTTGCTATCGTGACCTTTTGGTGAACTGCACAAAACACTTTTTTGGAATGAGTGTCTTGCGCAGTTCAACTAAAATGTCACGTGGGAAACATCTCTCAATTTTGGTGGAACTGCACAAAATGGTGATTGGAGTTTCCAAAATCTCTGTCAAATTCTACTGGTAATCTCGTGCAACATTTTATTAGCCTTTGCAAGATGAGCCATCACTATCACCACAATGGCACTTTATTTTAGTGGAACTACACAAAAGGATAAGCAAATTATAGTTGCACCTTACATGAGCCAGACAGCCAACCTTAATGTTCCTCAATTTTAGTGCAACTACTAAAGAAGAACCTGCCAGCTCACGAGAGCAAGTACTTCTTGCTAGCTGGATGATCCAATCTTTGCTTCATTTCAGGTAAACTGCATAAAAAGGTGCATGGATTGAATCATGGAACTCCAGGCAGGCTTCATCCGAGTGGAGCTGGAGGTTGAGTTCAAGGAGTGCCATTATTATAGAAATCATGCTCTTCTTATTTGTGTTGTGCAAATAGGAATACTCAACTACAGATGTTGTGATAGTCAAGAGCATTCGCCAAGTTCTTCGGTTGTATGACATGGCTAGCCAAGATGGATTTAATCCCGATATGCACTTTATCAAAAGGCTCTAATGGGTTGGTTCTGAATCTTGCAAGCTAGGAATCAATGAGATGTGTAGTCATCTTTGTTGTAATTACTATTTGAATCTTATTTGTTGGTTCTGAATCTTGCAAGCTGGGAATCAATGAGATGTGTAGGCATATTTGTTATACTTATTATTTGGATCATATTTGTTGGTTCTGAATCTTGCAAGCCGGAAAACACGGCATGATGATGCAGAGGACAACAACCATAACAAACAGTTCAAACTTGGTAATATTATCTGTGTGAAAGTGCGACAAATGTGCTGATCGTGTGCGTCTTGAGAATAATAATTCTAATTGTTGTGCATGTTGATCTTGTGGCACCGATAGAACGAGCCAATGCATTGCTTGTTTTAAGTATAAATTTCTATTAAAGCTAATTAAATTTAAGTAAAGTGACCACTAACTCTTGTTATTACAGTACCAATACAGACCCGCTCGTGAACCAATGTGTGGCCGGGGTAGATTTCTTAATGGAGGCATTTGAATGCGCCGAGGGTGCATCCATCTTCTGCCGAGCGTGCAGCGGGCGAGGGAGGGGTAGTAACTATTGTCACTTGTACACACTCAGGTTACTATTGAATCCAGTTGCCCAAGAGCTGAAAAACGAACTGCTGCCGCCGCCTACCCACTCGTTCACTTGAAGAGACTCCAATGGCAATCTGAGGGGTGAGCCTGCTGGATATGGACTTCAGCAAGGAGTTCCCCTTTGAGTTCACCGTTCAGTCCTATGGCTGCACCAAGTTGAATGTGATGTACACCAATGATCCGGACTCGGTGAAGCTCTGCCTCGCCGAGTTCAAGTAGTACCTACAGGATGAGAAAGTACATGGTCGCAGGACTAGACCTTGTGCCCATCCATTCATCTCCTGATAGGGACCAGCGGATCGCCGTCTCCCAGGCATGTGTGCGGGAAGAGGTTCTCATGTACCACTGCTGTAGGGCCATCAGAGGTTCTGGAGAATTCGCTTGTTTCATTGGCAGCACCGACTGCACCTTCGCTACGGTGGAGAGAAGGAAGAACGCGATGATTCATCCATCTAGTGCAACAAGCTTGTCGAAGAAATACAAGATCATCGGCAACAGGCGGGAGAAGGACTCTGTGGTTGACCTCGCTGAGACCATCATCGACCCCTGATACACCAACATGAAAGAAGACAACAACCCAAGGACCTGAACACGTGGGAGGTCTAGATGACATGTACAGGCGGATCTTGGACATGAGGGTGTGTCTACTTCCCGTAACCGATGAGTACACGGACAGTGGCAGCATCATGATCAACCATGCCAGGAAGGTCTAGATATTGTACTTTATCTGTTTATAAGCACCTTTATCATCTGAGTGTTTCATGCATTAGCCTATGTGTCGTAATTATCCGTTTTGTTCGAAATATTTCTTTTAAGAACCCACTAAGTTGTTTGATTTTTTTAGTTTCTATTTGCTTACGTATGTAACTAGTTCACTTGTCCGTTTAAAAAAACTAGTTCACTCGGCTGCAGTCATTTGAATCTCCTTCCTCGCAACATATTCCCCTTCTCCGGTGGACCCAGCAGGTCTCGTACACATACATATGGGACCAACCACCTATCCATTTGTATTTCTTTATTTTGTTCAATCTTTCATCCTCTTCATATACAGCGACTGGCCATTATAGCCTATGGCGTTGGCCAGGCCATCCCTCTACTCCCACACATTGTCCGGCGGCGGCAGCTCCACCGGCCCACCCTGCACCCGAACAAGTCAACCCTCGTACTCCCCTCCACATGTGTCTTCCCCTGCTCTGGTTCATTCAGCCCGAGGTCTCGACGTCCTCCTCCGCCTTGGTGCTCTCGCCGTGGCGCCGCCGTCTGTCGTTCCCAACATGGTCAGCAAAACATGAGTAATCGGGAGACAACTGTTCGTCGAGAGGCTGATAGTCCCGGGCCCACCAGGTCCTTGGCCCAGGTTTTGTTGTTTAACATGGGCAGCCCACAACATGTTTCATCATTTTTTGGATCCAGCGGGTATCAAACGGCCTCTGGGCCTCCCAACCTAGCTTGTCTATAACATCAGCAGCCCAAGTTATGTTTGTTTTTTCAAGACAACGCACAACTCAGTTCTATTTTTCTATAAGAATGCAAAACTGAACCTATGTTTTCTATAAGAAGGCAAAACTGAACCTATATTTATATCTTATTTTATTACATATCTATATATATATATATTAGAAACAACATAAGGTTCCGTTAAACCTGTCGTTCGTCCAACCATTTTATAGACCTTCCCACTTCCTTTATTTTTCGTTTTCATTAATCCTATATCTGAATTTTCTCCCACTTTCTTTTTCGATGTAAACTGAGTTTTCTCCCAGTACTTTTCCCTAGAACCAACTCAACTGTCCCACGTCTAGCCTAAATAATAATACCAAACGTCCTATTAACTCATCAAATTAAAATGATATTTTATTTCGTAAATTGAAAGTTCTTACAAAATAATAATAATAATTGTTTATATATAACTTGGCAAGTTAATTCCTAGTGATTTCGTACATAAGCTTGCAAAGATTTTACTGACCAATGCAGTAATAGACGTGCAATCATGAGTTTATGTTTTTATAACATTTCTCCGTCCAGCCCAACATGATATTTTCACCCAGCCCAGCAAGTCCACGGATTTTGAGAAAAATGCAAATGGGCTTTAAATTCTACCACATATATAAACGGGTTGCATAGATGCTACCTCATTGTTTCACCCAGCCCACCAAATGGACTAAAAAACAAATGTACTGGCAGACATGTGGGCCAGTAGGTCGAAGCCTAAGAAAGGCGTTGGATTTACATCCAACGGTCGACATTCTTCTTCAATCTCTCATCTTCTTCCCCCAGCGCTGCTGGGACCGCCTACTCCAGCCTCCGGCATCCAGCGGCGTTGCTTTCCGCGCCTCAGTGAAACGCTACCTCGTTGACGGTCGTGCCATCCCTCTACTCCGCACCTCCTATTATTCTCTACCGAGTGTAGGCCTACCCCGCACCTGAACCAGTCAAGTTTCCCACTCCTCTCTGTTTGCGACTGCACTGTCGCGTCTTCCCCATCTCCGGGTCGTTCCAATCTGGGGCCCCGCCGTCGTCCACTGCCTTGCTGCGCTCGACATGGCGTGGTCAAAAAACGAGAGTCATCGGAAGAGGACTATACGTGGAGAGCCTAACGGCTGGGACCCATGAGGTCCATGGTTGCACGCAAGGAAAGTTCCTCCTTATTAAGCTGTTTCCTCCCCCCTGACAGCTGGGACCCACCGGTTGTATCTTCGCACGGAAGGAAGGGCTTCCTTGTTATGCAAAAAAAACCATTCCTCCCGATGACAGCTGGGACCCGGCAGATTTTGTGGCTGAGTTGTGGGCCTACTAAGCAGACGTGTACGCATGGCTTTGTCAACTTAATCAACAAATGATTCTAGCAGTTGGACCGTTGGATGTTAATCCAACAACCGTGCTCCTTCTTCAACCTCTGTTCTTGCACCTGTCTCCCGTGGGCAACAGTGCTGCCGCGCACCCAAACCAGTCAAGTTTCCCACTCCTCTCCATTTGCGACTCCACTGCCGCGTCTTCCCCATCTCCAGGTCATTCCAGTCTGGGACCTCACCATCGTCCACCGTCCTTGGTGCGCTCGGCACGGTGTGGTCAATGTGGTCAACAACCGAGAGTCATCGTAAGATGACTGTACGTGAGAGGCTGACAGTGGGGACGCACCACGCCCATGGATGCATGCATGCAACTCCATCCTTTTTACCCTGAAAAATAATGTTTTCTCCCCCAGACTGCTGGGACCCACCAGCTACATCTTCGCATGCAAGGAAGTGCCTGACAGTCGGGACCCACCTGGTCGAAGCGTACATAGCATTGTCATTCTGGTCGCGAACGTGTACGTACATCGTGGTCGATGTAGAGGCGCGCACGTGTCGTAGTAGAGGCGCACATGTGTCTTATTAGAGGTGCGCACATAGCATGTACACGTACGTACAGTGGCCATGGTGCAAGAAATAAAATACGGCCACGTACGTACATGCGGGCGGGCTCTCGAATGCCTACTCGCGCATACGTACGACCGGGGCTCGTGTACATGGCTGGGTCAGAACGGAGAAGCTGCGCCATCGTCGTGTTCATGGGGAGGCAATCGGCTGGGTCGGAACGGAATGCTTCATCGCGTTCATCGGGAGCCAACCGGCTTGGATGGAACAGCCGATGGAAACATGGTCTGGCGTACCGCAGAATGGAGGAAATGGCCTTGTGTTCGACCGGCCATGGTCGAAATGGGATCCTGTTCATCAGGAGGGGTCTGGCGTACCGCAAAACGGAGGAAATGGACCTCCTACGGTGGAAACGGGGTCCTCTTGATTGGGAGAGGTGTGGCGTACCGCAAAACGGAGGAAACAGACTTGTGTTGGAGCGCTACGGTCAAAACGGGGGTCCTGTTCATCAGGAGGGGTGTGGCGTACCGCAAAACGGAACTCCACGGGATACTATTGATCTCCACCGTCAACTGCCTCCACGGGCTACTATTCATCCACCGTCAACCTCCTCCAGCCTCCACCTGTGACTATTCACCCATAGGTTCCTATTCATCCAGCCTCCACCGTGCGCTCCTCCACCGACTACTGTTCAACCAGCCCTCTCCACAAGGTCCTGTTCAACCACCCCTCCACGGGCTACTGTTCATCCAGCCCTCCACCGGCTACTGTTCAACCAGCCCTCCACCTGCTATTGTTCATCCAGCCCTCCACGGGGTCCTCTTCATCCAACCCTCCATGGGGTCCTCTTTATCCACCGGCTCGATCGATCAGGATACTATTCATCCAATGGCAACGGCCTCTACTACCACGGGGTCCTGTTCATCCAACCCCTCACCAGGGAATGTTCATCCAAAAACCCCCAAAACAACGCTCACTGTTCATCAAGGGAAGGAGGCAGAAGTGTTCGATCGGCTTCGGTTAGCAGCAATAGCGAAGGAATCACTCGGCTTCAGTTAAGAGCAAGGGAACGATCGATCGCTTGGGTTCAGTAATGCGTATCCTGCAGTGCAATCGCTTGGGTTCAGTTAGAGCCCAATGCCTCGCTCGTGTTCAGTTAGAGCGCAATGCCTCGCACACATGCACGTATGTACGAGAGAAACACGCATCGCTCGGCCCCCGACCACCCAGCGTAACCGGGAACTCCCCGATATTTTCCTCATCCTCGCTTCTACCATGGTTTTTTCCATCATGGACGGCCCAAAGAATGTCATACAGCTGCGTCTCTGGCCCGCCCAGGAAGAAAATCCCATTTCTGTCATGATTTTTTGTCATAGAAGTAGGACCCCACCACATCTATGATAATACTGGGTTTTGTCACAATTATCGTCATAAAAGTGTCATAAGTATGACAGAAAAAAAATTCGTTCGGCCCAAAGTGTCATGGATGTGTATTTTTTTGTAGTGTTCTCTGAATTTTTATATGCATGATTTGATATCTTTGCAAGTCTCTTCAAATTATCGGTTTAGTTTGGCCTACTAGATTGATCTTTCTTGCAATGGGAGAAGTGCTTAGCTTTGGGTTCAATCTTGAAGTGTCCTTTCCCAGTGACAGTAGGGGCAACAAGGCACGTATTGTATTGTTGCCATCGAGGATAAAAAGATGGGGTTTATATCATATTGCTTGAGTTTATCCCTCTACACCATGTCATCTTGCTTAATGTGTTACTCTGTTCTTATGAACTTAATACTCTAGATGCATGCTGGAGAGCGATCGATGTGTGGAGTAATAGTAGTAGATGCAGAATCGTTTTGATCTAGTTGACACGGACGTGATGCCTATATTCATGATCATTGCCTTAGATATCTTCATAACTATGCGCTTTTCTATCAATTGCTCGGCAGTAATTTGTTCACCCACCGTAATTCATGCTATCTTGAGAGAAGCGACTAGTGAAACCTATGGCACATAGGTCTCTTTCTTATTATATTGCATCTCTTTTATTTACATTGCATCTCATTTACTATTTTGCAATCTTTACTTTCCAATCTATACAACAAAAATACCAAAAATATTTACTTTACTATATTTATTAGATCTCACTTTTGTGAGTGACCGTAAAGGGATTGACAACCCCTTTATGGCGTTGGTTGCAAGGTTCTTGATTGTTTGTGCAGGTACTAGGTGACTTGTGCGTTGTCTCCTACTGGATTGATACCTTGGTTCTCAAAACTGAGGGAAATACTTATGCTACTTTGCTGCATCACCCTTTCCTATTCAAGAGAAAACCAACGCATGCTCAAGAGGTAGAAAGAAGGATTTATGGCGCCGTTGCCGGGGAGATCTACGCCAATTCAAGACATACCAAGTACCCATCATAAACTCTTCTCCCTTGCATTACATTATTTGCCATTCGCGTCTCGTTTTCCTCTCCCCACTTCTAAAATGATTTTCGAAAACCTTTGCCTTTTCTTTGTCCCTTTTCCGTTCATCTCTTTTCGCTTGCTTCTTGTGTGCTTGTGTGTTGGATTGATTGTTTGTCACGATGGCTCAAGATAATACTAAATTGTGTGACTTTTCCAATACCAACAACAATGATTTTATTAGCACTCTGATTGCTCCTACTACCGATGCTAAATCTTGTGAAATTAATACCGCTTTGCTAAATTTTGTTATGAAAGATCAATTTTCTGGCCTTCCTAGTGAAGATGCCGCTACCCATCTAAACAACTTTGTTGATTTGTGTGATGTTCAAAAGAAGAAAGATGTGGATCTTCTTTGCCTAAAAATAGTATTGATTCATGGAATAAGTTCAAAGATGTTTTTATCTCTTAAGTATTTCCCTCTCGCTAAAATCATCGCTCTTAGGAAAGATATTATGAATTTTAAGAAACTTGATCATGAGCATGTTGCACAAGCTTAGGAGAGGATGAAATTAATGATACATAATTTCCCTACACATGGTTTGAATTTGTGGATGATTATACAAAAATGTATGCCGGATTGAATTTTGCTTCTAGAAATCTTTTAGATTCAGCCGCGGGAGGCACTTTTATGGAAATCACTTTAGGAGAAGCTACTAAACTCCTAGACAATATTATGGTTAATTATTCTCAATGGCACACCGAAAGATGCACAAGTAAAAAAGTTCATGCGATTCAAGAGATTAATGTTTTGAGTGGAAAGATGGATGTACTTATGAAATTATTTGCTAATAAAAGTGTTTCTTTCGATCCTAACGATATGCCTTTGTCCACTTTGATTGATAATAATAATGAATCTATGGATGTGCATTTTGTTGGTAGGAACAATTTTGGTAACAACGCGTATAGAGGAAACTTTAATTCTAGGTCATTTCCAAGTAATTCCTCTAATGATTATGGTAATTCCTACAACAACTCTTATGGAAATTTTAATAAGATGCCCTCTGATTTTGAGACTAGTGTTAAAGAATTTATGAGTTCGCAAAAGAATGTCAATGCTTTGGTTGAAGAAAAATTGCTTAAGATTGATAGAATTTCTCTTGATGTCGATTCTTTGAAACTTAGATCTATTCCACCTAAGCATGACATCAATGAGTCTCTCAAAGCCATGAGAATTTCCATTGATGAGTGCAAAGAAAGAACCACTATGATGTGTGCTAAAAAAGATTGCTTTGTGAAAGCGTGTTCTTCTAGTTTTCATGATAATAATGATGATGATCTAAAAGTGATTGATGTGACTCCTATTAAATCTTTGTTTTCCAATATGAATCTTGATAAAGATGGGACTGAAGACTAGTCAACTTTAGTTAAAAGTCGTCCCAATGATTAGGAGTTTTTAGATCTTGATGCAAAAATCAATAAAAGTGGGATTGAAGACGTCAAAACTTTACATAGCAATGAACCCACTATTTTGGATTTCAAGGAATTTAATTATGATAATTGCTCTTTGATAGATTGTATTTCCTTGTTGCAATCCGTGTTAAATTCTCCTCATGCTTATAATCAAAATAAAGCTTTTACTAAACATATCATTGATGCTTTAATGCAATCATATGAAGAAAAGCTTGAACTAGAAGTTTCTATCCCTAGAAAACTTTATGATGAGTGGGAACCTACTATTAAAATTAAGATTAAAGATTATGAATGATATGCTTTTTGTGATTTGGGTGCTAGTGTTTCCACGATTCCAAAAACCTTGTGTGATGTGCTAGGTTTCCGTGAATTTGATGATTGTTCTTTAAATTTGCATCTTGCGGATTCCACCATTAAGAAACCTATGGGAAGGATTAATGATGTTCTTATTGTTGCAAATAGGAATTATGTGCCCGTATATTTCATTGTTCTTGATATATATTGCAATCCTACATGTCCTATTATTCTTGGTAGACCTTTCCTTAGAACGATTGGTGCAATTATTGACATGAAAGAAGGAAATATTAGATTCCAATTTCCGTTAAGGAAAGGCATGGAACACTTTCCTAGGAAGAAATTAAATGGCCTTATGAATCTATTATGAGATCCACTTGTGGATTGCATACCAAAGACGGCAATACCTAGATCTATTCTTGTTTTTATGCCTAGCTAGGAGCGTTAAACGATAGCACTTGTTGGGAGGCAACCCAATTTTATTTTTGTTCTTCGCTTTTTGTTCCTATTTACTAATAAATAATTCATATAGATTTTCTTATGATTGTGTTTTTTATGTTTTAATTAGTGTTTGTGCCAAGTAAAGCCTTTAGGATCTTCTTGGGTGATTGTTGTTTGATCTTGCTGATAAAAACAGAAAGTATGCGCTCACGAAAATAATTATCATTTTTTACCAGAGAGCGCTAAAATACCAATTCCCACTGAAGTAGATCAATATAATTTTTATCCTGGTCGTCCTAATTGTTCAGAATTTTTGGAGTTACAGAAGAATTCGAAATCTCCAGATTGCTACACACCGTTCTGTTTTTGACAGATTCTGTTTTTCATGTGTTGTTTGCTTATTTTGATGAATCTATGAGTAGTATCGGGGGGTATGAACCATAGAGAAGTTTGAATACAGTAGGTTTAACACCAATATAAATAAATAATTAGTTAATTACAATAACTTAATGTGGTGGTTTCTTTTCTTATACTAACGGAGCTCATGAGATTTTCTGTTGAAGTTTTGTGTTGTGAAGTTTTCAAGTTTTTGGGTAAAGATTTGATGGATTTTGGAATAAGGAGTGGCAAGAGCCTAAGCTTGGGGATGCCCAATGCAACCCAAGGTAAAATTCAAGGACAACCAAAAGCCTAAGCTTGGGGATGCCCCGGAAGGCATCCCCTCTTTCGTCTTCGTCTATCGGTAACTTTACTTGAGACTATATTTTTATTCACGACATGATATGTGTTTTTCTTGGAGAGTCTTGTATGATTTGAGTCTTTGCTTTTTAGTTACCATAGTCATCCTTTCTGTACACACCTTTTGGGAGAGACGCGCATGAATCGGAATTTATTAGAATACTCTATGTGCTTCACTTATATCTTTTGATCTAGATAATTTTCCTCTAGTGCTTCACTTATATATTTTTAGAGCATGGTGGTGGTTTTATTTTATAGAAATTATTGATCTCTCATGCTTCACTTATATTATTTTGAGAGTCTTTTAAAACAGCATGGTAATTTGCTTTGGCTATAAAATTAGTCCTAATATGATGGGCATCCAAGATGGGTATAATAAAAACTTCCATACAAAGTGCATTGAATACTATGAGAAGTTTGATTCCTTATGATTGTTTTGAGATATGAAGATGGTGATATTAGATTTAAGCTAGTTGAGTAGTTGTGAATTTGAGAGATACTTGTGTTAAAGTTTGTGATTCCCGTAGCATGCACGTATGGTGAACCGTTATGTGATGAAGTCTGAGCATGATTTATTTTTTGATTGTCTTCCTTATGAGTGGCAGTCAGGGACGAGCGATGGTCTTTTCCTACCAATATATCTTCCTAGGAGCATGCGTGTAGTACTTCGTTTCGATAACTAATAGATTTTTGCAATAAGTATGTGAGCTCTTTATGACTAATGTTGAGTCCATGGATTATACGCACTCTCACCCTTCCACCGTTGCTAGCCTCTCTAGTACCGCACAACTTTCGCCGGTACCATACACCCACCATTTACCTTCCTCAAAACAGCCTCCATACCTACCTATTACGGCATTTCCATAGCCATTCCGAGATATATTGCCATGCAACTTTCCACCGTTCCGTTTATTATGACACACTTCATCATTGTCATATTGATTTGCATGATCATGTAGTTGGCATCGTATTTGTGGCAAAGCCACCTTCATAATTCTTTCATACATGTCACTCTTGATTCATTGCACATCCCGGTACACCGCCGGAGGCGTTCACATAGAGTCATATTTTGTTCTAAGTATCGAGTTGTAATTCTTGAGTTGCAAGTAAATAAAAGTGTGATGGTAATCAATATCAGAGCATTGTCCCATGGGAGGAAAGGATGATGGAGACTATGATTCCCCCACAAGTCGGGATGAGACTCCGGACGAAAAAAAGAGGCCATAAAAAAAGAGAAAGGCCCAAATAAAAAAATGGGAGAAAAAGAGAGAAGGGGCAATGCTACTATCCTTTTTCCACACTTGTGCTTCAAAGTAGCACCATGATCTTCATGATAGAGAGTCTCCTATGTTGTCACTTTCATATACTAGTGGGAATCTTTCATTATAGAACTTGGCTTGTATATTCCAATGATGGGCTTCCTCAAAATGCCCTAGATCTTCGTGAGCAAGCGAGCCGGATGCACACCCACTTTGTTTCTTTTTGAGCTTCCATACACTTATAGCTCTAGTGCATCCGTTCCATGGTAATCCCTACTCACTCACATTGATATCTATTGATCTGCATCTCCATAGCCATTGATATGCCTAGTTGATGTGAGACTATCTTCTCCTTTTTGTCTTCTCCACAACCACCATTCTATTCCACCTATAGTGCTATGTCCATGGCTCACGCTCATGTACTGCGTGAAGATTGAAAAAGTTTGAGAACATCAAAAGTATGAAACAATTGCTTGGCTTGTCATCGGGGTTGTGCATGATTTAAATATTTTGTGTGATGAAGATAGAGCATAGCCAGACTATATGATTTTGTAGGGATAGCTTTCTTTGCCCATGTTATTTTGAGAAGACATGATTGCTTTATTAGTATGCTTGAAGTATGATTACTTTTATGTGAATATTAAACTTTTGTTTTGAATCTTTCGGATCTGAACATTCATGCCACAATAAAGAAAATTACATTGATAATTATGATAGATAGCATTCCACATCAAAAAAATCTATTTTTATCATTTACCTACTCGGGGACGAGCAGGAATTAAGCTTGGGGATGCTTGATACGTCTCCAACGTATCTATAATTTTTTTTGTTCCATGATATTATATTATCTGTTTTGGATGTCTAATGGGCTTTAATATGCTCTTTTATATTATTTTGGGACTAACCTATTAACCAGAGGCCCAGTGCCAGTTTCTGTTTTTTTGCCTATTTTAGAGTTTCGCAGAAAAAGATACCAAACAGGGTCCAAATGGAATGAAACCTTCGTGATAATCTTTCTGGGACCGAAAGCAATCCAGAAGACTTGGAGTCGAAGTCTAGAACTCCACGAGGCAGGAGGGCAAGCCGAGGGGGTAGGCACGCCCCCCACCCTCATGGGCCCCTCGTAGCTCCACCGACATACTTCTTTCGCCTATATATACTATTATACCCTAGAAACATCGCAGAGAGCCACGAAACCACTTTTCCACCACCGCAACCTTCTATACCCGTAAGATCCCATCTTGGGGCCTTTTCCGGCGATCTGCCGGAGGGGGAATCGATCACGGAGGGCTTCTACGTCAACACCATTGCCTCTCCAATGAAGCGTGAGTAGTTTACCACAGACCTTCGGGTCCATAGTTATTAGCTAGATGGCCCCTTCTCTCTCTTTGATTCTCAATAAAAAGTTCTCCTCGATGTTCTTGGAGATCTATTCGATGTAATACTCTTTGACGGTGTGTTTGCCGAGATCCGATGAATTGTGGATTTATGAACAAGATTATCTATAAATATTATTTGGTTCTTCTCTGAATTCTTATATGCATGATTTTATATCTTTGCAAGTCTCTTCGAATTATCGGTTTAGTTTGGCCTACTAGATTGATCTTTCTTGCAATGGGAGAAGTGCTTAGCTTTGGGTTCAATCTTGCGGTGTCCTTTCCCAGTGACAGTAGGGGCAGCAAGGCACATATTGTATTGTTGCCATAGAGGATAAAAGATGGGGTTTATGTCATATTACTTGAGTTTATCCCTCACATCATGTCATCTTGCTTAATGTGTTACTCTGTTCTTATGAAATTAATACTCTAGATGCATGCTGGATAGCGGTCGATATGTGGAGTAATAGTAGTAAATGTGAATCGTTTCGATCTACTTGACTCGGATGTGATGCCTATATTCATGATCATTTCCTTAGATATCTTTATAACTATGCGCTTTTCTATCAATTGCTCGGCAGTAATTTGTTCACCCACCGTAATACATGCTAAGCCACTAGCGAAACCTATGGCCCCGGGGTCTCTTTCTTATTATATTGCATCTCTTTTATTTACATCGCATCTCTTTTACTATTTTGCAATCTTTACTTTCCAATCTATACAACAAAAATGTAACACCCACAATGCGACTATATCTCCCACGTGTCGGGGCACAACTTAGAGGCATAGCTGCATGGTAGGTCTGTCGCAAGAGGGGTAATCTTTACACATCCCATGTACTGAATAAGAAAGGGATAAAGAGTCGGCTTACAATCGCCACTTCACACAATACATAAATATATCGTACATCATCCAGAATACAATCAAGGTCCGACTATGGAACCAAAATAAAGAACGACAACCCCAAATGCTAGATCCCTGATCGACCCAACTGGGCTCCTCTACTGATCATCCGGAAAAGAAACATAGTAACGGCCCGAATCCTCATCGAACTCCTACTTGAGTTCGGTAGCGTCCCCTGCACTGGCATCATCGGCACCTGCATCTGTTTGGAAGTATCTGTGAGTCACAGGGACTCAGCAATCTCACCCGCGAGATCAAGACTATTTAAGCTTAAGGGTAGGAAAGGGGTGGTGAGGTGGAGCTGCAGCAAAGCACTAAGCATATATGGTGGCTAACTTACGCAAATGAGAGCGAGAAGAGAAGCAAAGCACGGTCGAGAAGCTAATAGTGATCAAGAAGTGATCCTGAAACTACTTACGCTCAAGCATAACACGAAATTGTGTTCTCTTCCCGGACTCCGCCGAAAAGAGACCATCACGGCTATACACACGGTTGATTCATTTTAATTAAGTTAAGTGTCAGGTTTTCTACAACCGGATATTAACAAATTCACATCTGCCCATAACCGCGGGCACGGCTTTCGAAAGTTCAAAACCTTGTAGGGGTGTCCCAACTTAGCCCATCACAAGCTCCCACGGTCAACGAAAGATATTCCTTCTCCCAGGAAGACCCGATCAGACTCGGAATCCCGGTTACAAGACATTTCAACAATGGTAAAACAAGACCAGCAAAGCCACCCGATGTGTCGACAATCCCGATAGGAGTCACATGTATCTCGTTATCAGGACACACCGGATAGGTCAAGCTACAAGTAAAACCAGCCCTCAAGTTGCCCCGAGGTGGCCCCGCAGGTTGCCTAGTTCGGACCAACACTTAGAGAAGCACTGGCCCGGGGGGTTAAAATAAAGATGACCCTCGGGCTCCGGAAACCCAAGGGAAAAAGGCTTAGGTTGTTAGGAAAATGTAAAACCAAGGTTGGGCCTTGCTGGAGGAGTTTTATTCAAAACAAACTGTCAAGGGGTTCCCATAACACCCAACCGCGTAAGGAACGCAAAATCAAGGAACATAACACCAGTATGACGGAAACTAGAGCGGAAAGAGTGGAACAAAACACCAGGCATAAGACCGAGCCTTCCACCCTTTACCAAGTATATAGATGCATTAATTAAAATAATAGATATTATGATATCCCAACATATCCATGTTCCAACATGGAACAAACTTCATCTGCACCTGCAACTAGCAACGTTATAAGAAGGGTTGAGCAAAAGAGGTAACATAGCCAAACAACGGTTTGCTAGGAAGGTGGGTTAGAGGCTTGACATGGCAATATGGGAGGGATGATATAGCAAGTGGTAGGTATCGCGGCATAGCAATAGAGCGAACAACTAGCAAGCAAAGATAGAAATGATTTCGAGGGTATGGTCATCTTGCCTGAAATCCCGCAAGGAAGAAGAACGATTCCATGAAGAAGACAAACAGACACAGTTGAACGGATCCTCACAAACGCGACGTTACCGGAACTAACAAGAAGAAGCAACACCGGAAAGGAGCAAACATCATGGTAAACAACCATCACATAAACATGGAATGATGCACAAACAAGTATGGTGCATGTCCGGTTTAAAGAAGCATGTCATGGCAAAGTGCACAAACAAAACTACAAGTTAAGTGGATCTGAATATGCAACGGGATGCATATTGACAAAACACCACATTCGATTATTTAGTTCTCGCCCGTTTAAGTACTCAACAATAATAAATGTTCGTTAGCTTGGCAACGGGTGAAGCATAGTAAAACTACCTATCTAAGCAATTTAAATGGGGCCGAAAACATCAACCAACAATTCCGGTAAATCCCCATATGCATTTAGCAATTTAAAGCAAACAAAAATTTAAATATTTTAAATGTTGTTATCATGATGCGGATGGCATATGCAAGTTTATGCATTTTTTATGAAAATGTTCCCATTAGCAAGATATGAAGCATTTGTCATCGTGGCGGAAACGAAAGGGGTGCCACGACAACGAATCCGAAAATGATGCCACGGCAACATATCGGTTCCGGTAGCTCATGGATATGCCGGTGCAAAAGGAGAAGTGACGGGAGCGTGACATGCAAGGATGGTGGGGTGCTCCCGATTACCGGGTGTCCCACATGACGCTGGCAAGGCAAAAGAGGGGCTTCGTGCAACGAACAACTCGGACACGGAGCAAACACGGGCATCTCATACACCACACATGCATTCGTTCACGGGCGCCGTCTCGGCGTTATACCTTTGAAGCATGCATTTTTGCGGCGGTTCGAGTTTGTAGTGGAAGTAGTGGTACTCGCAGATCATAGTGGAAGTAGAGGTTCACGAGTCAAAGAGGAAGTAGTCGTTCATGTTCGAGGAGCGGTAGTGGTACACGGTCGTCATCGAACTTGGCGTCACATCGCGTAGACGTACACATTCCGTAGATGTTCATGTCATCGGTGTCGTGGTACTTGGGGTCTTCGGACTTGCCGGTCCCGTTCTTGCGATGGTAGTCGTTCACGTTCGTTCAGAGAGGTACTTGATGACTCCAACGTCTTCGGGGCGATGGTAGTGGTACACACGAGGGTAGTCGAACTTGACGGATCCGAGGGCTTCGGGCGTCGTGGTACTTGTCGGTCCGGGTCTTAGGACATACTAGGCATCGGTGGCCTTTGAGGAACTCGGTGTCTCAAAAACGTAGCAGAACAAGGTCCCGGTTGCGGTCGTGTGGACATTCGGTGAAGAGGAACTTGCCGGTCAAAACCAAATTGAAGCAAGACCAAGGAGGCCTCAGGTGGGCAGCAGCAAAGCAGGATACATCACACATCTGTGGCCCACGGAGAGGTCTAGCAGGACGTCGAGGAGGGCAGCAGAGTCGACGGGCGTTGCAGAGGGGCCAAGGCCATGGCGCGCGGAGGAGAAGCAGTGCCAGGGGCGCGTCGAGAGAGTGCAGCAGCTGCTGCTGCCGGCGGTGAGGTACTTGGTGGCGACGAGGAGAAACAGGAGGAGAAGCGCGCGGGAGAAGAGCTGCTCCAGCGGGACTGCTTGCTGACGACGCGGTTGCTCCGGGTAGACGAGGAGGCGGCGAGGAGGTCCTAGCACGGCTGCGGGAGGCGAGGTGCTTGAGGGCACGGCGCGGCTGTCGTGGGAGGAGGAAGGCCATGGCGCGGCTGCTCACCGGAGGCAAACGACGGCGAGGCAGGGCATCGACCTGCTGGCTCGAGGGGCACGTGGACATGGCAAGGAGGCGGGGAAGAAGACCAGGGCGCAGGGCTTCAAGGCGAGGAGGAGGCCATGGCAGGAGGTAGGAGGTGGAGTGGCAGGAGGCGCGGCGGCATGGCTAGCTGGTGTTGAAGATCACGAGGGAGGAGTGGGGGTTCGAGCGTACGGGGATGGGGTCGGGCTTATCCCTAGTGGCGCTGAATGGAAGGGTACGAGGGAAGAGGGTGAGGGGATCGGTCCAGGGGGTGCTAGGGTGCGGTCTAGGGTTAGAGGGTTAGGTGGGCTTTAGGGGGGTTGGGCCTAGGTGAGATAGTGGGGAAGCAGGCCAGCCTGGCACTGAGGCCCAAGTGTCCAGCCGGGCTTCTCTCTCTCCCTCATATCTCCTTAGCAGAAAAGAAAATAAAGAGAGGAAAAGAAAGAGAGGGTTAGGAAAAGATTTTGGGCTTGGGGATAATTTTCCCGAACTCACAAAAATATGCTTGTTCCGAGAAAATAGAAAAGGCAAAGATTGAAAGATGTAAAATTCAAACTCATTTGAATTTAATTCAAATGGGTTTGAACTAGGACTTGGCTTTAGAAGTGTCCAAAAATGTTCGGATTTTTGGTGGAGCTCCGGAATATGATGAAAGAATATATGGCAAAATTAGAGGCCAAGAGTTGTGATAACAAAGGCATTGGGATTTATTTTGCGAGCGTGTTAATGGGTGATTTCAAAAAATGGAATATTTTATAATAGCTCCCTAAATATCGGGAGGGTATGTTTTAAAGAGAAACCACCATGTGAATTCCCTCGATTTAAATAGATCGAAAGATCTATGCTATTTATTTAGTAGAGTTGAGATGCAAACATTAATGACATGATGGCATGATGACATGATGCAATGCACATGATGCAATGATGAATGCAACAAATCAACAACTCACATGACGAAACTCGAAAAACATGGAAGGCGTATGAAGCTCCGGTCTTGGGGCATCACAACACTCCGCCACTACAAGAGGATCTCGTCCCGAGATCTAGGATGGCACCGGAGAGAAATGGAAGAGGAAGAGGAGAGGTAAAACTAAGTTGCTTCTTTGACAAATGAGTGAAACCAAAGAACCTTTAGAGGTTGAACAACTTTAAAGAAGAAAACGACGAAGATGGACAAAGTTGAAAACACTTTGTTAGAAAAAGGGGAACAGGGAACATTACGGAAACCTTGTAGGTTGAAAGACATAAGAAAAGGGTTGCAATGGACAAGAAGTACATGCAAGCACTCCGGTTGAAACGAGATGTACAAGGAACAATAAAGATCAATTACGACAACACTCCGGTTAGAAATGGAAGGCAAAGAATATGAACTTGAAAAGATTAGAGGATACTTGATGAGATCAACAACACACTGCTTCCAGAACTATTGAAAGAATGGCACAATGGGTGAGAAAGATTTCAGACGGCACTCCGGTTGAGAAGGGAGGCAAAACTTGATAAGATGAGAGATATTGAATGAAGGACATGACACTCCGGTTGTATGGATAAGCAAAAGGAAAGAACATGATCTTTGGCAAAAATGGGATGATGGATGAAGAGAGCAACATCACTATGCCTCCGGAACGAAAGAATAGAAGTTGAATCGTTGGCAAGGAAAGAATTGAGAAGAAAATGACAACTTTTGCCACACATGAGCTTGGAAAGCACCCTTCCAAGAAGGTTATAACGGAGTTGTTGGAAAATCACCGATGAAAAGAACAAACTTGTAGTGGACTTATGGAGAACATCTCAAAACTATGAGGTGAAATTCTGCCACAACTAAAACAATAGATTGGATTGATATCAACAAGGAGACGGGAAACTTATTTCACCGGGATAGGAAGGATAAGATTGGATCATTGATAAGCATCACAATAGCAACATTCCCAATGGAAGGCTTTCGGTGAAATCTAAACCAAGATACTCCAATGAAGAGATTAATGGATTTAAAATACCTCATTCTTGATAACTTGTGAATCATGAAACATGAAGGGAAATTATCAAGAATGACATAACACCACCTCAAAAGATAAGGGAGAAGGGATTGAACTTTGAAATTCAAGATAAAGAATACTTGAGCTCCTCTGAAAAGAATCTCGATGAACACTTCGAGAAGGAATTAAATCCTTGATGAACCATCACGTAGAGCCTCCATGAAGAATTCCGGTAATAAAAGGATGATAAATAGAAAGAGAAGTTGAAAACACAAGATGAAGCCTTGCAATGATTTAGATGGAGCTTCGTGATGATATAACTGAGAGATCTTGGAACTCCGGGAAAACAAAAGATGAAGCATCTCGAACCGAGAAATGTGACATGATGAACAACTCTGGAAAGAAGAAACTAGATCACTTGGATGAAACAATAATAAGAATTACGTTATGCGCATCCACCAATTTAGATTGATGACAAGCAGCGGATTTGGCATACTACTTATTCTCATTGGAAAGGATTAAGGAGAGATATAGCGTAAATTTAAGAAGGTCTTCAATGAACCACCGGTGGGATTTGGAAACAATGAATGAATTCATACAATAACGAAGGAAGTGAAATCTTGAACGAACCACCGTAAAAATTAAGTAAAGAAAAGATAGCGAAACACCGGGAAGAATTAGAAAATGAATGAAGATACTTGAGACAATATAGATGCAAATGAACAAAGAGATCATGAAATGATTAGAGGATATATGAACGATGCACCGGTAAGATTTGGAGAATGAGAGCTGAAAGCTAAGAATGAATAAACCCGAAATGATGGCCTTCGAAGAATCAAACTGAAAATACTCATGAATTGCTCCAGAAGGGTGAAAAGGATTCTCGCAATCGAAAACAATTATGAAAGGATGGCATCAAGCTTGAACTTCGCATCATTGGAAGAACGGGTAAGAATTTAAGAGGAACTCTTCTTCGGTCTTCACAAACCCGAGAATGACGACGAGAAAATACCACCATGAATTGTTGAGATACTCCAGGATGAAAATTAGAAAGGTTGAACCAACGATGAAAAGACTTTGAAAGATCTTGGAGAATAGAATTTGACTGATGACAATTCATTCTTACGTCAAACTTTGAAAAGAATTTAAGAGTAACTCTAGAAAAATTAGAAGAGTCAAGTAGGATCCTGGGAAAAGACCTGTGGGTTAGGGCCCACTCAAAAGAAAAACCGTCCAAAATGATTTAAAAGAGAGGTTGCGCCGGTTGAATTAAATGGCTCGAAAGAGATAACAGCCTTGAGATATCTTGAACATATAAGGAACGAAAACACGAATCTCCTGAGATATCTTCAGCACTTCGGATATGAATAGAGAGAGTTGAGCGATTAAGAGGTGCACCGGTATGAGAAAGCATTGTGAAATGAGGAAAGGGATAAGATTAAAACAGAAATCTTGGATTGAATCCACCGGGGAAGAAAAAGAACGAAGAATGATGAACTTGAGGCTCCGTTAGTATCTTCCTGAGAATCACCGGATAAGAACATTGATGGAAAAGAATGGAAAGACTTCCCATCAATAAAATGATACTTCATTAAGAAATCTGAATACTTGAAGAAAAAGGGTGGGAGGGCGGGAAAAACAAAGACAACTTGGGACGGATAAAACAAACACCGTTGGGAAAACTGAGAGGTGATCTTGCAAATGTTGAAATGCTCGGATCCACTTGAAGAGAAAGACATCAGTTGAAAAGGATTGACAAGACACTCTTGATTATCATGAAGGATTAGTATTCACGTGTAAATATGAGAACACCGTTTAAGAAAGATATGGAATCAACACTTGACATTAAAGCAACTCGAATACCACAAACCAAAACAAAACAAAGGATTTGGCTTGCAGAATAAGCCGGAAACAAACATATGATAGACCCCATATCGTATCATGTGTCTGTCGGAAAGATATCGTACGTGATACTTGAATTCCCACTTATAAACTCTCGAAACTTTCTGGTTATGCAATCAGGTGTTGGGGATACAGGGGAAGCATAATATCTCACCCAAACTACGAGGGAAGAGGGTGATGGGATCGGGCCAGGGGGTGCTAGGGTGCGGTCTAGGGTTAGAGGGTTAGGTGGGCTTTAGGGGGGTTGGGCCTAGGTGGGATAGTGGGGAAGCAGGCCAGCCTGGCACTGAGGCCCAAGTGTCCAGCCGGGCTTCTCTCTCTCCCTCATATCTCCTTAGCAGAAAAGAAAATAAAGAGAGGAAAAGAAAGAGAGGGTTAGGAAAAGATTTTGGGCTTGGGGATAATTTTCCCGAACTCACAAAAATATGCTTGTTCCGAGAAAATAGAAAAGGCAAAGATTGAAAGATGTAAAATTCAAACTCATTTGAATTTAATTCAAATGGGTTTGAACTAGGACTTGGCTTTAGAAGTGTCCAAAAATGTTCGGATTTTTGGTGGAGCTCCGGAATATGATGAAAGAATATATGGCAAAATTAGAGGCCAAAAGTTGTGATAACAAAGGCATTGGGATTTATTTTGCGAGCGTGTTAATGGGTGATTTCAAAAAATGGAATATTTTATAATAGCTCCCTAAATATCGGGAGGGTATGTTTTAAAGAGAAACCACCATGTGAATTACCTCGATTTAAATAGATCGAAAGATCTATGCAATTTATTTAGTTGAGTTGAGATGCAAAGATTAATGACATGATGGCATGATGACATGATGCAATGCACATGATGCAATGAAGAATGCAACAAACCAACAACTCACATGACGAAACTCGGAAAACATGGAAGGCGTCTAAAGCTCCGGTCTTGGGCGTCACAAAAAATACCAAAAATATTTACTTTACTATCTTTATTAGATCTCACTTTTGCGAGTGACCGTGAAGGGATTGACAACCCCTTTATGGCGTTGGTTGCAAGGTTCTTGATTGTTTGTGCAGGTACTACGTGACTTGTGTGTTGTCTCCTACTGGATTGATACCTTGGTTCTCAAAACTGAGGGAAATACTTAAGCTACTTTGCTGCATCACCCTTTCCTCTTCAAGGGAAATCCAACGCATACTCAAGAGGTATCAATGTTGTCTCGCCGTTCTTCCTCTTCTTGATGACGCTGACGTTGCCATTCTCATGCTTGCGCAAAAGTAGCTTGGTTTTGACGGTGTCGTTGCGCTTGAAAGTCGTCATCGTGTAGAGGATTGCGATCTGCTTGACGATCTTGGCGCGCGACACGTCGAAGTGTTGGGGAACGTAGTAATTTCAAAATTTTCCTATGCACACACGGGAACATGGTGATGCATAGCAACGAGAGGGGAGAGTGTTGTCCACGTACCCTCGTAGACCGAAAGCGGAAGCATTAGCACAACGTGGTTGATGTAGTCGTACGTCTTCACGATCCGACCGATCAAGTACCGAATGCACGGCACCTCCGAGTTCTGCACACGTTCAACTCGATGATGTCCCTCGAACTCCGATCCAGCCGAGTTTTGAGGGAGAGTTCCATCAGCACAATAGTGTGATGACGATGATGATGTTCTACCAACGCAGGGCTTCGCCTAAGCACCGCTACGATATGACCGAGGTGGATTATGGTGGAGGGGGGCACCGCACACGGCTAAGAGATCCAAGGGATCAATTGTTGTGTCTAGAGGTGCCCCTGCCCTCGTATATAAAGGAGGGAGGGAGAGGCCGGCCCTAGAGGGGGCACGCCAAGTGTGAGCAGTCCTACTAGGACTCCCAAGTCCTAGTAGGATTCCCCTTTCCTTTCCGGAGTAGGAGAGAAGGAAAGAGGGGGAGAGGGAGAAGGAAAAGGGGGCTGCACCCCTTTCCAATTCGGACTAGAGGGGGGGGCGTGCCTCCTTCCTTTTGGCATCTCTCCTGTATTCCCGTATGGCCCAATAAGGCCCAATACTTCTCCCGGTGAATTCCCATAACTCCCCGGTACTCCGAAAATACTCGAATCACTCGGAACCTTTCTGATGTCCGAATATAGTCATCCAATGTATCGATCTTTACGTCTCGACCATTTCGAGACTCCTCGCCATGTCCCCGATCTCATCTGGGACTTCCAACTACCTTCGGTACATCAAATCACATAAACTCGTAATATAACCGTCATCAAACTTTAAGCGTGCGGACCCTACGAGTTCGAGAACTATGTAGACATGACCGAGACACGTCTCCGGTCAATAACTGAAAGTGCAACTATCCCTAGGTGGTTTTGGTAATTCATAACAACATATAGATCATTGAGCTAATGCTATTCCAAGATGACTATTTCAGGAAATCTCAGTGATTGGCATGGCATGGATGTGAAAGTGGAACCCTCAAAATGCTAAGGACAAAGGATTGGCTCAAGCTCAAAAGCTCAAGACTCTTCATTTTATATTTTAGTGATCCAAGATCACATTGAGTCTTTAGGAAAAGCCAATACTATCAAGGAGGGATGAGGTGTTGCTTAATGAGCCTCTTGCTTCATGTGCTTAGTGATATGCTCCAAAACCCTCAACTACTTTCCCATATCCACATATGACCTAAACCCTAAGCCAAACTCGGTCCTACCGATTCTTTCTATCCGACGCCACCGAGTTTCACTTGTCATAAGCCACTGCCAAACCCTAGCAATTCGATTCTACCGATAGGGATCTTGGTCTCACCGAGATGGGATTGCAAACTCTCTGTTTCCCTTTCGTAACTTTTCGGTCTCACCGAAAGAGCGAATCGGTCCCACCGAGATTGCAATGTAAACTCTGTGTTTCCCTTTTGTAACTTTTCGGTCTCACCGAAAGAGCAAAACGGTCCCACCGAGTTTGCCTGACCAACTCTCTGGTTAGCTTATTACCAAACTCGGTCTCACCGAGTTTGTGTAATCGGTCTCATCGAGATTACGTTATGCCCAAACCCTAACCATATCGGTCCTACCGAGTTGCATGTCAGTCCCACCGAAAATCTCTAACGGTCACTAGGTTTACCTTTTCGGTCCGACCGAGTTTGTTGATTCGGTCCCACCGAGATTGGAAAACTGTGTGTAACGGTTGGATTTTGTGTGGAGGCTATATATACCCCTCCACCTCCTCTTCATTCATGGAGAGAGCCATCAGAACACATACACAATTCCAACTCATATGTTCTGAGAGAGAACCACCTACTCATGTGTTGAGACCAAGATATTCCATTCCTACCATATGAATCTTGATCTCTAGCCTTCCCCAAGTTGCTTTCCACTCAAATCTTCTTTCCACAAAATCCAAATCCTATAAGAGAGAGTTGAGTGTTGGGGAGACTATCATTTGAAGCACAAGAGCAAGGAGTTCATCATCAACACACCATTTGTTACTTCTTGGAGAGTGGTGTCTCCTAGATTGGCTAGGTGTCACTTGGGAGCCTCTGACAAGATTGTGGAGTTGAACCAAGGAGTTTGTAAGGGCAAGGAGATCGCCTACTTCGTGAAGATCTACCGCTAGTGAGGCAAGTCCTTCGTGGGCGATGGCCATGGTGGGATAGACAAGGTTGCTACTTCGTGGACCCTTCGTGGGTGGAGCCCTCCGTGGACTCGCGCGACCGTTATCCTTCGTGGGTTGAAGTCTACATCAACGTGGATGTAGGATAGCACCACCTATCCGAACCACGGGAAAAACATCCGTGTCTCCAATTGCGTTTGGATTCTCCAAACCCTTCCCTTTACATTCTTGCAAGTTGCATGGTTTACTTTCCGCTGCCAATATACTCTTTGCATGCTTGCTTGAATTGTGTGATGATTGCTTGACTTGTCCTACAATAGCTAAAATCTGCCAAGAACTAAAATTGGGAAAAGGTTAAGTTTTTATTTGGTCAAGTAGTCTAATCACCCCCCCTCTAGACATACTTTCGATCCTACAAGTGGTATCAGAGCTTTGGTCTCCATTTGCTTTGATCTCCATAGCTTTTGGTGGTCATAGCCTTGGTTTCACAACCTAGGAGAGTATGGCGTCTAGCGGGGGAAATTATCACCGTAGAGGCCCTTACTTTGATGGTACTAATTTTGCTAGTTGGAAGCATAAAATGAAAATGCATATTCTTGGACATAACCCCGCCGTTTGGGCTATTGTGTGTGTTGGTTTGCAAGGTGACTTCTTTGATGGGAAAGAACCAAACCGTGAAGCTACCGCGGATGAGTTGAAGATGTTGCAATACAATGCTCAAGCTTGTGATATTCTCTTCAACGGATTGTGCCCCAAAGAATTCAACAAAATCAGCCGTCTTGAGAATGCAAAGGAAATTTGGGACACTTTGATTGATATGCATGAAGGTACCGACTCCGTCAAGGAATCCAAGTTGGATGTGCTTCAAAGTCAACTTGACAAGTTCAAAATGAAGGATGGTGAAGGTGTCACTGAAATGTACTCTAGGCTTGCTCTCATCACAAATGAGATTGCCGGCTTAGGAAGTGAAGAGATGACCGATAGATTCATCATCAAGAAGATTCTAAGAGCCTTGGATGGAAAATATGATACTGTGTGCACACTGATCCAAATGATGCCCAATTACAAAGATCTCAAGCCAACGGAGGTGATTGGAAGAATTGTTGCTCATGAGATGTCACTTAAGGATAAAGAGGAACTTCACAACAAATCAATTGGTGCCTACAAAGCCTCATGTGAAGCCCCTACATCATCAAGTGAGAAACAAAACTTCAATGAAGAATTGAGCTTAATGGTGAAGAACTTCAACAAGTTCTACAAGAGTAGAAGCAAACATAGAAGCTTCAAGTCAAGGTCCTACAATGAAAAAAGATCTTCTAGTCGAGAGCGAAACTGCTACAGTTGTGGAAGACCCGGACACTATTCCAATGAGTGTATGGCTCCCTACAAGAGAAGAGAAGATTCTCCAAAAAGAAGAAGCAAAGAATCACCACCAAGAGAGAGAAGGAGTAGAGATGATCGTTATGAACGAAGATACTCACGGAGAAGCAAGGATTCGGAAAGGAAGGAAAAATCATCAAGGA
This sequence comes from Triticum urartu, assembly GCF_056163025.1. Taxonomy (NCBI): domain Eukaryota; kingdom Viridiplantae; phylum Streptophyta; class Magnoliopsida; order Poales; family Poaceae; genus Triticum; species Triticum urartu. The sequence continues at coordinate 144,628,089 of NC_141877.1, read as the reverse complement.
GCTACACAAAATGAAGACATCAAGCTCATGTTGGTGAATGGGTATCCGGCTCCGACTCCGACAGCCACTCCGAGAGAAGTTATCACTCCGACTCCGAAGATACTCAAGATGAAGGTGTTGCCGGTCTAGCACTTGTGTCAACCAACTCCTACGACATATTTGACTCACCAAATGAAGGAATTGGAAGATTCTTCATGGCCAAAGGTCCTAAGGTAACACACCCCGAGTATGTTGATTTCAATAGTGATGAAGATGACTTGTTAGGTGATGATTTGCTTGTTGACAACTCTAGTGATGAATACTATGATGAAACGTCAATTAATCATGCTAATCAAGATAAAACAAATGACAATGATAAGGAGAAGATTGAGGCTCTAACTAAAGAACTAAACACTCTTAAGTTAGCTCATGAAACTATCTTCGAAGATCATCGAGAACTTTTAAGAGCTCATGAGAAATTACGCTTTGAAAAGCTCAATCTTGAGCAAGAGCATGAGTTCTTAAAAGCAATCAATGATGATCTCCGCAAGAAAAGTTCTTCTTACATTGCCAAGCATTTACTCTTATCCACTTACATGCCTCAAGTCAAGTCTAGTAACAAGAACAAGAAAGATTCTTCCTCTAGCAGTAACAATGATCATGCTAAATCCAATATTGTTGCTCCTAGTAGTTCTCTTGATTCCACTAATGATTCTCTTAGCCAAGTTACACTTGAGCAAGAAAATAGCTTATTGAAGGGAATTATAGAGAAAGGAGTGTACAAAAGCCTTGCCGGGAGTAAGCAATTCGAGGAAATTGTGCGCAAGCAAGGAATGCACTGGAAGAATCAAGGTGTTGGTTTTGAACGAAAATTCAATGCCAATGGAGTTGAGTGGGAAGAAGATCAATACCCCAAGACAAAGTTTGTTCCTCAACAAGAGAAGTATGATACTTCTTTCAAGGGGACACAAGCTCAAGATGATCTTCCACCACAAGACTACAAGCAAAAAGGCAAGGAAAAGCTTCAAGAGGAAATTGATGCATTTGAAGAAGCTCCTAAGACCTTAGTCAAGTGGATTCCCAAGACTACTTCAAGTTCCACTTCATCAAGTACGACTACAACTCCAAGGATTCCCATCAAGATGGTGTGGATCCAAAAGAAGAAGAACTAGAGAGTTCTTGAGGGTGACTCTGCCAACATACTTCACTCTTATCATTTTGGCAAGAACAAGTGCAATCAACTTCCACATCTTGCACTAGTTCAAGGAGTCACAAACCCTCTTGTTGGTAAGACAAGGGACAAGGTAACCTAAAAGTTTTCATGGACATCATCTTGTGTGTCCATCACTCTATGTCTATGGATATCCTTGTTTGTTCCTTGTGGGACTAACCCATGTAGGTATTGAAAGTGCAATTCACTCAAATGGATAGCTCCAAGTGATCTACATCAACATTGAGCATCCACATCTTCAACATCTACATGAAGTCATCATCGACAAAACCCGAGGTTAGTTCATACCTCTAAGGGGGGATATCACATCTAGGGGGAGCTTTACTCTAAGACTTGAGCTAAAGCAACTCTAAAGATGTGAACACAACAATGCTTTATGTAAAAGTGGTAACCCCACTTGAGCTTAAACGATGAGTATGACCTATGATCAAGTGTTCTCACTTGACTCCTAAGTCAATATACTCATATATAGATGACCTTGTCATCGCAAATTGCTTGATAGATGCTAGAATTGGTTGTGCATGCCTTGTCACATATTTCATTTGCCATCTTATTGTGTGAGCATGCTGGTTGCATATTTTACTCATTCGAGGACATCCACTTGTTGTTTTGATTGTTTGGTTTTATTTCCTTTTGCCAAGTGGATGGACAAGAATGCCTAAGAACCTCCTCTAGCTATCTATGCTTTTCTCGTCTCAAACTCTATTCATGCTACATCACAAAATTTGATCAAGTCAGATTCGAACCACTCTGTGTGAGGAGCGCTCGGAGTCCCCGATTCGTCATAGACTTAAACTTCCAAAACCTCTTTATGATTCTCGGTCTGACCGATACCCTACTTTCGGTCCTACCGAGATCATTAAGTTGATCTAGGTTTTCGATCTCGGTGCAACCGATTTGAACCATTCGGTCACACCAAGTTGCAACAACTGTATACAGTTTTGCATCTCGGTGCCACCGAGTTGTTCCACTCGGTCACACCGACAGGGTCGGGCTATATATAGTCATGGGCAAAAATTTGAAAATTTCTCCGAACCCCTTCGCCCGTGCGATAGCCTGCTCTGCCAACTTGGTCTCCGGATCGTCTCCTCGCCGCCAGCCGCCTCCAGTCGCTGGTCTCCGTCGCCGTCAATGGAAATTCAACCCCGTCGTTGCCGCTGTAGCGAGTCTCCGCCGAACTAGGGTATGGACTCGATCTTTGTGCTATTCCCCAATCCGATTCTTAGCACATTGTGATCATCATGATTCTTGCCATGTTTGTTAAACTTCTATCCAGTCAATGAACTCGTAGATTAGGTTTAATTCGAAAATTTTAAGGTTAGGTTTTCGCCGAAACCATCTCGGACCCACCGAGTTGAAAAACTCGGTCCCACCGATTTGGCTTATGCCATTGCACAAGTGAGACTCGGTCTGACCGAGAATTACTTATCGGTGTGACCGATTTTGGAACTCTGTGAAACCCTAGCAGTCTCGGTGCCACCAAACTGTGACTCGGTCTGACCGAGTTCACTAGTTTAGGTGCCAAAACTGCTTCGGTATCACCGAGTTTAGAAATCGGTAGATCCGAGATGCTTTCAGTGGGAAACTAAAACTAAGTTTTTGAATTATTCTTTTGCAAAAATCTCTACATTTTGTGATGCTTATCCACTCTATCTCATCTATAACCTATTCATAGGGTCAGCAGTCAGAGTTTGCATCATGTCAGACCAAAGTGATAGCCAGAACTTGTCAGAGCAGCAAGTGCAGATGAGTGAGGGCACTAGTCCCTCAAGTTCCTCAGATGATGGCAGCAGGAGCACCCCTAGCAATCTGCCTAAAGCTGCCACAAGACAGAGAAAGAAGAGAACCTCAGACTCAGAAGATGAGGATTATGTGGCAGAAGAGGAAGCAACTTCCAAGAGAGTTGAGCCAGCACAGGGCATAAAACCAGGGATGAAGATCAAAAGGCCAGCAGGCAGGCAGCCTATGTCAAAGGCCAGAGCTTCAACTGAGAAGCCCACTCCCATTGAGCCAGTTGCTGCTGAAGGCAAGAAGAGGAAAGAAATGGTGAAGAAAACTGTAGCCAGAGTGCTTGGCAAGGCTTCCATCATGGAAGATGAGGAGGAAGAAGAAGAGGTAGCTGCACCAGCACCTAAGGCACCCAAGCTGATGGGTGATGCCATAAGAACAGGGGCAGCTGCTTCCAAGGCCAAGCCAGCTCCAAAGCCAAAGCCAAAGAGGAACACAAGAAGCATCCCAGCTACTGAGAAGAACAAGGCCCCAGTGCCTGAAGCTGCAGAAGAAGAAGAAGAAGAAGAGAATGTTCTTAGAAAGCTCAAGCCCAAGACCCCAGAGCCACCACGTCTACACCAGCTACAGCCTCAGTTCCACCAGCTCCAGCATCCACTTCAGCCTCGACTCCGACCACGTCTACAGAAGGCTTCGTCCTTGGAGTGCTCCGGACTCCACCACCACCTGAAGATCAAGCCTGAGTGTCGACTTAGCACTATGCATTTTTTAGGAACTTTTTGGTAACTTGTTGCCAAAGGGGGAGAAAATGTATAGATCATAGGCTTCGAGAGAGAGTGTTGCTTTTATTCTCTCTTGTTTTATTTGGTGGTTTTTCGAACTTTGTTTGCTTTTGTGTGAGATACTATGTCATTGCTCATGAGACATTGATGATCATGTGTTTGATCATAAGCTACACTTAATGTTTGCTTAATATTATCATCTTATCTATCTTATGTGATCATTCACTATTCTTGGTGATGAGTGCATGTATTTCATTCTTATCATTTTAAGCGCTCCACCAAGATGTATGTGACATGGAAGAGTAACCCATGACTCTAACTCTTTGTGCATTTGCAGTCCAAAGCAAATTTTAAATATGCACAAATTTAGGGGGAGCTCTTACTTGTCACATACTTCTCAAAGCGACGATATATTTCATGCTTATTATCATTTGTCGAAGCTTTGATCTATATGTTGTCATCAATTACCAAAAAGGGGGACATTGAAGGTGCAACTATCCCTAGGTGGTTTTGGTAATTCATAACAACATATAGCTCATTGAGCTAATGCTATTCCAAGATGACTATTTCAGGAAAGCTCAATGATTGGCATGGCATGGATGTGAAAGTGGAACCCTCAAAATGCTAAGGACAAAGGATTGGCTCAAGCTCAAAAGCTCAAGACTCTTCATTTTATATTTTAGTGATCCAAGATCACATTGAGTCTTTAGGAAAAGCCAATGCTATCAAGGAGGGATGAGGTGTTGCTTAATGAGCCTCTTGCTTCATGTGCTTACTGATATGCTTCAAAACCCTCAACTACTTTCCCATATCCACATATGACCTAAACCCTAAGCCAAACTCGGTCCTACCGATTCTTTCTATCCGGCGCCACCGAGTTTCACTTGTCATAAGCCACTGCCAAACCCTAGCAATTCGGTTCTACCGATAGGGATCTCGGTCTCACCGAGATGGGATTGCAAACTCTCTGTTTCCCTTTCATAACTTCTCGGTCTCACCGAAAGAGCGAATCGGTCCCACCGAGATTGCAATGTAAACTCTGTGTTTCCCTTTTGTAACTTTTCGGTCTCACCGAAAGAGCAAATCGATCCCACCTAGTTTGCCTGACCAACTCTCTGGTTAGCTTATTACCAAACTCGGTCTCACCGAGTTTGTGTAATCGGCCTCACCGAGATTACGTTATGCCCAAACCCTAACCATATCGGTCCTACCGAGTTGCATGTCAGTCCCACCGAAAATCTCTAACGGTCACTAGGTTTACCTTTTCGGTCCGACCGAGTTTGTTGATTCGGTCCCACCGAGATTAGAAAACTGTGCGTAACGGTGGATTTTGTGTGGAGGCTATATATACCCCTCCACCTCCTCTTCATTCGTGGAGAGAGCCATCAGAACACATACACAATTCCAACTCATATGTTCTGAGAGAGAACCACCTACTCATGTGTTGAGACCAAGATATTCCATTCCTACCATATGAATCTTGATCTCTAGCCTTCCCCAAGTTGCTTTCCACTCAAATCTTCTTTCCACAAAATCCAAATCCTATAAGAGAGAGTTGAGTGTTGGGGAGACTATCATTTGAAGCACAAGAGCAAGGAGTTCATCATCAACACACCATTTGTTACTTCTTGGAGAGTGGTGTCTCCTAGATTGGCTAGGTGTCACTTGGGAGCCTCTGACAAGATTGTGGAGTTGAACCAAGGAGTTTGTAAGGGCAAGGAGATCGCCTACTTCGTGAAGATCTACCGCTAGTGAGGCAAGTCCTTCGTGGGCGATGGCCATGGTGGGATAGACAAGGTTGCTACTTCGTGGACCCTTCGTGGGTGGAGCCCTCCGTGGACTCGCGCGACCGTTATCCTTCGTGGGTTGAAGTCTACATCAACGTGGATGTAGGATAGCACCACCTATCCGAACCACGGGAAAAACATCCGTGTCTCCAATTGCGTTTGGATTCTCCAAACCCTTCCCTTTACATTCTTGCAAGTTGCATGCTTTACTTTCCGCTGCCAATATACTCTTTGCATGCTTGCTTGAATTGTGTGATGATTGCTTGACTTGTCCTACAATAGCTAAAATCTGCCAAGAACTAAAATTGGGAAAAGGTTAAGTTTTTATTTGGTCAAGTAGTCTAATCACCCCCCTCTAGACATACTTTCAATCCTACAATAACCAATAGCGGAACCTGGATGCTCATATTGGCTACTACATATTCTACGAAGATCTTTATCGGTCAAACCGCATAACAACATACATTGTTCCTTTTGTCATCAGTATGTTACTTGCCCAGATTCGATCGTCGGTATCTCAATAACTAGTTCAATCTCATTACCGACAAGTTTCTTTACTCGTTCCGTAACACATCATCCTGCAACTAACTCATTAGTTGCAATGCTTGCAAGGCTTAAGTGATGTGTATTACCGAGTGGGCCCAGAGATACCTCTCCGACAATCGGAGTGACAAATCCTAATCTCGAAATACGCCAACCCAACAAGTACCTTCGGAGACACCTGTAGAGCACCTTTATAATCACCCAGTTACGTTGTGACGTTTGGTAGCACACAAAGTGTTCCTCCGGTAAACGGGGGTTGCATAATCTCATAGTCATAGGAACATGTATAAGTCATGAAGAAAGCAATAGCAACAAACTAAACGATCAAGTGCTAAGCTAAAGGAATGGTTCAAGTCAATCACATCATTCTCCTAATGATGTCATCTCATTAATCAAATGAAAACTCTTTGTCTATGGCTAGGAAACATAACCATCTTTGATCAATGAGCTAGTCAAGTAGAGGCATACTAGTGACACTCTGTTTGTCTATGTATTCACACAAGTATCATGTTTCCGGTTAATATAATTCTAGCATGAATAATAAACATTTATCATGTTGTAAGGAAATAAATAATAACTTTATTATTGCCTCTAGGGCATATTTCCTTCAGTCTCCCACTTGCACTAGAGTCAATAATCTAGTTCACATCTCCATGTGATTTAACACCAATAGTTCACATCACCATGTGATTAACACCCATAGTTCACATCATCATGTGACCAACACCCAAAGGGTTTACTAGAGTCAACAATCTAGTTCACATCGCTATGTGATTAACACCCAAAGAGTACTAAGGTGTGATCATGTTTTGCTTGTGAGAGAAGTTTAGTCTACGAGTCTGCCACATTCAGATCCGTATGTATTTTGCAAATTTCTATCTCAACAATGCTCTGCACGGAGCTACTCTAGCTAGTTGCTCCCACTTTCAAAATGTATCCAGATTGAGACTTAGAGTCATCTGGATCAGTGTCAAAATTTGCATCGACGTAACCCTTTACGACGAAACTTTTGTCACCTCCATAATCGAGAAACATATCCTTATTCCACTAAGGATAATTTTGACCGCTGTGCAGTGATCTACTCCTAGATCACTATTCTACTCCCTTGCCAAAAAAACAGTGTAGGGTATACAATAGATCTGGTACACAGCATGGCATACTTTATAGAACCTATGGCTGAGGCATAGGGAATGACTTCCATTCTCTTTCTATCTTCTGCCGTGGTCGGGCTTTGAGTCTTACTCAATTTCACACCTTGTAACACAGGCAAGAACTCTTTCTTTGACTGTTCCATTTTGAACTACTTCAAAATCTTGTCAAGGTATGTACTCATTGAAAAAAATTATCAAGCGTCTTGATCTATCTCTATAGATCTTGATGCTCAATATGTAAGCAGCTTCAGCAAGGTCTTTCTTTGAAAAACTCCTTTCAAACACTCCTTTATGCTTTGCAGAATAATTCTACATTATTTCCGATCAACAGTATGTCATTTACATATACTTATCAGAAATGTTGTAGTGCTCCCACTCACTTTCTTGTAAATACAGGATTCACCGCAAGTCTGTATAAAACTATATGCTTTGATCAACTTATCAAAGCGTATATTCCAACTCCGAGATGCTTGCACCAGTGCATAGATGGATCGCTGGAGCTTGCATATTTTTTAGCACCTTTAGGATTGACAAAACCTTCTGGTTGCATCATATACAACTCTTTCTTTAATAAATCCTTTAAGGAATGCAGTTTTGTTTATCCATTTGCCAGATTTCATAAAATGCGGCAATTTGCTAACATGATTCAGACAGACTTAAGCATCGCTACGAGTGAGAAAATCTCATCATAGTCAACACCTTGAACTTTGTCAAAAACATTTTTCGACAAGTCAAGCTTTGTAGATAGTAACACTACTATCAGCATCCTTCTTCCTCTTGAAGATCCATTTATTTTTTATGTCTTGCCGATCATCGGGCAAGTCAACCAAAGTCCATACTTTGTTCTCATACATGGATCCCATCTCAGATTTCATGGCCTCAAGCCATTTCGCGGAATCTGGGCTCATCATCGCTTCTTCATAGTTCATAGGTTCGTCATGGTCAATTAACATGACCTCCAGAACAGGAATACCGTACCACTCTGGTGCGGATCTCACTCTGGTTGACCTACGAGGTTTGTTAGTAACTTGATCTGAAGTTACATGATCATCATCATTAGCTTCCTCACTAATTGGTGTAGGAGTCACAGAAACAGATTTCTGTGATGAACTACTTTCCAATAAGGGAGCAGGTACAGTTACCTCATCAAGTTCTACTTTCCTCCCACTCACTTATTTCGAGAGAAGCTCCTTCTCTAGAAAGGATCCATTCTCAACAACAAATATCTTGCCTTCGGATCTGTGATAGAAGGTGTACCCAACAGTTACTTTTGGGTATCCTATGAAGATGCACTTCTCCGACTTGGTTTGAGCTTATCAAGATGAAACTTTTTCACATAAGCATTGCAACCCCAAACTTTAAGAAACGACAGCTTAGGTTTCTTGCTAAACCACAGTTCATATGGTGTCGTCTCAACGGATTTAGATGGTGCCCTTTTTTAATGTGAATGCAGCTGTCTCTAATGCATAACCCCAAAACGATAGTGGTAAACCAGTAAGAGACATCATAGATCGCACCGTATCTAGTAAAGTACGATTACGACGTTCGGACACACCATTACAATGTGGTGTTCCAGGTGGCATGAGTTTGTGAAACTATTCCACATTGTTTTAATTAAAGACCAAACTCGTAGATCAAATATTCACCTCTGCGATCAGATCTTCGAAACTTTATTTTCTTGTTACGATGATTTTCCACTTCACTCTGAAATTCTTTGGACTTTTCAAATGTTTCAGACTTATATTTCATCAAGTAGATATACCCATATCTGCTCAAATCATTTGTGAAGGTCAGAAAATAACGATACCCGCCACGAGCCTCAACACTCATTGGACTGCATACATCAGTATGTATTATTTCCAACAATTTTTTTGCTTGCTCCATTGTTCCGGAGAACGGAGTCTTAGTCATCTTGCCCATGAGGCATGGTTCACAAGCATCAACTGATTCATAATCAAGTGATTCCAAAATCCCATCAGCATGGAGTTTTTTCATGCGCTTTATACCAATATGACCCAAACGGCTGTGCCACAAATAAGTTGCACTATCATTATTAACTTTGCATCTTTTGGCTTCAATATTATGAATATGTGTATCACTACGATCGAGATCCAACAAACCAATTTCATTGGGTGTATAACCAAAGAAGGTTTATTCATGTAAACAGAACAACAATTATTCTCTGATTTTAAATGAATAACCGTATTGTAATAAACATGATCAAATCATATTCATGCTCAACGCAAACGCCAAATAACATTTATTTAGGTTTAACACTAATCCCGAAAGTATAGGGAGTGTACGATGATGATCATATCAATCTTGGAACCACTTCCAACACACATCATTACTTCACCCTTAACTAGTCTCTATTTATTCTGTAACTCCTGTTTCGAGTTACTAATTTTTTAGCAACCGAACAAGTACCAAATACCCAGGGGCTACTATAAATACTATTAAGGTACACAACAATAACCTGTATATCAAATATACCCTTGTTCACTTTGCCATCCTTCTTATCCACTAAATATTCAGGGCATTTCTGCTTCCAATAACCAGTCCTGTCGTGGAATTGTCACGGCAGATGTCCTTAGTGTCAGGACTTAGTCGCGAGGCCAACGCATCTATGTGGTAGCTTGAGAGGGGTTGAGCGGGACGAGAGACACAATGTTTTACCCAGGTTCGGCCCCTCATGCTGGAAGTAAAAGCCTACATCCTGCTTCATTGATATTGATGATGATGACCACGGTTACAAGAGTGCTCTGTCTCGAGAGCTATTGTCTAAACCTAACTTGTCCAACTTGTGGAACTTGTGAATCTTGTCCCTCTTGGGGTGCCCTGCCCCTCCTTATATATGTTGAAGGGGCGGGTTACATGTGGAGTCCAACTCGGACTTTAACTTAAACTATTTTGACTTCCCTTCCTGGGCTTCTTAACGTCTGCCGGTTTAACATTGGTCTACCGGTTTACAAATATTGTCTGCCGGTTTAACACCAGTCGGTTTACCGTCTGTCTTAGCCATTTGTCTTGACTCTCTGTCTTAACTCTCCGCCGGTTTACCATCCGCCGGTTTACCAAGTCCCAGCCGGTTTAACATTCCAGCCGGGTCATACCGCGGGGTATATCCCCGACATTAGCCCCCAGTTTAATTTGGATTTATCCATGTTAAACCGATCTTGATTATCCTTAAGTCCTTGTCACTTCCTTCCTCTATAAAATCTGAGTCAATAGACCAGCTTCATAATCAATTTGCTGACATCGGTTTGTCATAGTAAAATATTGTGAAGAATAACTCCTTTGACTTCAGCTCCCAATGCTTAACAAAAATATTGGCCTTTGAAATACTCATTTGATCTTCAGTCGGTTTAAGAATGTAGAACTTGCCGGTTTGAGAATGTAGAACTATGCCGGTTTAAGACTTGAACTTGCCGGTTTACAAATATTGATGGCACCAGGTCATAATTGCAGTTAACATGAAGCTTGAAAATATACCTCTTATATGCCTATCACTTGTAGCCCCCAAGTCTTAAGAAGGTAGCATAGTAACAGCTTAAGACTTGCTTCAATATGAATATCATAATCTTGAAGAAATCCATGTTGTTCATCAATCACTAGTCAGAATTGAGTATTCTACATATGTAGCCCCCAAGTGCCGGGTTGTCATGCTTGCAGCAACCTGGGACTTGAAATTGCTTTATTCTCATAAAAAACTTCAACTAGTGTAGCCCCCAAGGGCCGGGTCATTATGCAATAATGAGCAGGGACTTTGTAAATATGATCATGTAAACTTGAGCAGCAATATGTAGCCCCCAAGGGCCGGCTCAATAAGATAATATTGAGCTGGGACTTGATATATTCTTCAATGAAAATAACATCATATGATGTAACCCCTGTCATGGGGCTTGAACCCACGTCCATAAGGTTAAGAGCCTTGTGCTTTACCAACTAAGCAGTGGATCCTTCAATAATAGATGAAAATCTGTGTACCTTGAATTGTTGACAGGAGCAATTGATAGCCCCCTAGGGCCGGCTCATCACAATGTGATGAGTCGGGTCTTCAATAAGGTGAGCAAAAAAATGACTTTGCATTAGCCCCCAAGTGTCATGGTGCATGCTTGCAGCGACATGAGACTTGTGTATTTAATGTAATTTTAACTGAAATAATGTAGCCCCCAAGTGCCGGGTCGTAAGCCTGCAGCAACTCGGGACTATTCCTTCAATTGTAGAATAAATCATATCTATTGATAATATGATAGCCATTGCGCTAAAGCGACTTTGAAAACCTTAATCATAATACTGGTTATTGATAACCATAATAAAAATCCAGCCATGTTGGCTATTTGAATAATATACCCAATGATTTATAAGCGCATAATTCCAATGGCGCAATCCAAATATATACTGGCGACTTATAGTCCAAAGCCAGGCCGGTTCAATAAACACCGGTGATTTGTAATTATGCTTTATGCAACCTGTTTCTGCATACAACAAGTTTAAAGTGTCCTGGCGGTTTACCGCCGGACGGGTCATAATGCCAAACATATAACCCGGGTTTATAACCAAGGCTGCACTTAAGAATAATCAAATATGAAATAGATCATACCTGTGACATTGAATCACATCGTTGGTTTACCAACTTTTTTAGTAAGGGTGATAACCCAAATCTTGAGTATGATAACTCCCGTCATATTTTGCCGGTTTGTAATAAAACCGTGTCGGGTTATAATAAACACCGGATAATCATCCTGGCAACTTATAGTCAACGCCAACCGGGCTAAGAAAACTCCGGTTTATAATTGATTTGTACTAACAACTAATAGTTCAAAGCTTGTGCCGGGTTAAGAAACACCGGACTGATGACTTATAGTCTGGCCGGGTCAATAGACGTCAGTTTACCTTAAAACCATATCAAAGGAGAAGAAACTTTGACAAAAAGCAAATGAAAAAACTTGTAGTCGAGGCTTTTCAAGGGCTGCCAGGCCCAAACTCGAGGCTTTTCATGGGCTGCCAGGCCGCTGAGTTAAACCATTTGACAAAGCCTTTTAAGATGGCCCTCCAACTAACCAATCATCGTTTTAACTTTGACAAGTTCAGGGTCTCAATGAGAGTAACTGTCAAACGTTCGACGGGTCGTGCCAGGATTACCTGGATAGGAGTGGCTTACTTGATGAAGGCAGGTTAACCCGGGGTTTTAGGTGAATACACCGGGCTTCCAAGCCGTGGGTCGATACCCGGTTACAAGGGTCCTTTCAAACTCTTTGGTATTTGACACAAAGAGCCCCCAAGTAACTTTGTGAGCTGTGCTCAATGGGTGCCTATGTTTGAGTTGTGCGTAGCAACAAACTCTCTTTGGCCCCTTGGGTGTGAAGCTCCCAAGCTTTGTTGTGACGTGATAGACGGGTTAATGGACAGGACTCCGCTTTGCAAGCAGAAGCCCCCATGTGATATATTTCTGAGCTGTGCTTGCCGGGTGCCTATGTTTGAGTTGTGGTGTGTAACAAACTCTCTTTGGCCCCTGATGATAATATTGTCTTGATAGCCGCATCAAGAGGGTAGTAACGACATGTTCTCTTTGGTGAATACACCTATATTTGAACAGGAAGCCCCCAAGTAATCATATGAAGATGAGCCCATAAGGCAGGACACCCATGTGTGAACCGCGCGTCAGGGCAGCAGGTCCTCTTCGGCAACCTTTAACTTTTTGCAAGAGATAAATTCTTCTGGAACCGGGATTTTAAACCGGACATTGAGAGCTTCAAAGCTTTATGGGAGACATCCTTCCCTTGAACCGGATTTCAAACCGAAATCCTCATTTTCAGCCGGAAATTTTCTGACGGCCTTTAAACTCGAACTTGCGAGAAGTTAATTCCTTTTTGAACCGGAAATTATTAAACCGGATTTGAAAGCTTCAAAGCTTGGGAGATAAATTTCCCTTGAACCAGATTTCAAACCGGAATCCTTCTTTTTAAGCCGGAAATTTTCTGACAGCCTTTAAATTTGCACCAATATAACCGTAGCCTCCAGGATCAGGTTTCCCTTCAACATCTTGGGCACTTGAATTTGCTGAAACTGGCAAAACTTGCTGCGTCACATCATCGTAGCCCCCGAGTCTTAAGATGACTCAAGGAGTTGTCTTGAGATTCTCCGTACTTGACCATAGCAGAAGTTATATATCATCGGTGTTAATAACGCGATGTAAATCCACAGAAGGTTGAGGTGACTGTGGCTGGTTATAAATGATCCCATATGAACCGTGTCAGCAACTCGGCCAATGGTTCCTTCCAACTGACTGTTTTGAAGTTGACCAAACTGTAGTGGCAGCGATTTGTGTGTATGTGTATTGATCCATCCATTATAGACGGCGACTGAATGATAATTTGCCTTCAAATGTATTGGAAGAAATACTAGGCTTCCCAAGTAGTGACTTGCTCATACTCAATAAAACAGCTCATCTAGACAAATGTGGCTCGGTATGTCAATGTAGACTGGGCCGCGAGAGACGGACGACAAAGACAACCGCCGCTTCAGAGGCGACACAGACAGATGAGTCGGCCACGCATTGTAAGCCGGTGCAGTCTGGTGAAAGTCGGTACCGCTGCTGTAAACCGGCGCGGACGGGCGAGTCGGCCATATGTTGATGTAGACCGGACTGTGGGGGACGGCGGCTTACAGCGTGTCCGTGAAGTTGTGCGACACAGACGAACACCAATAAGAATAACGCTGGCGCATGCTCCATATCCACAGTATATCAACACTTTTGTAATGAATAATTTACCTGTGTATAACAACACTATAAGGTAGAGTAGTTGTTTTCACAAAAAATTAACAAGTACTGATAAAAAATAAATTGGATGGGTATCACCTGATGTGATTTGACGATAGATGACTTGCATGCAGACTACTAACACCAATTAATTCATCTGCTGCGTGATCTCCCATGCTTTTGTCCTTTCCTTTTTGTTGACTCTGGCCATCACGTGGTTAGTAACCACTTTTTCCACCGCAGCCTCAAAGACGTAAGGTAATGTATGGGCGCCTTGTTAGGATGTATCCTTTTCCCTCGCCCTCTTCTCACCCATAGCAGCACAGAACTGCAAAGAGCCCGTTCAGAGGTGGAAAACGGCTGAAGCAAACATGGCAGAGGCGAAGGAGGGTTGGGGGCGAGGCAGCCCGCAGCCAGTGGTTTGACACAAACGCAGCCGGCAAGGGCGGTTTATTGCGGCGGAGGGCCGGTCCGAGGTTTGCACAAGGCCACAAGGGCGACCTCGATACAAACCCATGATGATAAGGCATCTGCGCTGGGGTAGCAGAGTGGGACGGCAGCGCGTGTGCGCTGCAATCTTCATGATTCTTTGTATCCGCCGAAGATCAGTAGCAAGCAAAATCTGGCTTACGGGGCGCAGGTTGCGCGAAAGGAGCAGGGCACAGTAATGGAGCAGCAGTGACGGCTCAAGTTGGCGAAAACGGGCAGCTTCAACACAGAGGAGCGGCGGCTGGAGGTGAAGGGCAACAAGGCAAACTGAAACGGTCCATGGCAGCAGCATTGGGAAAAATAAGCCTGGCGCGTGACTGCGGCGGCGGAGAAAAACTGCAGCAGCGACGGAACAGCCAGCGGTCGACGCGCGGTGGCTCTAGATGTAGGTGACTCAGAGGCGCGGCCGCGCATGGAGCGACGACTCAAGGCGCAGCGGGCACAAGACGGACTCTAGCGAGTCGAGGTAGAGCCAGCTTGAGGCGCGGCGGCGCAGGTGAGGCCGCGGAAGTGCGGGCCGCGAGGGCGGCTCAGAGCGAGGCCAAGCAGTCGTCGATCGAAATGGCGCGAAGCGAGCCATGGCACAGGGGCGCGGTGATTCCAGCGAGGCCCGAGTCCACGCACATATCTCCCTCCGGGTTGTTGTTTGTTTGACTATCCCCGATCCGTGTCCGCCAGGTCGTGGCCCTTCGCCGACTGATTTGATGGCTTCACGTGCATGTACGCGGTAGTACTACTTAAACTCCAGAGCAATTAGACCTCAATCCTTGTGCAAACATTAGTGGCCCTCTGGGATTTCACGTGGAGTAGTCTTCAAATAATATATTTGGAGTGCTAGGGAATCGTTCCAACAAGCAATCAGATTGTGTACGTGGCGTTGCGGCTTGTCGTAGTACTTCAACTCTGATTTAATGTCTGACGCAAGTAGTCTCAGCAGCGCCCGCCTCTGGATTTGTTTGGTGTATACGGCGGTTTGTACGATCTGTACGTACGGCGGCTGCAGCACACTTTTTTGTCGGTCTCGGCGATCCATGACTACAACTGCCAAAAAACTGATCTTGGATTCGGATTCGACGCATCACGTCGCGTCGGCGACATACAGAAGAACGCAAAACCCTAAATTCCCTTGAACTCAATCTCATCGGCGTTTCCGCTGACGACTTTTTTAATCTTGGCCAATAATCTCATAATCGGTGTGAATTCTTTCACGCCGGCTCTTGTTCAGCCGGAAAATTGCAAACTCCTCGATTCTAGGGAGATCCCTTCAAGAACTCAACACCATCGTGCGCGAGCCCCACGGTGGGCGCCAACTGTCGTGGAATTGTAACGGCAGATGTCTTTAGTGTCAGGACTTAGTCGCGAGGCCAACGCATCTATGTGGTAGCTTGAGAGGGGTTGAGCGGGACGAGAGACGCGATGTTTTACCCAGGTTCGGCCCCTCACGATGGAGGTAAAAGCCTACATCCTGCTTCATTGATATTGATGATGATGACCACGGTTACAAGAATGCTCTATCTCGAGAGCTATTGTCTAAACCTAACTTGTCCAACTTATGGAACTTGTGAATCTTGTCCCTCTTGGGGTGCCCTGCCCCTCCTTATATATGTTGAAGGGGCGGGTTACATTTGGAGTCCAACTCGGACTTTAACTTAAACTATTTTGACTTCCCTTCCTGGGCTTCTTAACGTCTGCCGGTTTAACATTGGTCTACCGGTTTACAAATATTGTCTGCCGGTTTAACATTGTCTGTTGGTTTAACATTGTCTGCCGGTTTAACACCAGCCGGTTTACCGTCTGTCTTAGCCATTTGTCTTGACTCTCTGTCTTAACTCTCCGCCGGTTTACCATCTGCCGGTTTACCAAGTCTCAGTCGGTTTAACATTCCAGCCGGGTCATACCGCGGGGTATATCCCCGACAAGTCCCTTTGCAGTAGAAGCACTTAGTCTCAGGCTTAGGTCCAGACATGGGCTTCTTCACTTGAGCAGCAACTTGCTTGCCGTTCTTCTTGAAGTTCCCTTTCTTTCCCTTTGCCCTTCTATTGAAACTAGTGGTCTTGTTAATCATCAACACTTGATGCTCTTTCTTGATTTCTACCTTCATCGATTTCATCATCATGAAAAGCTCGGGAATCATTTACGTCATCCCTTGCATACTATAATTCATCACGAAGTTCTACTAACTTGGTGATGGTGACTAGAGAATTCTGTCAATCACTATTTTATCTGGAAGATTAACTCCCACTTGATTCAAGCGATTGTAGTACCCAGACAATCTGCGCACATGCTCACTGCTTGATCTATTCTCCTCCATCTTTTAGCTATAGAACTTGTTGGAGACTTCATATCTCTCAACTCGGGTATTTTCTTAAATATTAATTTCAACTCCTGAAACATCTCATATGGTCCATGACGTTCAAAACGTCTTTGAAATCCCGATTCTAAGCTATTAAGCATGGTGCACTAAACTATCAAGTAGTCATCATATTGAGCTAGCCAAATGTTCATAACGTCTGCATCTGCTCCTGCAATAGGTCAGTCACCTAGTAGTGCATCAAGGACATAATTCTTCTGTGCAGCAATGAGGATAAACCTCAGATCACGGACCCAGTCCGCATCATTGCTACTATCATCTTTCAACTTAGTTTTCTCTAGGAACACATGTAAAACATAGGGAAGAAATAACGCGAGCTATTGATCTACAACATAGATATGCAAATACTATCAGGACTAAGTTCATGATAAATTAAAGTTCAATTAATCATATTAATTAAGAACTCCCACTTAGATAGGCATCCCTCTAATCATCTAAGTGATCACGTGATCCATATCAACTAAACCATAACCGATCATCACGTGAAATGGAGTAGTTTTCAATGGTGAACATCATTATGTTGATCATATCTACTATATGATTCATGCTCGACCTTTCGGTCTCCAGTGTTCCTAGGCCATATCTGCATATGCTAGGCTCGTCAAGTTTAACTCGAGTATTTCTGCATGTGCAAAACTGGCTTGCACCCGTTGTAGATGGACGTAGATCTTATCACACCCGATCATCACGTGGTGTCTGGGCACGACGAACTTTGGCAACGGTGCATACTCAGGGAGAACACTTTTATCTTGAAATTTAGTGAGAGATCATCTTATAATACTACCATCATAACTAAGCAAAGTAAGATGTATAAAAGATAAACATCACATGCAATCAAAATATGTGACATGATATGGCCATCATCATCTTGTGCCTTTGATCTCTATCTCCAAAGCATCGTCATGATCTCCATCTTCACCGGCATGACACCATGATCTCCATCATCTTGATCTATATCAATGTGTCGTCACATGGTCGTCTCTCCAACTATTGCTCTTGCAACTATTGCTATCGCATAGCGATAAAGTAAAGCAATTATTTGGCACTTGCATCTTATGCAATAAAGAGACAACCATAAGGCTTCTGCCAATTGCCGATAACTTCAACAAAACATGATCATCTCATACAACAGCTTATATCTCATCACGTCTTGACCATATCACATCACAAAAAACAAGTTAGACATCCTCTACTTTGTTGTTGCAAGTTTTACGTGGCTACTATGGGCTGAGCAAGAACCATTCTTACCTACGCATCAAAACCACAACGATAGTTCGCCAAGTTAGTGTTGTTTTAACCTTCTCAAGGACCGGGCGTAGCCATACTCGGTTCAACTAAAGTTGGAGAAACTGACACCCGCCAGCCACCTGTGTGCAAAGCACGTCGGTAGAACCAGTCTCGCGTAAGGGTACGCGTAATGTCGGTCCGGGCCGCTTCATCCAACAATACCGCCGAACCAAAGTATGACATGCTGGTAAGCAGTATGACTTCTATCGCCCACAACTCACTTGTGTTCTACTCGTGCATATAACATCAACGCATAAAACCAGGCTCGGATACCACTGCTGGGGAACGTAGTAATTTCAAAAATTTCCTACGCACACACAGGAACATGGTGATGCATAGCAACGAGAGGGGAGAGTGTTGTCCACGTACCCTCATAGACCGAAAGCGAAAGCGTTAGCACAATGCGGTTGATGTAGTCATACGTCTTCACGATCCGACCGATCAAGTACCGAACGCACGGCACCTCCGAGTTATGCACATGTTCAACTCGATGACGTCCCTCGAACTCCGATCCAGCCGAGTTTTGAGGGAGAGTTCCGTCAGCACAATGGCGTGGTGACGGTGATGATGTTCTACCGACGCAGGGCTTCGCCTAAGCACCGCTAAGATATGACCGAGGTGGATTATGGTGGAGGGGGGCACCGCACACGGCTAAGAGATCCAAGGGATCAATTGTTGTGTCTAGAGGTGCCCCCCTACCCCCGTATATAAAGGAGGGAGGGAGAGGCCGGCCCTAGAGGGGGCGCGCGAAGTGTGGGGAGTCCTACTAGGACTCCCAAGTCCTAGTAGGATTCCCTTTCCTTTCTGGAGTAGGAGAAAAGGAAAGAGGGGGAGAGGGAGAAGGAAAAGGGGGTTGCACCCCTTGTCCAATTCGGACCAGAGGGGGCGCGCGCGCCTCCTTCCTTTTGGCCTCTCTCCTATATTCCCGTATGGCCCAATAAGGCCCAATACTTCTCCCGGTGAATTCCCATAACTCCCCGGTACTTCGAAAATACTCGAATCACTCGGAACCTTTCCGATGTCCGAATATAGTCGTCCAATATATCGATCTTTACGTCTCGACCATTTCGAGACTCCTCGTCATGTCCCGAATCTCATCCAGGACTCCGAACTACCTTCGGTACATCAAATCACATAAACTCATAATATAACCGTCATCAAACTTTAAGCGTGCGGACCCTACGAGTTCGAGAAATATGTAGACATGACGGAGACACGTCTCCGGTCAATAACAAATAGCGGAACCTGGATGCTCATATTGGCTCCTACAAATTCTACGAATATCTTTATCGGTCAAACCGCATAACAACATACATTGTTCCTTTTGTCATGGTATGTTACTTGCCCGAGATTCGATCGTCGGTATCTCAATACCTAGTTCAATCTCGTTACCAGCAAGTCTCTTTACTCGTTCCGTAACTCATTAGTAGCAATGCTTGCAAGGCTTAAGTGATGTGTATTACCGAGTGGGCCCAGAGATACCTCTCCGACAATCGGAGTGACAAATCCTAATCTCGAAATACGCCAACCCAACAAGTACCTTTGGAGACACCTGTAGAGCACCTTTATAATCACCCAGTTACGTTGTGACGTTTGGTAGCACACGAAGTGTTTCTTCGGTAAACGGGAGTTGCATATCTCATAGTCATAGGAACATGTATAAGTCATGAAGAAAGCAATAGCAACAAACTAAACGATCAAGTGCTAAGCTAACAGAATGGGTCAAGTCAATCACATCATTCTCCTAATGATGTGATCCCGTTAATCAAATGACAACTCTTTGTCTATGGCTAGGAAACATGACCATCTTTGATCAACGAGCTAGTCAAGTAGAGGCATACTAGTGACACTCTGTTTGTCTATATATTCACACATGTATCATGTTTTCGGTTAATACAATTCTAGCATGAATAATAAACATTTATCATGATATAAGGAAATAAATAATAACTTTATCATTGCCTCTAGGGCATATGTCCTTCACGAAGAGTATTCGATATCGTAGTACTTGAGCCGGAGATGATGTCGTCGGAGTGTCGACTTGAGGGGCTCCTTCTTGAGTAGGACGACAATGCAGAAGAGCGGTTGGCCATCATTGTTCGAATATCCTCCTTGAGAGATGCCATGGACGTGTCGAAGTAGTCTCTTATACATTGCTCGATGAGTCTCAAGTCAGTGGCGAGGTTGTCGATGCGTTCGGTCAATGCTTGTTGCTCTTGATGCAAAGCACGTTGTGCACGAAAGAGGTTGGTCTTGGTGACGTAGGAGGACATGTCGTCGTCTTGCTCGATGAAGAGTGGGTTGGTAGAAGTACTTGGCCTATCCATCATTCCAAGCAAATATGTGAGTGGGAGAAAGAGAAGAACTTATACCAAATGTACCGTGACCGACGTTGAAGACGGATCAATGATCACTCAAATGTGGAACAAGGAAATAGCACAATTGGTACCAATTCTTGTCGGTTTCTCACACCTACATAAAAAGCTTATAGTGGAGCTAGGTTAGGATGGTGGCACAAAATTTGATGCAATTGTTAGTGAGCTTCAATAATGTTGGAAAAGATTCACAAATGTGCAAATGCAACAAGTAGACCCATAGCATGATATGGTACACGGGAACTCACACACGGAGAGATAAATGGGGTCGTGCAACCAAGGAATGAGCCAAAATGTGGAAACTGTCACACCCTAGTTAGTTCAAGCATTAGAGTGTGCATCATGTTTAAATTCCTTTTAAATTTGAAATGGGGATGACAGAACCCCCAGCACCCCCCCCCCCGGAAAAACTAGGGTTTACTAAAAACTTTTCCAATGAACCTGAAATGCCCTTCTAAAAAGCCCACCCTTTTTGTTTTGGGTTAAAACCTTTGACAAAAATGGTGCACATTTTTCTAGGACATCAAAGGTCATTGGATTAATCCTTATGGTATTTTCATTTGGGAATTTAAATGCTATAAAATATTTTAAATGCTCAAATAATCATAAACTAAAATGTTTGCTGCTAGATATATTCTAAGCAGTGGCCATGATTAATTTTATGATTTATGGTAATGCCCTGGCATTTTTAATAAAGCCCTGAAGTTACAGAAATAATAAATAAATAAGAAAAACAGAAAAAAAAGGGGAGAGAGAGAAACTTACCAGGCGCAGCCCACCAGCCCACCTGGCTCGGCCCAGTCCACTAGCACTTGCCAGTCGTCCTCCTCCTCTCGCCAGGAGGACGAGGAGCGCGTGGCCGGCGCCTGCGGCCACACGCCGGCCACCTCCTGCTTCCGCCGACACCCTGGAGACGTCCACGAGTGCCATGCCGACCCCCACATCTCCCTCACTTTCTTCCCACTCTCCCCGTGGCCTCTCCCCCTCTCTAGCTCTCTCCCCATCTTCCTGCCGAGCGCAGCCGTCGCCGCCGACAAACTTCACCGCTGCCACCGCCGTCCATTCATTGCCCCGTCATGCCAGGAAGCTCCGCCTTCGTCGACTACATCAAGTAGGCCGAGCCCCGAGCGCTCGCTCGCCCCGGAGACGCTGCACCGAGCTCGTCCTCAACTCCGGCCACCGGAGATCCCCTTCGCCGCCCCGCTCGCTCCAGCCCTTCCCCGAGCTCGCCGTTTGCTCCCCTGCAACCGCTGTGAGCTCCGCCACTGCTTCCCCCTCTCCCCGCACTCGTCCGCGTCCTCTAACCACTTCTTCCATCGAAGCCGAAGCTCGCCGCCGCCACCGCACATCGCCGTCGTGGCCATAGCCACGTTGGGACACCACCGAGCACGCCTTCATCTTCAACGCGCTCGCAGGAGCCTGTAGCACCCCCGCACGCCCCTCCCCGTGCCCTCTAGCGACTAGTTCATCCTCACCCGAGCTCCGGCCGCCGCCAAACTCGTCGCCGGCGACATTTCCGGCCACCCCAGCTCCACCCACTGCCACCACTCGACGCGGCTTCCTTCCCGCATCACGTAGATAGTCTCCGCCGCCCATTTGGTCTCCGGAGTGCAAATCCCGCACTGCTTCGCCGCATCTGGCCTCGCCGGCGGCTAGACGCGGGCGAGTTTGACTCTGTTTGACCCCTGTGTGGGCCCAGGTTGACCCCCCTGAGTCTATGACAGGTGGGGCCGGTCTGCTAATTAGTTTAGGATTAGTTTTAACTAATTTAATTAGTTTAGTCACTGACATGTGGGCCCAGGCCCCACTGACAACTAATTAGTGTTAATTTAATTATGTTAATCAGTTGTGACACTGACAGACAGGGCCCACTAGTCAGGTTTGACCTGGCCGACCCAGTTGACCGCTAACATCACCCCTATGTCATGCTGACGCATTAATTCAATTACTGGATTTATTCTTATATAGGAAATTCCAGAAAATAGTCAAAACTTCTAAAAATCATAGAAATCAACCATAACTCCAAATCAAACAATTTATATATGAAAAATGATCAGAAAAATTCAATCTATCCATCTGTAATGGTTTCATGCATGACAAAACAAGTTAACCTTGCTCTTTAAGCAGAATAAGGTAATGCACTAATAAGGTCATGTTAAATGAGCTAACATTTGAATCTTTGATTCAAATGAGTTCATTCCATCCCGTTTAGCTTGCATTAGGCCAAGACACATTTATTTTGCCATGTCATAGCATGCATCATACTGTTGCATATTGTCATGTGTTGATTATGTTCGGTGTATCTTTCGTGGTAGGTTCTGCCTCCGAGGATAACCCCGAGTATCCGTCTGAAGGGCAGTACCCTACTAGCACTACAACAGGCAAGCAACCCATTGATCATTCCGATACAAACCCATGTTCTCGCTTCTGCTCTTGTTTACTGCATTAAGACAACGCGATTCAAACTGCTATTTGCTACGGTAGTTGAACCCTTATCCTCTGCATGACCTGTCATTGCCACAGTAACTAGATGAAACCCACTAGCATGTGTAGGAGTTGATTGAGCCATGTATGTGATTCCTACCTTGCTATGCCTACTATGCTTAGAGTTGTGTCAGGTCTGGTTCATCTGGGTGATGGGCTAGAGTAAAATGATTATGTCGGTAATGTGAGGGATGTGTGGAACATGTTTTGGTAAAGGTATCGATGAGAGGCCGTGTAGGAGTACATGGTGGGTTGTTTCATTGAGGCCGTCCCTAAGAACTGAGATCTGTATGTGTGATTTTAAGATTCAGCTACTACCATGCATTGGGATCCTTAATTGACCCTCTCGGCTTCTTAAATACCCTAGTACTCTATCCAGGAGTTGCAAATAGTTTCTGGTGTTTGTAGGTTATGTGTTGGCGGCCGTGTGTAGCGCTGACCCTAGGGGTGGGCTATGTTGCGGTAGATACACCATGGCACGGTGTACCGAGTCACCCGTTTGGTGTCTCGGGAACCCTATTCACATCGTTCGGGGCCGTATGTGGAAACCTCGGCCGGACTCCCTGCGGATGGAACCTGGATAGGCGATGAACCTGGACTAGAGACTTGAGTGTTTAGGTAGGCCGTGGCTGACACCCTCGTTGGGCCTCCGCTTGAAGGTTGCCGAGTACATGTCGTGTAAACGGCGATAAGTGGTGAAAGCGTGTGTGACGAAGTACACCCCTGCAGGGTATAAAACTATTCGAATCGCCGCGTCCGCGGTAAAGGACTACTTGGTTGCCTATACAGTTCATAGACAAGTTAATGGTTACTACTAAAAGACTCAAGATAAGTGTGAGTACCGAGGATGGCCCTCTCGTAGGATGACGAGGGAGGATCCCCGGTGGAGTATTGTGTTGGTGAGTAGTGGACTCGTGTGCGAAAACTATTTTACTAGTGGAGTTCCGTAGGATATCCTAGCCAAGAGTCAAAGCTGGCTTGCTGCAATAACCCCACCACCTTCTTGAGAATGAGCATGTATAGTAGGTTCTGCTGTAAGACTTGCTGAGTACCTTTGTACTCATGTTTGCTTAATTACTGTTTTCAGACGACAACACCGCCCCCTCCGATGGGTTCTACGTAGACCTTGATGTCGACGAGTGACTAGCCACCCAGGTGGTGATCCTGGCCATGGAGGGCCCTATGTAGATAGACAGGCTTCGAGAAGCCTTCTTTCTTTCTAGTGTCTGTACTCAGACTATTTGCTTCCGCATGTGCTCGTATGCTTGTATGACTTGTGTGTTGGGTCATGTGACCCCTACCTGTATGAACTTATTATGTATGGCTCTCTGGAGCCTTTAAATAAAGTACTTGAGTTGTAGAGGTGTAGACAAATAATGTATAGGAGCTTGGAATGCCTCCGATGAGATGTAACGTCTTTCATCATAGTTGTACTGTAGCCTGGGCTTGTACTAAACTATGTATGGTGTGTATGACCGTTGGTATATATATGGCAGTTTTATATTACCATGACATACGGATGAACATCTCTGCATTCCGTGTTATCCATTACATTTTGTACTTCCTTGCTAGGTTGTGCCATCCTTATCTAAACTGTTGTTTTGTTTTCTCCTAGGATGGTTAACACCCGCAGCAACCCTGCTGCCCCGGAGCAGGGGGAAGCCAGTGCAGTTAGGGGTGAAAATCTGCCTCACCCGCCTTCCCTGGCCGAAGTGATGCTGGAGGCGGAAAGAAACAAGCGTGAGACTAACCGCCTGCTGGAGCGGATTGAGCAAAACACTGCACGCCATCCGCGAAATGACTTGGTGTCAATCAATGACTTTATCAAGCTGTACCCACCAAAGTTTAACCATTCCGTCGAGCCCCTCGACGTGGATGACTGGCTTCGCAGCATCACCCACAAGCTACGTTCTGCCAACGTAGCCGAAGCTGATAAAGTTACTTATGCTGCCTACCATCTCGAAGGCCCTGCTAGCCTTTGGTGGGAAAATTTTGAAGCTATGCGCCCGGTCGGCCAAATCACTACTTGGGATGAATTCAGTGAGGCTTTCCGTGAGCATCACATTCCGGAAGGACTCATAGATCGTAAGAGGGAGGAGTTCTGCAATTTCACCTAGGGAAGACTGACTGTGGATGCATATAGCCGTGAGTTTGGGAATCTGGCACGTTATGCTCCTGAAGAAGTATCTACCGACGCTAAGAAGCAGGCAAGGTTCCGCAAGGGACTTAGCCCTGAGCTTCGCCGCGATCTTCATCTGCACGAGTGCACATTCTTTCAGAAGTTGGTCAATAAAGCCATCAGCGCTGAGACAGGCCAGACCGATTATGACGCTTCACGCAAGCACTCCCGTGATTTTGGCTCCTCATCCGGCCCTGGAGCTCAGAAGCGCCGGGTGTGGATTCTAAGCACGGCACTACCACCCAGGTTTATTCCGAGGCCATCCTTTGAGGCGCCTCGTCCCAACCAGCAGTTTGCACCGCCCAAGCCCTATGGTGGCCCCGCTGCTAATGCTGCTCCACGCCCCAATGTGGTGACATGCTTTAAGTGTGGAGAGCCGGGTCACTATAGTCGAGAGTGTCCCTAGAACAACCCCAATCAGACTGGAAAGTCCGTTGGCCGTGGTAAGCCAGCGGGAAAGACATTCTACGCCAAGCCGGTCACCACTGCCCATGGCCATGTCAACTATGTTTCAGCCGAGGAGGCTCATGAGGATCCTAACGTCGTCCTTGGTACGCTCCTTGTCAACTGCCATCCGGCATCTATTCTTTTTGATACTGGAGCATCTCATTCATTCATATCCGAGAACTATGCTCGATTGCATAACATGACATTCTGTGACATGCCCACTTCCATGGTAATTCAAACTCCGGGTTCCAAATGGCAAACTTCCAGAGTAAGCCACGGGAACGAAATTCTTGTCGATAGACTTGTCTTCCTTGCATCCTTAATAGCTCTCAAGTCCTCGGACATAAACATCATCTTGGGTATGGACTGGATGTCAGCTCATTATGCTAAGATTGATTGTGCCACTAGAACCGTTCAACTTACTCATTCATCGGGCAAGACGGTCAATGTCTTAACTCGAGTGGCCAAGCGCCAACTTTACTCCCTAAATGCCAACCCCCTGCCAGACCTTGAAGATGTTCCGGTAGTCCGAGACTTTCCGGATGTCTTTCCAGAAGAACTGCCAGGTGTTCCACCTGACAGGGATGTCGAGTTTGTGATAGACCTTGTTCCAGGAACCGTTCCAATTTCTAGAAGACCCTACAAGATGGCACCCTTAGAACTAGCCGAGCTTAAGAACCAACTCGATGAGTCCTTGAAAAAGGGTTTCATCCATCCTAGTTCCTCTCCTTGGGCTTGCCCCGTCCTCTTCATCAAGAAGAAGGATGGAACGGATCGAATGGTTGTAGATTACCGACCTGTCAACTTGGTCACCATCAAGAATAAGTATCCGCTTCCCAGGATCAACGATCTGTATGACCAGCTCGCTGGGTCCTCAGTCTTTTCCAAGATGGATTTGAGGTTGGGCTACCATCAAATCAAAATCAGAAACGGGGACATTCCCAAAACGGCCTTTGTTACTCGTTATGGCCAATACGAGTACACCGTTATGTCCTTCGGTTTAACCAATGCCCCCGCTACTTTCTCTCGGTTAATGAACTCGGTCTTCATGGAGTATTTGGATAAATTCGTTGTAGTATACCTCGATGACATACTCATCTACTCCAAGAATGAAGAGGAACATGCCGAACATCTAAGGCTAGTATTGATGAAACTTCAAGAGCATCGCCTTTATGCCAAATTCTCCAAGTGTGAATTTTGGTTGCCAGAAGTGACCTATCTAGGCCATGTAATCTCTGGTAAGGGTATTGCTGTCAATCCCGAGCGAGTTCAAGCTGTCCTTGATTGGACTCCACCTGAGACGGTCAAGCAAGTTCGGAGCTTCCTTGGCTTAGCGACCTATTGCCGCCGCTTCGTCGAGAATTTCTCCAAGGTTGCTAAACCTCTAACTGAACTCCTCAAAAAAGATAAAAAGTTCGAGTGGACTCCACAGTGCGAGTTCAGCTTTCAGGAACTGAAAAGACGCCTGACATCTGCTCCCGTACTGGTACCACCAGATTTCTCCAAGGACTTTGTTATCTATTGCGATGCCTCGCGACAAGGACTAGGTTGCATACTCATGCAGGATCGTCAGGTAATTGCCTATGCTTCACGGCAATTACACCCACATGAGGAAAACTATCCCACACATGATCTAGAGCTTGCAGCTGTAGTCCATGCACTTAAAACTTGGCGACATTACCTCCTCGGTAATCGCTGCGAGATCTTCACCGATCACCAAAGTTTGAAATATATCTTCACCCAACCAGATTTGAATCTCAGGCAAAGACGTTGGGTCGAGTTGATCTCGGATTACGACTTAGGAATAACCTACACCCCGGGCAAAGCCAATGTCATGGCCGATGCGCTAAGTCGTAAGTCCTATTGTAACAACCTGATGTTACAACAAAGTCAACCATTTCTCCATGAGGAATTTCGTAAGCTTAATCTTCACATTGTTCCTCGAGGATTCCTATCCACCCTGGTGATGAAGCCTAACCTTATGGATCAGATCATAACCGCCCAGCGGTATGATAAGGGCATATCCCGGATTAAGGAAAACATCGCTAGCGGAGTTGCTAAATGTTTTTCCATGGATGAGCGAGGTGTTGTCTTCTTCGAGAACCGCTTGGTGGTTCCCAAGAAACAACATCT
Source organism: Triticum urartu (assembly GCF_056163025.1). Classification (NCBI taxonomy): domain Eukaryota; kingdom Viridiplantae; phylum Streptophyta; class Magnoliopsida; order Poales; family Poaceae; genus Triticum; species Triticum urartu. The sequence goes on along the minus strand of NC_141877.1, from coordinate 144,600,360 downwards.
ACGCCAGTTGATTCTTAAGGAAGCTCATGAATCCCCTCTCACCATTCATCCCGGTAGTACTAAAATGTATCAAGACCTATGCCAGAGGTTTTGGTGGACTAGGATGAAGAGAGAAATTGCTCAATACATTGCTAGCTGTGACGTCTGTCGTCGTGTTAAAGCAGAGCATCAACGGCCTGCTGGCACCCTTCAACCTTTGGCTATTCCTGAGTGGAAATGGGATAAAATCAGTATGGATTTCATTACTGGGTTTCCCAGGACCAAGAGAGGGAATAATGCCATCTTCGTCGTGATCGACCGTCTTTCCAAGGTAGCCCATTTCCTACCTGTTCGTGAGAGTATCACCGCTAGCCAGCTAGCTGACTTGTACATCTCCCGAATAGTGTCTCTTCATGGTGTTCCATTGGAAATTAACTCAGACCGTGGGAGTCTCTTCACCTCTCAATTTAGGGAAAGTTTCCAAAATGCTATGGGAACTCGTCTCTCTTTTAGCACCGCCTTCCACCCTCAATCAAGTGGTCAAGTAGAACGAGTCAATCAAATTCTGGAAGATATGCTCCGAGCCTCTGTTATCTCGTTCGGAATGGGTTGGGAGAAATGCCTTCCATTCGTGGAGTTTGCTTACAACAATAGTTATCAAGCTAGCTTGGGCAAGGCTCCTTTCGAAGATCTCTATGGACGAAAATGTCGAACGCCTCTTAACTGGTCAGAAACCGGGGAAAGACAACTCTTTGGCCCGGATATGATTCAGGAAGCAGAAGAACAGGTTCGCGTTATTCGTGAGAAATTGAAAACAGCCCAATCTCGTCAAAAGAGTCAATATGATCGTAAACATAAGCCTATGACTTATGAAGTCGGCGAGAAGGCCTACCTTCGGGTTACTCCATTAAAGGGAACCCATCGTTTCGGTAACAAAGGCAAATTGGCTCCTCGTTACATTGGACCTTTTCGCATTCTTGCCAAACGAGGAGAAGTTGCCTACCAATTGGAACTACCTTCGCATCTTTCCAGAGTTCACGATGTCTTCCACGTTTCTCAACTCAGGCGTTGCTTCGCGGATCCTATCCGTGGAGTGGACCACAAAACGCTTGATCTACAAGATAACCTCTCATATCGGGAATATCCCGTTCGTATCCTTGATCAAGCTGAGCTTACCACTCGACGTCATAATATCAAGTTTCTCAAGGTTCAATGGTCATACCATTCCGAGAAAGAAGCCACTTGGGAAAGGGAGGATCGTCTTCGACTCGAGTACCCCACCTTCTTTCCGAAGGATCCTAAATCTTGGGACGAGATTCTTTTGAGTGGGGGTGAGTTGTCACACCCTAGTTAGTTCAAGCATTAGAGTGTGCATCATGTTTAAATTCCTTTTAAATTTGAAATGGGGATGACAGAACCCCCAGCACCCCCCCTGGAACAACTAGGGTTTACTAAAAACTTTTCCAATGAACCTGAAATGCCCTTCTAAAAAGCCCACCCTTTTTGTTTTGGGTTAAAACCTTTAACAAAAATGGTGCACATTTTTCTAGGACATCAAAGGTCATTGGATTAATCCTTATGGTATTTGCATTTGGGCATTTAAATGCTATAAAGTATTTTAAATGCTCAAATAATCATAAACTAAAATGTTTGCTGCTAGATATATTCTAAGCAGTGGCCATGATTAATTTTATGATTTATGGTAATGCCCTGGCATTTTTAATAAAGCCCTGAAGTTACAGAAATAATAAATAAATAAGAAAAACAGAAGAAAAAAAGGGGAGAGAGAGAAACTTACCAGGCGCAGCCCACCTGGCTCGGCCCAGTCCACTGGCACTTGCCAGTCGTCCTCCTCCTCTCGCCAGGAGGACGAGGAGCGTGTGGCCGGCGCCCGCGGCCACACGCCGGCCACCTCCTGCTTCCGCCGACGCCCTGGAGGCGTCCATGAGTGCCACGCCGACCCCCACGTCTCCCTCACTTTCTTCCCACTCTCCCCGTGGCCTCTCCCACTCTCTGGCTCTCTCCCCATCTTCCTGCCGAGCGCAGCCGTCGCCGCCGACAAGCTTCACCGCAGCCACCACCGTCCATTCGTTGCCCCGTCATGCCAGGAAGCTCCGCCGTCGTTGACTACATCAAGTAGGCCGAGCCCCGAGCGCTCGCTCGCCCCGGAGACGCTGCACTGAGCTCGTCCGCAACTCCGGCCACCGGAGATCCCCTTCGCCGCCCCGCTCGCTCCAGCCCTTCCCCGAGCTCGCCGTTCGATCCCCTGCAAGCGCTGTGAGCTCCGCCACCGTTTCCCCCTCTCCCCGCGCTCGTCTGCGTCCTCTAACCACCTCTGCCATCGAAGCCGAAGCTCGCCTCCGCCACCGCACGTCGCCGTCGTGGCCATAGCCACGTTGGGATGCCACTGAGCACGCCTTCGTCTTCCACGCACTCGCAGGAGCCCGTAGCACCCCCGCACGCCCCTCCCCGTGCCCCCTAGCGACTAGTTCATCCTCACCCGAGCTCCGGCCGCCGCCAAACTCGTCACCGGCGACATTTCCGGCCACCCCAGCTCCACCCACTGCCACCACTCGACGCGGCTTCCTCCCCGCATCATGTAGATAGTCTCTGCCGCCCATTTGGTCGCCGGAGTGCAAATCCCGCACTGCTCCGCCGCGTCTGGCCTCGCCGGCGGCTAGACGCCGGCGAGTTTTACTCTATTTGACCCCTGTGTGGGCCCAGGTTGACCCACCTGAGTCTATGACTGGTGGGGCCGGTCTGCTAATTAGTTTAGGATTAGTTTTAAATAATTTAATTAGTTTAGTCACTGACATGTGGGCCCAGGCCCCACTGACAGCTAATTAGTGTTAATTTAATTCTGTTAATCAGTTGTGACACTGATAGACAGGGCCCACCAGTCAGGTTTGACCTCGCCGACCTAGTTGACCGCTGACATCACCCCTATGTCATGCTGACACATTAATTCAATTACTGGATTTATTCTTATATAGGAAATTCCAGAAAATAGTCAAAACTTCTAAAAATCATAGAAATCAACCATAACTCCAAATCAAACAATTTATATATGAAAAATGATCAGAAAAATTCAATCTATCCATCTGTAATGGTTTCATGCATGACAAAACAAGTTAACCTTACTGTTTAAGCAGAATAAGGTAATGCACTAATAAGGTCATGTTAAATGAGCTAACATTTGAATCTTTGATTCAAATGAGTTCATTCCATCCTGTTTAGCTTGCATTAGGCCAAGACACATTCATTTTGCCATGTCATAGCATGCATCATACTGTTGCATATTGTCATGTGTTGATTATGTTCGGTGTATCTTTCGTGGTAGGTTCTGCCTCCGAGGATAACCCCGAGTATCCGTCTGAAGGGCAGTACCCTACTACCACTACAACAGGCAAGCAACCCATTGATCATTCCGATACAAACCCATGTTCTCGCTTCTACTCTTGTTTACTGCATTAAGACAACGCGATTCAAACTGCTATTTGCTACGGTAGTTGAACCCTTATCCTCTGCATGACCTGTCATTGCCACAGTAACTAGATGAAACCCACTAGCATGTGTAGGAGTTGATTGAGCCATGTATGTGATTCCTACCTTGCTATGCCTACTATGCTTAGAGTTGTGTCAGGTCTGGTTCATCTGGGTGATGGGCTAGAGTAAAATGATTATGTCGGTAATGTGAGGGATGTGTGGAACATGTTTTGGTAAAGGTATCGATGAGAGGCCGTGTAGGAGTACATGGTGGGTTGTTTCATTGAGGCCGTCCCTAAGAACTGAGATCTGTATGTGTGATTTTAAGATTCAGCTACTACCATGCATTGGGATCCTTAATTGACCCTCTCGGCTTCTTAAATACCCTAGTACTCTATCCAGGAGTTGCAAATAGTTTCTGGTGTTTGTAGGTTATGTGTTGGCGGCCGTGTGTAGCGCTGACCCTAGGGGTGGGCTATGTTGCGGTAGATACACCATGGCACGGTGTACCGAGTCACCCGTTTGGTGTCTCGGGAACCCTATTCACATCGTTCGGGGCCGTATGTGGAAACCTCGGCCGGACTCCCTGCGGATGGAACCTGGATAGGCGATGAACCTGGACTAGAGACTTGAGTGTTTAGGTAGGCCGTGGCCGACACCCTCGTTGGGCCTCCGCTTGAAGGTTGCCGAGTACATGTCGTGTAAACGGCGGTAAGTGGTGAAAGCGTGTGTGACGAAGTACACCCCTGCAGGGTATAAAGCTATTCGAATAGCCGCGTCCGCGGTACAGGACTACTTGGTTGCCTATACAGTTCATAGACAAGTTAATGGTTACTACTAAAAGACTCAAGATAAGTGTGAGTACCGAGGATGGCCCTCTCGTAGGATGACGAGGGAGGATCCCCGGTGGAGTATTGTGTTGGTGAGTAGTGGACTCGTGTGCGAAAACTATTTTACTAGTGGAGTTCCGTAGGATATCCTAGCCAAGAGTCAAAGCTGGCTTGCTGCAATAACCCCACCACCTTCTTGAGAATGAGCATGTATAGTAGGTTCTGCTGTAAGACTTGCTGAGTACCTTTGTACTCATGTTTGCTTAATTACTGTTTTCAGACGACAACACCGCCCCCTCCAATGGGTTCTACGTAGACCTTGATGTCGACGAGTGACTAGCCACCCAGGTGGTGATCCTGGCCATGGAGGGCCCTATGTAGATAGACAGGCTTCGAGAAGCCTTCTTTCTTTCTAGTGTCTGTACTCAGACTATTTGCTTCCGCATGTGCTCGTATGCTTGTATGACTTGTGTGTTGGGTCATGTGACCCCTACCTGTATGAACTTATTATGTATGGCTCTCTGGAGCCTTTAAATAAAGTACTTGAGTTGTAGAGTTTTGTTGTGATGCCATGTTGTATGTACTCATATCGGGCATATTGTGTGTATGATTGAAATGCTTGGTATGAGTGGGATCCGACAATCTAGTGGTTTATCCTTGGCAGCCTTTCTTATGGGGAAATGTAGTCTAGTGTTCCTCGAGCCATAGTAGTCCGCTACAGCCCGGTTCACCGGAGTCCTGTTAGCCCAGCACTACTGTTCAGGACACTTGACTGGCCGGCATGTGTTTCACTTCGTTCCTATGTCTGTCCCTTTGGGGAAATGTCACGCGGTGACATCCGAAGTCCTGCCTAGCCTGCTACAGCCCGGGTTCCCCGGAGTCCTGTTAGCCCAGTGCTACAGCCCGGATTCACTCGCTGATGACCGACATGCTCGATGTGATTCATGTATGCCTGTCTCCATAGGTCTGTGCCGCTTTGGGTTCACGACTAGCCATGTCGGCCCGGGTTCTCTGTCATATGGATGCTAGCGACACTATCATATACGTGAGCTAAAAGGCGCAAACGGTCCCGGGCCATGGTAAGGCGACACCCGTGGGATACCGTGCATGAGGCCGCAAAGTGATATGAGGTGTTACCGGCTAGATCGATGTGGCTTGGAATCGGGGTCCTGACAGAAACCACGAAATTGCTCTTGTTGCACAACACTAGAGAGATACTAGCACGATTGCACTATAGGCGGGTAAAAAGACTTGTGCACAACCTACTAAGCAAAAATGCAACGACTTCTATCCCAAGTATGCTCTATGTATGGTATTCCGATTATATGATCCAAGATGATCTATTATGGCAATCTTAATGTAGTATGATGCTATGGTTCTTGCTTAAAAGCTTTTTGCTTATCTTTCCCTTGTACTTAAAAGCTTGTTTGGCTCTTTCTCTTTGTAGCTCCTTTCTCAAGAAATGTTTCACGAACCAAGATAGCAATTGTGTATGCGATGACAACTTTGTGACACAAAAGATGATACCAATATATGCACCAAGATGATATGGTATGTATGCTATGGGAAGTATGACCACCAGTGTGCACAAGTGATGTTGCCAACAATACTCAAAGGCTAGTCTCGATGGGTAAGATATACAAAATTGGGCTATGATGGATATCAATGCAATGGCAAGATTGTATAATAAAGGTGTATCACGATACCTAGAAGAGGTTACCGTTCTTGCTTACGGTATGGTGTCAAAATGGTGGAGTTATTGTCGATAACGAATCAGTGGCGAAGATGAGCAGTGGTCATGTTGATGCCGAACCGTCCCTAAGTAGCCGAAACACGTTAGGAAACGGGAACCGCAACTCAAATGCTCAAAGCAAAATGTGGCAAAATCGTGTCGGAGTGCGAAGCAAGTAAGCAATGTTGGTTGCAGAAAGCGAGTGTGGTATTGGGTGCGTATGCGGAAGTGGAAGTGGAGAGGTGGTGGTGGCCAAACTGAAATTGTTCAGTTTCGTCAGGAAACGTCGGACATCTGGTGGTGAGCGGACGACTGGTGCTGGTCGTACGACCGGTAACGGGCGGACGTCCAATGCCTGGGCGATTTCGGGCACAAGATGAACAGCTAGGGTTCAAGGTGGTGGAGGCAAAATCGGTCAAATCCGGGAGATTTTGTGGATGGAAAAGGTGGCGATGATGGGGGAAAGCTAGATCCACTCGTGGCAAAGCAAATCCATGGATCAAATCCAACAAAACTTCATCACACCAACAAATCACAAAAACAAATTGGGGCTATTTTCGGTGGGGATTTTTGAAATTGGGGAAGAACACAACAAAATGAAGCTAGAAAACGAAAAGGGGAGGCTCCGAAATCATGATCAACATCGCTCATGACACCAAGATGATGTAGGGTGGAAACTCTAGGGGGTGATCTTTCACGATTGGAGCGGATCCTACGAAGAACACGAAGAACACGAGGCGGAAAACACGAGGGGAAATGAGAGGAATCTCTCAAATCAACAAGAAACGATCACACATGTGCTAGATCCTCGAAACAGAAAGAGATACAAGATCCAAATCCAGGAAAGGACGATACATAGGGTAACCAGTTCTTCTCCTTGAGGAGGTATTGATGTCTTCCCGTTAGGGGTCTTGAATCCAAGATGGATCTTCTCCGAAGAGGTGTCGGTCCCTCGCAATGGAGTAGATCCGGAGCAGACTAAGGCATAGCCTAGTGGTGGGAAGGGGCTGATGCCTTCCCACCCACCCAGGTTCAAGGCATGGTACTTGCAATTTGGGTTTGTTGCACCAATTATACTGTAGGGGGGTCCCTTACAGTCTTTATGTCAAAAAAATGGAGTAGATCCGGATGGATGAGCAAAGCACTATCTCACATATGAGCTAACACAGCGCTGACCCTAACTAGGAGGAGGAGGTCTATTTATAGTCTTAGTGCAAATGGGGGCAAAGTGAAGGGTACATGGGCCTCGGGCCCAAAACTCTGCGCAGACAGATACCGGGCGTCTCGTGTGTTATGGTCATCCGGTGGCTCGTGGGCGTCCGGTAGTTGCGCGGACCTTCGCTGGTTTTGGCTCGGCTGGGGTGGCACCGGATTTCCGGAGATGGCCGGTCGTCTAGTGGCGTCGGACATCCGCTGTTTTGGCTCGGGTGTGGTGACGCCGGTCATCCGGCCCTGGCCGGACATTCGCTCGCTGTAGCTTGCCTTGGCTGAGACCTGGACAGGCTGGGGCTTTAGGTGTCGGACGTCCGGTGCCGGCCGGTCGTCCGGTGGTTGTAGCTTCAGTGGCAGCTCTTCTTCTTGGCACTTGGTGTCCTTGCCGTCTTGTCCGTTGGATGTAGTTGTTCCTTGGCTTTCCTCCAAGTACCTGATTACACATAGTGTTTCCGCTTGAGGTAGCAGCCGTGTCTCATGTATAGAAAGTGGTTGTTCAGAGAGGAGCAAGTTCACCTTATCTTTGATAGCCTTTGCTCGGGCTCTTGTCATTGGTCCAAGTGGTGTCATAGGAGATGTAGGTAGGTCCATGGGGATGACCTTGGGATGCTCCACATCATCTCCCCTCCCTTGGGAAAGATCCGACCTCGGATCGAAATCTTCATCACCATGATAGTGCGAGAGATCCTTAACGTTGAATACGTCGCTCACATTGTACTTGCCGCGCGGGAGGTCGATCTTGTAAGCGTTATTGTTGTAGCGTGCTAGCACCTTGAAGGGTCCATTAGCTCATGGTAGAAGTTTGGACTTCCGTTCGTTGGGGAAGCGTTCCTTGCGAAGGTGTACCCACACGAGATCTCCAATGTTGCATATCATGGGTTGCTTGTTGACGTTGAGATTGGTCGCGAGTCGTTGTACTTGTCGCTTGATGGTGTGCCTTGTATCTTCATGCATCCTCTTGAGATAGTTCACTCGTGCACTCATGTCCATATTGATGCGCTCTTGTAGTGGTAGAGAAATAATGTCCAATGGGGACAACGGGTTGAATCCGTAGACGACCTCGAAGGGGGACTTGCCGGTAGTTGAGTGTCTTACGCGGTTGTAGGCGTACTCGACGATTGGTACGCACTCTTCCCACTCCTTGATGTTCCTCTTGATCACCACGCGTAGTAGAGTGGAGAGTGTTCTGTTCGTCACTTCCGTTTGGCCGTCGGTTTGTGGATGGTATGTCGTGGAGAATAGTAGCTTGATTCCGAGCTTGGCGCATAAGGTCTTCCAAAAGTAACTCAAGAACTTGATGTCACGGTCCGAGACAATCATCTTTGGCACTCCATGTAGGCGTAATCTTTCCCTACAAAAGAGATTTGCAGCATGTGAAGCATCATCTATCTTGTTGCAAGGAATGAATGAGCCATTTTTGAGAATCGGTCCACAACAACAAACACGGAATCCTTTCCTTGTCTAGTCCTAGGCAAACCAAGTACAAAATCCATGCCAATATCTTCCCATGGGCAATATGGAATTGGAAGGGGTGTATATAGACCATGAGATTGAGCTTTGGACTTAGCTTTGCGACATGTCGAACATCGAGTGGTGAAGCGTGAGACGTCGCGTGACATCTTGGGCCAATAGTAGTTCGTGGAGAGCGTAGCGAATGTCTTGTCGCATCCAAAGTGTCCCATGAGCCCTTCTCCATGAGATTCTTGCAAAAGTAAAAAACGAAGAGAAGACTAAGGGATGCAAAGTTTGTTAGCTCTCATAAGATAATCATCTTTGATGTAATAGCGTTCCCAAGATGTATGCGTCAAACATTTGGCATAAGGAATAGCAAAAGTAGGGTCATGCACATACAAGTATTTTATGTGCTCAAAAGCCTATGACATTCAATTCAAGTTGAGTAACAAGCATATACGGGAAAGCGCACCCGCCACAAATTTTCCTTGCCTTTGATATACTTGATGACATAAGGAAATGACTCAATGAATTCACTCCATTTAGCATGAACCTTGTTCAACTTAGTTTGACCCTTAAGATACTTAAGCGTTTCATGGTCGGTATGAATTATAAATTCATGAGGGCAAAGGTAATGTTCCCATTCATGAAAAACTCACACTAAACCATATAGCTCTTTATCATAGATGGGGTAATTGAGTTGTGCTCCGGAAAGTTTCTCACTAAAGTAAGCTATGGGGCGCTTCTCTTGCGTTAACACACCTCCTATGCCATTACCACTAGCATCGCAATTAATTTCAAAAGGTTTGTCAAAGTTGGGTAATGCAAGCACAAGAGCATGAGTAAGCAAATTTTTAAGCTCATTGAATGCACTATCTTGGGATGGTCCCCAAACAAAGGGTGCATTCTTCTTACTCAAAGCATGTAAAGGAGAAGCAATGGTGATAAAATCCTTAATGAATCTACGATAGAAACCGGCTAAACCAAGAAAACTACGCACTTGTTGCAAGTTGGTTGGTTGTGGCCAAGTTTTAATAGCATTGATCTTAGATTCATCAACATGAACACCCTTAGAAGACACAACGAAACCCAAGCAAACAAGCTTGTCAACACCAAAAAGGCATTTGTCCATATTACCAAAAAGGTGCTCTTTTCTAAGAGTTTGTAGCATGGTTCTAAGGTGGGTGACATGGTCTTTTAGAGATTTGCTAAACACAATAATATCATCAAAGTAGACCACAACAAATACACCAATATAAGGTCGAAAAACAAAATGCATGAGTCGCATGAAAGTACCGGGTGCTTCGGATAAACCCATTGGCATAACAAGCCATTCATATAAGCCAAACTTGGTCTTAAATGCGGTTTCCCATTCATCACCTTCTTGGATGCGTATTTTATAGTAGCCACTTTTAAGGTCAATTTTAGAGAAAATGGTGGCTCCGCTAAGCTCATCTAGCATATCATCTAAGCGTGGAATGGGTTAAAGATAACGCACGGTAATAGAATTGATAGGACGCCAATCGGAACACATGTGATATGTACCATCTTTATTGGGAACAAGGATTACCTGGATGGCACAAGGGCTCAAACTTTCTCGAACATGGCCATTGTTGATGAGTTGTTGTACTTTCCGTTGGATCTCCTTAGTTTCCTCGGGGTTGACGCGGTAGGGAGCCTTGTTAGGAAGAGGTGCTCTGGGGACGAGGTCGATTCGGTGCTCGATGCCTCGTAGTGGAGGTAGACCCGGAGGTAGCTCGTCAGGGAAAAGATCTTGGAATTCCTGCAAAAGATAAGAGAACACTAAAGGTAGATTGTGAGAGGTGTTAGCTTTTGGTGCGTCATCCTTGCACAAAAGGACATAGTGCATGACACTTGATGGGTTCTCACACACTTCTCTCATCTCATGTTTGGTGGCAAATAGAACTAAATTCTTCTTGTCGCTCATCATGGATGCACTCAATTTGGGCTTGTGGCGCTCACTCTCTTTTTGGTGGTTCGCTCTCCCACTATTCTCTCCATGATGGGTCGTTTGCTTGTCAGCGATCACTTGGCTTGGAGACATAGGTCGAAGTACATACTCCTTTCCTTTCATCTTGAAGCTATAGTGGTTCGTTTGGCCGTTGTGGATGACACCTCGATCAAATTGCCATGGTCGTCCAAGAAGAAGGTGGCAAACGAACATTGGAATGACATCACACTCCAAAATGTCTTCGTATGCTCCAGATTTGAAGGAGACTTGCACTCTATGCTCGACTTGGATAGTGTCGGAGTCGCTAAGCCATTGAACCTCATATGGATGTGGGTGCTTCATCTTGGCCAATTGGAGCTAGGAGCATAGTTCTTCACTTGCTAAGTTATGGCAACTCCCTCCATCGATGATGGCCTTGACGGACCTTCCATTGATGTCGGCCTTGGTATGAAAGATATGGCATCTTTGGTCTTCTTCTTGTTGATGTTCAAGAGTCAAGACCTTGGAGACAACGAGAGCGAGGCTCGAATCTTCGTCACAAAAGACTTGATTCTCTTCATCTTCGTTCACTTGTCGGTGCATGGCCACTTGCTCAAGTGCTTACATTTCTCCTTCACTCATGGAGTCATAGGTACCATCGTCGTGGAGGATCATGGTGCGCTTGTTTGTATACTCGAAAGACTTGTGGCCTCGACCTCTGCATGTAAAGCATTTGAAGGAACTTGTCTTGATGGTCTCATCGTTTAGGGTAGAGGATGATGAAGCTCTCGGCTTGAAGTTACTTGTAGTAGGAGGATGACTTGAGGTTGTCAAAATTTTCTTGTAACTTGACTTGTCGGCGTTGCTTGTAGATGGCTTGGTTGAGGTAGAAGGTGTTGGAGTTGTTGAAGCTTGGATGTTGGAGAAGCCATAGGACTTGGATGAGAACTTGGCATATTTGAAGTCATCTTGCACTTGACATTCCGCCTTGGTAGATTGATGCACTAGCTCGATGAGGTTCGAGTATGGTTGGAAGTCAGCGATCTTCTTGATAGGATGATTGAGTCCATTCAAGAAACATGCCATAGTTTGCTCATCATCTTCAGTGGCATTAGCTCGTATCATGGCAATCTCCATTTCCTTGTAGTATTCTTCAACGCTCTTGGTTCCTTGCTTGAGGAGTTGGAGTTTCTTGAAGAGGTCGCGGTTGTAATATGTTGGCATGAATCGTCCTCTCATGACATCCTTCATTTGCGCCCACGTAGTGATGGGTGGTTCACCTCTTGCCGCACGTCGCTCAATGACTTGTTCCCACCAAATGAGGACGTAGTATTGGAACTCAAGGGATGCCATCATGATCTTCTTATCTTCCTCATAGTTGTGCAAGTGGAAGATTTTGTCAACCTTCAATGCCCATGAATGGTACTCTTTGGGATCATTGCTTCCATTGAACTTGGGCATGGTGAACTTTAACTTGTCGTAGCGTTGCTCTTCATTGTGGTGGGGTCGTGGATGATGACGTCCTTGACGAGGAGGATCGTCTCCCTCAACTTGCTCTCATCATGGAGGATTTCCATTGTCTTCTTGCTCTTGGTGAACTTGGGGTTCTTGGCGAGGAGGTCGTGGAACTTGACGATGCACTCGAGCTTGATAGTTCTTCTCTTGAACTTCTCCACGAAGCGATTCTCGGTGCTCATGATTTTTTCGGTTGCGTGTGGCTATGGCTCGACTTGAATCTCGGAGGGCACGTTGCGCCTCAAGTGCTTGAGCTTCACGTAGTTGTTGTTCTTGATGTTGTGCCTCGGCATCTTATTTATCTTGATGTTGTCTCCCTCGTTCTTCCTCTTCTTGATGACGTTAGCATAGCCGTTCTCGTGCTTGCGCAAAAGTATCTTGGTTTTGACGGTGTCGTTGCTCTTGAGAGTCGTTGTCGTTTAGACGATTGCGATTTGCTTGACGATCTTGGTGCGCGACACGTCGAAGAGTATTCGATGTCGGAGTACTTGAGCCGGAGATGGTGCCGTCGGAGTGTCGACTTGAGCGGCTCCTTCTTGAGTAGGACGACGAGGTAGAAGAGCGGTTGGCCATCATTGTTCGAATATCCTCCTTGAGAGATGCCATGGACTTGTCGAAGTAGTCTCGTGTACGTTGCTCGGCGAGTATCAAGAGAGGTTGTCGATGCGTTCGGTCATTGCTTGTTGCTCTTGATGCAAAGCACGTTGTGCACCAAAGAGGTGGTCTTGGTGACGTAGGAGGACATGTCGTTGTCTTGCTCGATGAAGAGTGGGTTGGTACAAGTACTTGTCCTATCCATCATTGCAAGAAAATATGTGAGTGGGAGAAAGAGAAGAACTTATACCGAATGTACCTTGACCGATGTTGAAGACGGATCAATGATCACTAAAATGTGGAACAAGGAAATAACACAATTGGTACCAATTCTTGTCGGTTTCTCACACGTACAAAAAAAGCTTGTAGTGGAGATCGGTTAGGATGGTGGCACAAAATTTGATGCAATTGTTAGTGAGCTTCAATAATGTTGGAAAAGATTAACAAATGTGCAAATGCAACAAGTAGACCAATAGCACGGTATGGTACACGGGAACTCCCACACGGAGAGATAAATGGGGTCGTGCAACCAAGGAATGAGCCAAAATGTGGAAACCACGAAATTGCTCTTGTTGCACGACACTAGAGAGACGCTAGAACGATTGCACAATAGACGGATATGAAGACTTGTGCACAACCTACTAAGGAAAAATGCAACGACTTCTATCCCAAGTATGCTCTATCTATGGTATTCCGATGATATGATCCAAGATGATCTAGTATGACAATCTTAATCTAGTATGATGCTATGGTTCTTGCTTAAAAGCTTTTTGCTTATCTTTCCCTTTTGCTTAAAAGCTTGTTTGGCTCTTTCTCTTTGTAGCTCTTTTCTCATGCAATGTTTCACGAACCAAGATAGCAATTGTGTATGTGATGACAACTTTGTGACACAAAATATGATACCAAGATATGCACCAAGATGATATGGTATGTATGCTATGGGAAGTATGACAACTAGTGTGCACAAGTGATGTTGCCGGCAATACTCAAAGGCTAGTCTCGATGGGTAAGATATGCAAAATTGGGCTATGATGGCTATCAATGCAATGGCAAGATTGTATAATGAAGGTGTATCATGATACCAAGAAGAGGTTACCGTTCTTGCTTACGGTATGGCGTTAAAATGGTGGAGTTGTTGTCGATGACGAATCAGTGGCGAAGATGAGCGACGGTAATGTTGATGTCGAATCGTCCCTAAGTAGCCGAAACACGTTAGGAAACGGGAACCGCAACTCAAATGCTCAAAGCAAAATGTGGCAAAATTGTGTTGGAGTGCGAAGCAAGTAAGAAAAGGTTGTTGCGGAAAGCAATGGTGGTATTGGGTGCGTATGCGGAAGTGGAAGTGGAGAGGTGGTGGTGGCCGAACTGAAATTGTTCAGTTTCATCAGGAAACATCGGACGTCCGGTGGTGAGCGGACGACCGGCGTTGGTCGGACGACCGGTAACGGGCGGACGTCCAGTGCCAGGGCGATTTCGGGCATGGGATGAACAGCTAGGGTTCGAGGTGGTGGAGGCAAAATTGGTCAAATCCGGGCGATTTTGTGGATGGAAAAGGTGGCGATGATGGGGGAAAGATAGATCCACTTGTGGCAAAGCAAATCCATGGATCAAATCCAACAAAACTTCATCACACCAACAAATCACAAAAAATGGGGCTATTTTTGGTGGGGATTTTCGAAATTGGGGAAGAACACAACAAAATCAAGCTAGAAAACGGAAAGGGGGGCTTCGAAATCATGATCAACGTGGCTCATGATACCAAGATGATGTAGGGTGGAAACCCTAGGGGCCGATCTTTCACTATTGGAGCAGATCCTATGAAGAACACGAAGAACACGAGGGGGAAAACACGAGGGGAAATGAGAGGAATCACTCAAATTAACAAGAAACGATCACACATGTGCTAGATCCTCGAAACACAAAGAGATACAAGATCCGAATCCAAGAAAGGATGATACATAGGGTAACCGGTTCTTCTCCGTGAGGAGGTCTTGATGTCTTCCCGTTAGGGGTCTTGAATCCAAGATGGATCTTCTCCGAAGAAGTGTCTGTCCCTCGCAATGGAGTAGATCCGGATTGATGAGCGAAGCTCTATCTCACATATGAGCTAACACAACGCTGACCCTAACTAGGAGGAGGAGGAGGTCTATTTATAGTCTTAGTGCAATGGGGGCGAAGTGAAGGGGTACATGGGCCTCGGGCCCAAAATTGTGCGAAGACAGGTACCGGACGTCCGGTGTGTTACGCTCGTCTAGTGGCTCGTGGGCATTTGGGCGTCCGGTAGTCGCCGGACTTCCGCTGGTTTTGCCTCGACTGGGTGGCACCGGATTTCCGGAGATGGCCGGTCGTCCGGTCGTCGGTTGTCCGATGGCGTCAGACATCCACTGTTTTGGCTCGGGTGTGGTGACGCCAGTCACCCGGTTTTGGTCGGACGTCCGCTCGCTGTAGCTTGCGTTGGCTGGGACCTGGCCAGGCTGGGGCTTCAGGTGCCGAACGTCCGGTGCCGGCCGGTCGTCCGGTGGCTGTAGCTTAAGTGGCAGCTCTTTGACGGAGTCCTGGACTAAGGGGTCCTCGGGCGTTCGGCCTGTTAGCCATGGGTCGGACTAATGTGTTGTGAAGATGCGAAGACCGAAGACTGCACCCGTGTCCGAGTGGGACTCTCCTTGGCGTGGAAGCCAAGCTTGGCGACCAAATATGTAGATTCCTTTCTTTGTAACCGACCTAGTGTAACCCTATATCCTCCCGGTGTCTATATAAACCGGAGGACTTAGTCTGGAGAGAAAGATATCATCATAACCATACAAGCTAGGCCTCCAAGGTTTAGCCATTACGATCTTGTGGTAGATCAACTCTTGTAATACTCATATTCATCAAGGTCAATCAAGCAGGACTTAGGGTATTACCTCCATAGAGAGGGCCCAAACCTGGGTAAAACATTGTGTCCCCTGTCTCCTGTTACCATCGACCTTAGACGCACATTAGTGCTTTCATTGAGAGTTCCACTGTGTCGTCATCAAGAGGTTCGATGGCTCCTTCAACCATCTACAACGATGCTGCCCAAGGGGGAGTTTTCCTCCCCGGACAGATCTTCGTGCTCGGCGGCTTCGCTCTGCGGGCTAACTCACTCGGCCGTCTGGAGCAGATCGAAAGCTATGCCCCTGGCCATCAGGTCAGATTTGGGAGCTTGAACTACGTTGCAGACATCCGTGGAGACTTGATCTTCGCCGGATTTGAGACCGCGACTACCACTCCTGTCACCCCGAGGGGCATGACCTAAATCTGTCATCGGACCGCATCCAGGAGACAGCTCCCATAACCGCTCTGGTCTTAGATCCAGAGCAGACTGCGCCATCCAAGGACGGGAGGATCGACCCCACCATGGAGGCCACAGATTCCACGGCATTGGAGCCACACATAGAATTGATCTCACACAATACCTATGCCACCGGAACTCCGGACTCGTTTCCGGACGTAAGTTCCGAACCATGTGAGCCCGCGGACGCCGAACTTGATCGTTTATCGATCTTCGAATTCAGCGCTGCAGACATCTTCCAGCACTCGCCTTTGGGCGACATGCTAAACTCATTAAAGAACCTGTCCTTGGCGGAGGACTCACAGCCGAACTATATACGGTTCGAACTAGGGGCTGACGATGGAGAATTTTGCTCCCCACCCTCCACCCACTTCATAGCCACAGTCGAGGATTTAACCGACACACTTGATTGCGACTCCGAGGACATCGACGGTATGGACGACGATGCCGGAGAAGAGGAGGCCCAGAACCCGCCGTTCACCGGACACTAGACAGCCACTTCCTCGTATGATGTATACATGGTGGATGCACCAAAGGAGAAAAGCGGCGATGACAAGGAAGATCCGGCTGAGGATAAACCTTCTGAAATACAATCCAGGCGTCGGCGTCAGCGACGCCACTCTAAGTCACGTTGCAGTAAAGACAGCAGCACCGGCACAAGAGAAGATAACACTCCAGAAGGTGCCAAAGACAACGAAGACCCCGTTGCAACAGCTAAGGAACAAGATGAACGGGAAGATGGGCAGGTTAGCCCTAGTAAGCAGGCCACGCACGAAGACTCAGAGGACGGAAGTTATCTTCCGCTCTCCGAGGATGAGGTGAGCCTTGGCACCGCCGATTTCATCGTGCATGAGGAACCTTGTCAGTGTCAAAACCGGCAGATCTCGGGTAGGGGGTCCCGAACTATGCGTCTAAGGTGGATGGTAACAGGAGGCAGGGGACACGATGTTTACCTAGGTTCGAGCCCTCTTGATGGAGTATTACAAGAGTTGATCTACCACGGGATCGTAGAGGCTAAACCTAGAAGCTAGCCTACGGTATGATTGTCTGTTGTCCTACGGACTAAACCCTCCGGTTTATATAGAGACCGGAGGAGGCTAGGGTTACACAGAATCGGTTACAAGGGAGGAGATCTACATATCCGTATTGCCTAGCTTGCCTTCCACGCCAAGGAGAGTCCCATCCGGACACGGGACGAAGTCTTCAATCTTGTATCTTCATAGTCCAACAGTCCGACCAAGGGATATAGTCCGGCTGTCCGGAGACCCCCTAATCCAGGACTCCCTCAGTAGCCCCTGAACCAGGCTTCAGTGATGATGAGTCCGGCGCGCAGTATTGTCTTCGGCATTGCAAGGCGGGTTCCTCCTCCGAGTACTCCATAGAAGATTTTGAACACAAGGATAGCATCCGGCTCTGCAAAACAATTTCCACATACCACCGTAGAGAGAATAATATTTCCACAAATCTAATCTGCTGACGCATTTTGACAGCACGACGCCAAGTCATGGCCTGGTCATCATCCGAACCGTTTTTCCCCAACCAGCACTTCACATATTGCGAGGCGGTTTTCTTGACACGTCTTGTCAAAGCAGAGATCGTGTCCCCCTTATTACGAGATTCTCATCAATACGGACATGGGTAACCCACTCGTGCCCGTTGGTATGACTCCTCGATTTTAGGTGAGTCCAAAACGGCTGGGAGGAGGACGCTTGACATTCACCCTCTTTATAAAGAGGCCAGGACCTGTCCTTTTTTCCTCTCGCACTCAATCGAATCCTTCCCCCGCCTCGAGTTCCAACACCCAAGGCTCAGGCCAGGCGCTTCGGACCTTCAACCATATCCGAATCCAACCTCCAAGATCGGTGGATGCCTTCCTCTGTCACAGAGGAGGACATCAGGAAGCTAAGAGAGGCCAGGTATCTGACCGCCGAAATCTCAAACAGGCTGCCTGCCCGAGGGCAGTCATCCCCACTCCCGAATCCAACGAGAGTGCCGTGTTCGTCTCTCACTTCCTCCGAGGGCTAGGCCTCGCTCTGGACCCCTTTGTTAGGGGGCTCATGTTCTATTATGGGCTGGACTTCCATGATCTGGCCCCGGATTCCCTCCTTCACATCTCGTCGTTCATCGTCGTATGTGAGGCCTTCCTCCGCATTACCCCTCACTTCGGCCTGTGGGTCAAGACCTTCAATGTGAAGCCGAAGATGATCGAGGGGCGGCACGCAGAGTGCGGAGGTGCCGTAATAAGCAAAAGCGCTGATGCTCCATGGCCAGAGGGTTCCTTCCCAGAGGTGTCCAGTTTGTGGCAGCGGGAGTGGTTTTATATCAAAGCTCCCCGAAGTGCCAAGTGGGTAGCCGCCCCTGCCTTTCGCTCGGGCCCCCCACCACAACTGACGTCATGGATCAGCAGGGGGCTGAGCTGGGGTCCAGCAAAGGATGTGCTGATATTGCAGAGCCGCATCCGAGATCTCTTTGAGAGAGATTTCAACCTGGTTATGGTAATGCAAGTTATGCTAGTTCGTCGAGTCCAGCCTTGCAAACGTCGACCCCTCCGTATGTGGGAATTCAACCCGGAAGGACCGCAAACTATTCAGCATTTCCTTGGCATGACGCTCGAAGAGATGTATAAATTGTTCTTCGGACCCCAAATAGAGTGTCCAGACACCACTGAGGATGCGGGTCTGAGCTGCAACCGCCCTGATAACCAAGTAGGTAATCCCATGGCCGAACACATTGTCCTTTTATTTATCATGACATCATTCTGAAAAGTCGCTCTTTGACCAGGACTGGATAACAAAGGCGAAGATGATCAGGTGTTCGGCCCCCCTTCCCAAAGGCTTGGCCAATCCGGTACTGGACAGAATGCTCGAGCCGATGCCTCATCAGCTGCCCTCAAAGGAAGATGAAGGGGGAATAAAGAGGCCGAAAGCAGGCCTCACTCGCTACTCGTCCCAACCGGGGGAATGAGTGCCTCCGCGAGGGAAGATAACCAAGGAGAAGAATCTGACATTCCCTCTCCCCGAGGAAGGAAGAGGATCACCTCTGAGGATCCGGAAACCAAGGTTTCCAAACGGGAGAAGAAATCTTCACCAAAGGGTCCTGCCTCTGAGGGTATTCTTGCCGCACAATGTCAGCACGGGGATCAGCCCTCTACCGAGCTGTAAGTAATCAAAAGGCATTTTAATAGTGGAAGTGTCCTACCTTACTTCTGGAGACAATAACCGAAGCTTATATCTTGTAGTTCGGATCGTAGCCCTTCTCGACAGAGTTCATCTTCGGGGGATTTTCTTCCGGAGATGATGGAGAGCGAAATGCCTCCCCCTGCTACCCCACCTCATCAGGCGGGCGACCCTGAAGTGTCATCGCGGAGGGTCTCTCCTGATCCGCCAAGGCCAGAGGGTAATCCTTTGGCTACCCGGAGTCCTCAGTGTTCGGCTCCTAAAGAGAGCAATAGAAAGAGTCCGGAACCGTACAGTGTGCGGTCGGACGCAC
This sequence comes from Triticum urartu, assembly GCF_056163025.1. Classification (NCBI taxonomy): domain Eukaryota; kingdom Viridiplantae; phylum Streptophyta; class Magnoliopsida; order Poales; family Poaceae; genus Triticum; species Triticum urartu. The sequence continues at coordinate 144,580,807 of NC_141877.1, read as the reverse complement.
TGATGGATCTTCTAGAGCAAGCGGCCATCTCAAAAGCGCATCGTGCGCTAATGGGTACGGTAATTGAAAGGATTTTATCCGCTGAAAGCGGATTGCATGAAGCTTTTATAAGTCTGTTGAAAGGCTTTGAGGTACGTGAAATAGTATATGTTTTTGACAGTACCGCACACGTTAGGTGTGCCCTATGCAGATAGTAGCCCCTAAGACTCTGGTTGTCGTCGAAAATGGCGGCAAATAGAGGATCATAGTCCCAGGTAATAACCAGACTGCCTTTATGTGCAGGTGGCTGAAGCTCCGGTGGCTAGCCGGACAGATGGGTTTGCCGAGCTAAAGCGGCAACTTGATGCGGCAGATGCCGACATCGTGCTTGTCAACAAGCGGCTTGACGAGGCACAGGGTAAGTGATTTTTCCGGTGAGCAACACATAGTAAGAGGAGTGAGGGAGTCCTGGATTAGGGGGTCTTAGGACAGCCAGATTATCTCCATTGGCCGGACTGTTAGACTATGAAGATACAAGATTGAAGACTTCGTCTCGTGTCCGGATGAGACTCTACTTGGCGTGGAAAGCAAGCTAGGCAATACGCATATGGATATCTCCTCCTTTGTAACCGACCTTGTGTAACCCTAACCCTCTCCGGTGTCTATATAAACCGGAGGGTTTTAGTCCGTAGGACAACAATCACAACATACAATCATACCGTAGGCTAGCTTCTAGGGTTTAGCCTCTCTGATCTCGTGGTAGATCTACTCTTGTAACACCCATATCTTCAATATTAATCAAACAGGACGTAGGGTTTTACCTTCATCAAGAGGGCCCGAACCTGGGTAAAACTTCGTGTCCCTTGCCTCCTGTTACCATCCGGCCTAGACGCACAGTTCGGGACCCCCTACCCGAGATCCGCCGGTTTTGACACCGACATTGGTGCTTTGATTGAGAGTTCCTCTGTGTCGTCACCGTTAGGCTTGATGGCTCCTATCATCGGTAGCGATGCGGTCCAGGGTGAGACTTTTCTCCCCGGACAGATCTTCGTATTCGGCGGCTTTGCACTGTGGGCTAATTCGCTTGGCCATCTGGAACAGATTGAAAGCTACGCCCCTGGCCATCAGGTCAGATTGGAAGTTTGATTTACACGGCCAACATCCGTGGGGACTTGATCTTCGACGGATTCGAGTCAAAGCCGGGCGCACCGCATTGTCGCGATGGGTATGACCTAGCTCTGCCACCGGACAGTACCCCAGACGTCGCGCCCGCATCAGCTCCGATCCTCACCTCGGAGCCAACTGCGCCAATTGAGGACGGGTGGGTAGACACCGCCTCAAGGGATGCAGTCTCGACGGTGGTCGAGCCAAACACCAGCATAATCCTCCGCACGACCCGTGACTCCAAGGTGTCGGACTCTCTTCCGGACCCAAAATCATCCGCGCCCCCGCCAATCGAATCCGATTGGGCGTCAATCATGGAATTTACCGCCACGGATATCTTTCAGCACTCGCCCTTCGGCGACATCCTGAATTCACTAAGGTCTCTCTCTTTGTCAGGAGAGCCCTGGCCGGATTATGGCCAACAGGATTGGGATGCGGACGACGAAGAAATTCGACGCCCACCCACCACCCACTTTGTAGCCACCGTCGAGGATTTAACCGACATGCTCGACCTCGACTCCGCAGACATCGACGGTATGGACAACGATGCGGGAGGCGAAGATGAACCACCACCCACAGGGCACCGGACGTCCACTTCATCATATGACGTATACATGATGGACACACCAAAAGAAAACGACGACGAGGAACGGAAGGACGCACCGAAGGCTTGTTCCCTCGAGAAGCAGTCAAAGCGGCGGCGCAAGCGCCGCCCCAAATCCCGCCTCGCCAGAAATAACGACCACACAGACCCAGTGTTGGAGCAGGGCGAATCACTGCCGGACCACGGCAATACGGAAAATCAAACCGAACAAACCAATTCTGTCAAAGATAATAGTCCGAACGACACAACGCCGGACAGGCACCCGGAGCAGCAGAATGCCCGTCAAAGGCTTGTTGCCACCGCGAGGAGCCTAAAAAAGCAGAAGCAAAGGCTCAAGGCTGCGCATGACACACTCCAAATCAGATGGAGTAAAGTACCCAACACAGCAGGGAAATACGGCGACAATCGCCCCACAAAGAGCTACCCAAAGCGGAAATTGCTACCTGAATTCGATGAGGAGGCCTCAGACCCCTCACAACCAAAAATCAAAACGGCCACCTGGCCGGATAGACGACCTCACGGCCAACATCAAGCGACAAACAACGTGTAACGCCCTCGATGCGGCTATATCTCCCACATGTCGAAGCACGACTTAGAGGCATAACCGCATTGAAAGCAATGTCGCAAGAGAGGTAATCTTCACACAACCCATGTAATACATAAGGGAAAGAGATACATAGTTGGCTTACAATCGCCACTTCACACAATACATGAATAAAGCATTACAACATCCAAATACAATCAAGGTCCGACTACGAAACCAAAATGAAAGAAGAACCCCAAATGCGACAAGGTCCCCGATCGACCCCAACTGGGCTCCTCTACTGATTGACTAGAACGAACAACATAAAGGACAAGATCTTCATCGAGCTCCTCCTTGAGCTTGGTTGCGTCATCTGCACGGACTCATCGGCACCTGCAAGCTGGGTTTGGAAGTATCTGCGAGTCACGGGGACTCAGCAATCTCGCACCCTCGCGATCAAGACTATTTAAGCTTATGGGTAAGGTAAAGGTAAGAGGTGGAGCTGCAGCAAGCGACTAGCATATATGGTGGCTAACATACGCAAATGAGAGCGAGAAGAGAAGGCAAAGCACGGTCGATAAAAGTATGATCAAGAAGTGATCCTAGAACAACCTACGTCAAGCATAACTCCAACACCGTGTTCACTTCCCGGACTTCGCCGGAAAGAGACCATCACGGTTACGCACGCGGTTGATGCATTTTAATTAAGGTCAACTTCAGGTTTTCTACAACCGGACGTTAGCAAATTCCCATCTGCCCATAACCGCGGGCACGGCTTTCGAAAGTTCAAAACCCTGCAGGGGTGTCCCAACTTAGCCCATGACAAGCTCTCACGGTCAACGAAGGAATAGACCTCCTCCCGAGACATTCCGATCAGACTCGGTATCCCGGTTCTTCAAGACATCCTCGACAAGGTAAAACTAAACCAGCAAGACCGCCCGATGCGCCGACATCCTGATAGGAGCTGCACATATCTCATTCTCAGGGCAACACCGGATGAGCGCTCCGTACAACTAAAACCAGCCCTCAAGTTTCCCCAAGGTGGTGCTGCAAAGGACTCTAGTTCGGACCAACACTTAGACAAGCACTGGCCTGGGGGGGTTAAAATAAAGATGACCCTCGGGATGCGCGACTCCCAAGAGAAAAAGGCTAGGTGGCGAATGGTAAAATCAAGGTTGGGCCTTGCTGGAGGAGTTTTATTCAAGGCGAACTGTCAAGGGGTTCCCATTATTACCCAACCGCGTAAGGAACGCAAAATCCGGGAACATAACACCGATATGACGGAAACTAGGGCGGCAAGAGTAGAACAAAACACCAGGCATAAGGCCGAGCCTTCCACCCTTTACCAAGTATATAGATGCATTAATTAAATAAGAGATATTGTGATATCCCAACAAGTAAACATGTTCCAAACAAGGAACAACATCTCCATGTTCCAACAAGGAACAAACTTCAATCTTCACCTGCAACTAACAACGCTATAAGAGGGGCTGAGCAAAGCGGTAACATAGCCAATCAACGGTTTGCTACGACAAGGTGGGTTAGAGGCTTGGTTCAACAATATGGGAGGCATGATAAGCAAGTGGTAGGTATCGCAGCATAGGCATAGCAAAGAGCGAGCATCTAGCAAAGCAAAGATAGAAGTGATTTCGAGGGTATGATCATCTTGCCTGAGATCCCGCAAGGAAGAAGAACGAGTCCATATAGAAGACAAACAGACGTAGACAAACGGGTCCTCACAAACGCGACGTTACCGGAACCAACCCGAAGAAGCAAACACCAGAAAGAAGCACACAACATAGTAAACAAACCACACATGAACATGGTATGATATGCAAGATGCGGTATGCGATGCATATGCATGATTTGACAAGGGATGCATGAACCTGGCCTCAACTTGGAAATCCAAGTGTGCCACTGGAAAGGTGAGATGATATCTCTTGAAAACGATATAAAGAACACCGGAATCGGAGTTACGGTTTGGAAATGGCAAGCAATTCAAAAATGACACCGGTCTGCGATTTACAGCAAGTAGTTATCTAAATGCAACAAGATGAACATGCTACAGCACCCAAACATGGCATCAAAATACATGGCAGGAATCCATTCATGAAGCTTAACAAAAGTCTAGCACTGAGCTATGGCCAATTCATCCATTAACAGGTTCAAACAAGCATGGCAAAAATGCAAACAGTAAACAGATTTCAGACTTAGTGAAATTAACACAAGCCTGGAATTTCAGATCAGGTAGCACACTTTGGAGCATGAAAACTATAAGCTACAGGGCCTGAACATGGCAAAGTAAAGCATGGCATGGAGCTACTCAAAGAGCTTAACAAAAGTCCCTTAGTGACCTTGAGCCAAAAGGGATCAGAAAATACATTTGCAAGCATGTGAACATGGCAAAAACATAATCAGTTCTCAGACTTAGTGAAAACTGGAGCATGCTGAAACAGATATCAAGTAGGCATGTTTACGAGCTCGATGCACTCACTACAGAGCAAGTCATGACAATCTAAGCATACACCCATCAAGAATACACAAAATACAAGCTAGACATGGCAAGAACAATAACATAGCATGCACGGATCAACTACAACATCCTCGGCAAAATTGCTAACAAGTAGACAATCTGCCCAGATTCACAAAATAGCAAAAGTAGAGCTCGATTGACTCAAGCTAGGGTGCTCCATAATTGCAAACAAAGACATTGATGGATAGATCACTACAAGATTAACAAAACATCCTTACTGATCATCCTCAAAAGAGGCACGGATCACTAGGAAACAACATGAACATATGGCATCATGGGATAAACAGACCAAGGACTTAGTGGAAATGGTAAGTCCCTGAAATCAGCATTAACAAGTGCACTACTTTGCAAGCTTGTACTAGTCACCACACACATCACAAAAATACATGGGTTGCACCTCTGGAAAGATGGCAAAACCCTTAGCAAAACATATGTAGAGCTCATGGGCATATCATGCATACAATAATCATGGCAAAAAAATGACAAATATCTAAATGGAGCAACAGATCTAACAATTAACTCAAGTAGCACTCTTCTAACAGCATTTCGGGCATCAAGATGAACTCAAATGAAAATGATGCAATGAGATGAAATGATGTACTCTCTGAGACGAACATTTTGATATGCTAAATGCGCAAAACGAAGTTATGGATGCAAAGTTACGATGCGATGAACATGAGCATATGGATCTGGGAATTTCGGGGACTTGCACGTGGCTCGAGGTTCACCGGGATCCTTGCCGGAATTGACGGGGAACATGACCGGAGATGTGGCTCCGGCGAGCTGGGAGGCCGTCTGGTCGCCGGGTCGGGGAGATTCGGGGACGGGGATCTTGGATCCGGCGTCGGAGGCGAGCGGGGCAGCCATGGCAGAGGCGGCAGGCGCGCTCCAGAGGTCGGCGGCGGTGATGGGTGGCAGCTCCGGCAATGAAGGTCGCCGGCGATGGCGACGGAGTACGGCGGCGCTCAGCAAGCAGATGAGGAGGCGCGGCGAAGGACTCGGGTGCGGGGTTCGCAGGCGCGCCGACGGGCGGCTCGGGGAGATCCGGCAGCCGAAGATGATGAACTCCGGTCGCCGGCGATGGGGCTGACGGCGGCCGGAGCAGGCGAGACAGCGGCGGAAAACGCGCGGTCGGACGGTGCAGGGCGCGGGTGCACGCGGGCCGGGCGGCGGCGCACACGGGCTCGCGCGGGCCCCGGATGGGCTCCGCGGGCCACGGCGGCGGTGGGAGGAGAGAGAGGACGGCAGGAGGTGAGGTGGCGCGCTCCGTTTGCTTGGCGGTGGCGGCGGGATGACGTTGCGCGACGCCACTGGCCGGAGCGAGGTGGAGGGCGGACATGTCCGGCTCCGCCCGGACGTGTCCGGCGGCGCGGTGGAGAAGAGGCTAGGGTTTCATCCGCGAAAATGAATGGGGTGCACATATTTATAGGTAGAGGGAGCTAGGAGAGTCCAAATAAGGTGCGGTTTTCGGCCACGCGATCGTGATCGAACGACCGAGATGGTGGAGGAGGTTTAAGTGGGTTTTGGGCCACTTTGGAGGGGTGTTAGGCTGCAACACACACGAGGCCTTTTCGGTCCCTCGATTAACCGTTGGAGTATCAAACGAAGTCCAAATGGTACGAATCTTGACAGGCGGTCTACCAGTAGTAAACCAAGGCCGCTTGGGAAGTCTCGGTCCAATCCGGAAATGTTTAATACCCGCACATGAAAGAAAGGTAGAAATGACCACTAGAAGAGAACGAAGCGCCGGAATGCAAAACGGACAACGGGAAAAATGCTCGGATGCATGAGATGAACATGTATGCAAATGAAATGCACATGAAGACATGATATGTAATGCATGACACGCAAGCGATGACAACACAACAACAACGAATAACTGGACGACACCTGGCACATCGGTCTCGGGGTGTTACACAACGCCACTCACAAGTCAATACGCGACCCACGTGAGGGCTCGCACCAAAAGGACGGCGCAACTAGATCCATCTATGGACCACGCAAGCGCGCCCTAGCTTACAATGTAACACAACAAACATCCGAACAACGTGGTACACCCGGATACAGGGGTGCAGCACACCCCCTATGTTTCACCAATGAGGTGATGGACCATGAATTTTCAGAGGGATTCAAACCCGTGAACATAGAGGCATATGACGGAACAACAGACCCTGGGGTCTGGATTGAGGACTATATCCTCCATATCCATATGGCTCGAGGAGATGATCTCCACGCCATCAAGTACTTACCCCTCAAGCTCAAAGGGCCAGCCCGCCACTGGCTTAAAGGCCTCCCCGAAAACTCCATTGAAAGTTGGGAAGAGCTTGAAGACGTTTTTCGGGCAAATTTCCAAGAAACTTATGTCCGGCCTCCGGACGCGGATGATTTGAGCCATATAACTCAACAGCCCGGAGAGTCAGTCCGAAAACTTTGAAACAGGTTTCTTACTAAAAAGAACCAAATTGTCGACTGTCCGAACGCCGAAGCATTGGCAGCTTTTAAACATAGCATCCGTGACGAATGGCTCGCCAGACACCTCGGCCAAGAAAAGCCGAGAACGATGGCAGCATTAACAAGCCTCATGACCCGCTTTTGCGCGGGTGAGGACAGCTGGTTTTCCGATCTAATTTTGATCGGTTTGCGTCACCTACCACCTCCTTTGACCCCGTATGCATCTACTTCAACACCGACGTGATCGGCCGGCTTCTTCATCGACCCGATGGCCTCGCCCGTCGTCTGCGCGTCTGCCCGCCGGTCGCCCCGACCCGGCGGCCACACGTCATGCAGCGGCCCTTCCCCGCCGTCGTTCGCGCGCCGGCCAGCCCTTCGATCTACGCCGACCGTCACCGCCCTGCTCCGACCGAGACTCCTGCATCACCCCGACCCGGCGGCCTCGCGCCATGCGGCGGCCAATCATAGCCGCCCTGCCGCCCGCCGTGGCCGGCTTCATCTCGGACTCCGCCGCCACCCCATCTCCATCGAGCGGCGTCCCCGCCCTCGCACACGATTGGATTGATCACCCACCCGCCGTCGCGATCCGCCTCATCTACGTCGTGCGACCGAGCTGGCCCGTCGGTTGCGCGCGCCTCCGCAGGCCTCATGAAGATTGTCCCGAGTTCAGTGCGCCCCTCTATCGATCAAGCAATAGGCTGCCGCTGCGTCATCCCATCAGGCCGCAGCGCCGCCGCCCCGTGGTTCTTCTCCCGGCTGCACCGACCCGCGTCATCGCTGCGTCGCTCCTTCGGGTCGTAGTGCGCGGCCCACGGTCCACCGCCGCCCATGGGTCCTCCACTCCATGCCGTCGCCGTGGCTGCACCGACCCACGCGCCCGCTGCGTCGCCCCGTCAAGCCGTCGCGAGCGTGGCACGCGGTCCACGCCGCCGTCCCGAGGCCGTCCCCGCGGTTGCACAGACCTGCGTTCCGCCGCTGCATCGCCCCTTTGGGCTGTAGCGCCGCGACCCGCGGTCCCTTTGACCGCCCCGAGGTCTTCCGTCGTCGCCCTGACCTGCCCGCCGCCGCTGCGTCGCCCCTTCGGGCCGTAGCGTCGCGGCCCGCGGTCCACTCCGCCGTCACCGCGCGTCGACCTCTCGTGGTATGCGCCGCGACGTCTTCCTTGGCGCGGGAACGCCACCGTCCGCGTCGGTCTTCGTCACGCTGTCAAGGTTCTTCGCCTACTTCGAGCATCGCCTCCGCGCTTCTAACCTAGCCGCCGCCGCTACCCCCGTAGCTGCCACAGCCGCCCGTCCACCCCCTTCGTTTTCGTCCAGCACCAGCCCGTCGCCAGCGTCACCGTCATCTACCCTGACCGCTTCATCTACTCCGACAACCGCGGGCGACATTGGCCTCACGCCGATTGGCGCCGCAACCGTCGTCGAGTCCTTCTCTGCTGGCCTCTCTGACTTCTTCGACATGGCGTACAGCTCGTGCAGGTCCCAATCTACGCATGCCCGGTGCTGGCAACACCGATGCGTGCCTTCGTCCACGACGTGTCCCCGGGCCTGGCAAGCCTGGTGCGGCGCTTCGTCAACTTCGTATTCGTTCGTCTACGCATGCCCGGTGCTGGTAACACTGGTGCGTGCCTTCGTCTACGATGTGTCCCCGGGTTTGGCAAACCTGCCGCGACGCGTCGTCAACAACATCTCCTTACCGGCGCACCACTACTTCGACACCACTGTGCCCATGCTAACTCGACGCCCCTTGCGCCCGCGGCTCCACGGCGACTTTCTCGACACCGGCCACCCCAACTCGACATCGACCACGACATTCGCACGGCTACCTCGACCACGGCTCCACCACCCACGCTCTCGGCTACATCGACAAACGGCACAAAGGGCTACCGCCTGCTTGAGCAACCTCGTTGGTTTCCACTCCAGCCACGACTCCGCGATGCATCGACCGTTACGACTGTGAGGGGTGTGTCCGTCGGCTTGCCTTCGGATTCTTCTCCAGTCTCACCGTCTACGTCGCTATCGTTGTGACTACGGGGGGATGTTGAGTATAATGTTTATTACGAAATACGAGATAGAATATGATGTGTTCCGGCTTGTCTTGTACTCCAAATAGATGATTGTACTCCTATATATATGTCCACGAGGCTCAAGCAATACAACGAACGATTCCACCCATCCCTCTCTTCCTTCTAACAGTTTTGATAGAGCATGGATTGGTTAATTTTTGCTTTCTTTTGCTTGTAACTGTATATAAATATTTTCTTTAATTTAATATACACAGTAGAATAATTGTTCTATGGGTTTCGGTTCAAAAGACATACGAGGGAGAGTACTGAGAGAAGATGAACTTCTCCTTTATATTGCGAAGGTCGAGCAGTTTTGTAGGGCGTCTTAGTAAGCTGGAGTTCGGTTTTTTTACCAACTCTTTCATTATCTGGATTTTCTTGGAAATTTGGGATCTATGTAACGGGCAGGTTCAATGAAAACCAGTAAATTCATTTTTTGCCAATACACGAGATTGCATGTCATTTCATTGATAAAAAAGGTAGAAGTATAAGGACGCGGGCCGTACACAGCGTACGCTACTAGGCGCAGTTACAGCCGCATGTGAGCAGAAGAGAAAAGAGGTTGCCCAGCCCCAGATAACAAAGGGTCAGGTTACACAGATTAAAAAAAGGTCAGGTTACAGAGATAATCATGCATCATGTTTACTCCGTCAAAGGTCCCATCTTAGCCTTAATCTCCCAAAATCACCATGCTACTTTGGAGTAGCACTTATGCAATCAGTAGCCAAATGTACTGAAGGCAAGTTCAGATCAGAAGCGAGAGAAAGTCCTTGGCCGAGTGCCATCGTCTTCAGATCACAAGTGTCGAGTCTAATTCACTGGGCTTGGCTGCCTCAATCAGTAGCCGGGTTCTGTCTCGGCCTCTTGGCTGGCTCTGACCTATCACCACATGTCGCCGGTGCCTCGGCTTTTGCCCGGTCAAGGGCACGTTGCTCCTCGACGGAGGTGATCGCAAAGCGGCACACTGGGCAGCGACGGTTAAAGCGAAGCCAGTCGAAGATGCAGCGCTGATGGAAGGAGTGGTAGCAGGGCATCCTCCTCAGCTTCTTTCCGCCTTCCAGGAAATCCTCAAGGCACACCCCGCAGGTTTGTTCCCTTGTCTCGCCGACTGACGGAATAAACAGATCTAACATGGCTGGCCCGGAGGCCCGGTCCCTATGTCTTCTTTCATATTCCATGCTTTCCCTCTCACGCAATTCTGCAGCCAGTTCCTGGCGCAGTTCTTCTCGATCTCTTGTCCTTTCCCTCAGAAACTCGTCAATTTGTTCCTGGCTCCACCGCCACCTTCTTCTCGTTTCAATCATAGCCTCATCTTCGAGACGATCTTGATCCACAGAATCCATGGCTAGACTTGTCTAGTTTAGTTCTCGACTTCAGGAGAGGGAGCAAATTCCACCAAGATGCTAGAAAAGCCGATATATATAGGTGTCTCCTGCCCAACTGTGATAGGATTCGAATATATCAAAAGCTTGAGGTGGGGCATGTGTCCGTCTTCCAGTGCAAATCGGATTGGATTACTAACACGCACGCGTGTTGGGAGGCTTTTTGCATATCCGCGTGCGATACAATTCGATCGGCCTGCAGGCTAATTCCAATCCGACTCTTTAACAGAGGGTATTGAATCCGTTGCATGTGCGTGAAGATCCACTTGATATCCTGAAATTTCCTGTCGATGAAAGACGGATGTAGATCCAATCCTGTAACAACCTGGAGGAGAGGGGAATCTAGATCGTACGAAGGGAGAAGGTGATCCGCACACAGAAGCAGATCTTTCATTTTTGGATAAATAATACTCCGAAGGGAAATAGTACTATTATTAGACCAGACGAGAAGGTTTGATTTTTTCTTTTTAGGATTTTGGAAGGTCTGTCGAACGTTTCCCCCCCCCCCCCCCCCCCCCCCTTTCTGCCATGCATGTGGCTGTTAATGTTTTTCGTCTTGTAGTGTATGTGGCTGTTAGGTGTTCACACTGATTACTCCATTCCGAACTTAACAGATCCACGCATATTCATTTCGGTTTTAAATTTTAAAAAGTCGTATCTTTCAAATCATGCATCGGAATTCAGATTCGTTTTCACTGTTGGAACCCTTACAACGAGATCTTTAAAACTAGATCTCGCATGAGTATGTTTTGACGAAGTTTTTTTGATGCCAACTTTGGTGCTATATGATGCAACTTTAGTACTGTATTGTGCAACTTTAGTACGACATCGTGCAACTTTTTGTAAAACCAGTTTTTAGATCTGCATGATTCAACTTCGTATGAGATTGCAATCTAGCAACCATGACAACTTTAATGTTTAGTTGGCAGGACTATTGGCATACACATATGCTCATTTGGCGCGACAATGTAGTCTAGTTGCACACACATTGATATTTAGTTGACAAGACTAGTTACACACATGTACTCAGTAAGCGCGGCAATGTAGTCTAGTTGCACACATATTGATGTTTAGTTGGTAGGATTATTGATACACATATGCTCATTTGGCGCGACAATGTAATCTAGTTGCAGACACATTGATGTTTAGTTGGCAGGACTATTGGCACACACATATGCTCAGTTGGCGTGACATTATAGTCCAGTTGCACACACATTGATGTTTAGTTGGCAGGAAGACTAGTTCGTCGAAATATCGCCATGCGGGATCTATTTTTGAAGAACACGTCGCGAGGGTTTCAACGATGAAAACGGATCTGAATTTCGACACGCGGTATAGAAGATATGGCTTTTATAATTTTAAAACCAAAAATTAATGCACTAGAGACGAACATCAGGACAAACATCCATCACGTAAGAAAAGACCATATAGAATGATTAATTAGCAATGTCTTTTTTAGTATTTTTAAATTACAGTAATTTTGCTCTTTTTAATATACGGCAATGACTAAACGTCTGACTAGGGGCCGGCCGCTGGCGAGCGGCACCGAGCGCCCGGCCGCCGGCTAGACCGGTCCAAATTTAAAAGGAATATAAAACAGACATTGAGTAAAAAAACAGATTAAACAGAAACGCTTGCTATAAGAAAAATAAAGAACAAAGAACAAAGAGATATCCTACAAAAACAGGTGGCATGACAAAAAGTAATGACATTTTTGCCATGGCGAAATATTTATTGGTGGCATGGCAAAAGTAATGACATTTTTGCCATGGAAAAAATTGTGTTGGTTACATGTCAAAAAATTGGATTCAATACATTGCAAATGGGTGGTTGAGTTGGTTAGGTGGACAGTGGTATCCCTAACCCACCAGGGTTCAAATCCTGGTGCTCGCAGTACTTCGTAAATCTCAAGATGATATGCCGGCTCAGTCTCTCGGAGGTGCTCATAGGGGTAGGGTGTGCGTGCGTGCGTTCATAGGGGTGAGTGTATGCGCGTGTATATGAGCGCTTGTGTCTGTACTGATGCCAAAAAAATGGGTTTAAAAAGATTTTTGCCATGACAAAAAGCATTAACTAATTATGAATTGTAATGATATTTGTCATGTGCAAACATCTTTAAAATTTGCCATGGGGTGAAAACCTAAAGTAGCGCACAATTTGCCATGACAAATATCAACATGGATTGGTTGTATGTCAATACGAAGAATTGCTTAATAATTCTGATGAACTCTTGTAGACCATGGCAATACAAACATGTTTTGGATTTAACACCAAAAAAAAAAACCTTAAAGAACATGGCATATTTATTTGCCGTGGGAACAAAAACATGACAAGTTGTGATCACAAAAAACCAATTTGACATGGCAGAAATGCCGAGACATGAGATTTTGCCATTGGAAAAAATTGGAGACATGGCAAAGTTGATGGCATGGCAAAATTTAGGGATCCTTAGCAATTTTGACAAAATTGCTGCTAAATGTACGGGAGCAGAAAGGTACCGGAGGTTCTTGGCGGGTTCCGGCGCGAGTTGGTGGGGACTAATTTTTACCGAATTTAGTTGTCCAAATTATTTAAAAAAAACTTCTCTTGATTAAATTTGTACCAAATTTAGTTGCCTTGCCAGAAACCACAAGCATGATTTCTCGAAAATGAATTTGCCATCTGAAAAAATGACTACAAGTAGTATATAGCATTGGAAAAAAACTCATCAATAAGACTGTAACCTGGTGCACTTGCAGTCAGTCACCACCACCAATGGGGCATTCTGAAACAAAAATGCTCCAGTGCAGCTGTGGTTCCGATTGAGGTGTGCCCTATAGACTATAGTCTTACATATAAGTCAAACAAACTAACAAGGGTTCAGCAGCATCTCACTCCCTCAGATACAGCAACAATTGAAACGCAGAAAGGTAATCAACCGGACAAGCCAATGATACACTCTGAACCCGAGAACAGCATAGGAAGTATACAAATTGCGGGGCACGGCAGGGGGAGTGAACAGGGGCGCACCTGCCCACGACGTGAGGACGGAGGCGATGGAGGTGCCGACGGTGAAGACCATGCGGCACTGCAAAGGCGGCGGCGGCCTAGTGGGACAAGGCGCGGGCAGCGAGCCGCAGTGGGGTCGGCGTGGCTCGTGGCCGCCTTCGCCGTCGCCTGGGCACTCCCCTTCTCGCCTTCCACCTCTGGTCCTGCGCCTCCCCCGAGTATTTCCTCTTGCTTCACCGTCCGTTTTCCGCCCTGCTCAGTGCGGGAGATCGCGCCGCCCCGGAGGAGGAGGTCGCCCCGGCGGCGTCGGAGGAGCGTCCGCAAGGTCGAGGAGGAGCGGAGTGCGGAGCTGCGGGAGCAGAGTACGCCGGAGGGCGGGACGATACCGAAAGCAGGAGGAATGGCGGAGCTCGCGCGAGCCGGGGCAGGGTGCCTCACCGCAGGAAGAAGAAAAGTGAGGGGAAAGGAAGAGGAGTGGGGTGAGCGCTGTGAGGAGGAAGGTGTTAAAGTTAATTCTCTAATTAGGGGGGAAATCTCCATTTGCCCAACCGTCGTTGCGGTTTGTCCCGCAACCGACGCCTCCCTTCGATCTCCTGGAACCGACGCCTCCTCGAGAGATCGTCGTGTCTCTTCGGGACATATAAAAGGGGGCTTGTAACCATCGATCAAGGAATTCGATCATTCTGATTCAAAACACGTTATCAGCACGTAGAACAGCCAGCGAGAGCAAAAGGCAACAGAGAAAAGAAAGGAAGCACTCGCCGCCGGTGAGATGACAGGCCTCGTCTCCTTCTTCCTCCGCCTGATCCGCGAGGATGGTCGCCGCTACCGCCTCATTGCCCTTCGCCGCCATGGAGTTGGTGGCCACCGCCGTTTCCGTCGTCGGATGCAAGCCATCCGTCGATTCGGCCGCAGCGCCGCTGGACGTGGCGCTCCTGGCCGCCACCGCGCCGCTGGACGCGCCCCCCGCGGTACTCCCCTCGCCCCTGGACGCGCCCACGATGGTGCTCCGTGCGCCCGTGGCCAGGTGCCCATGGGGTTCGACCCCTGGCTAGTGGCCAGCCCGAGCGCCTCCATGGTGCACAGGGTTGCAGCCGCGCCTGCACCGCCCCCTGGATCTCCGCCTCCACCACCTCCTTCGCCGGCCGCGTGGCTCGCGCCGTCGACGCCAACGCCCGCCGCCGAGGCCGCCGGCCCGCCCGGATACTGCCCCGCGCCAATGCGCGCCGTCGTGAACGAGGAGGAGGCGCTCGCCTTCGTCTCCGCGCCGACCGATGCCTCCGGAGTCGTCCGCCTTGGAGCAGACATGGAGGACGGTGCCGCCACCGCCACGCCTCAACAGGAGACGGCCGCGGGCTCGAGCAGCCGCACCGAGCAGCGCTTCGGCCGCCTATTCGGGCGCGCCGTCGCAGCCCTCGACCGCCGTCCCGCCCGCCGCGTCGGCTCGTGGGCTCCGGCGAGCCTCGGCCTCGCCAGCGCCGCGCCTCCAAGAGTCCTCCTGGACCCTGTCGTCCTTGCTTCTTCTTCGGACGAGGAGAGCTCGGCGGGGCTGCGCCGGTAACCAATGGAGAAGAAGGGATGCGGCGGCGGCCACTCCTCCCCGCGGCGGCGCTGTGACCAGAGGTGGGGATCGAGCAGTGGTGCGGGGGGTCGGAGTATCCGACCCATATACGTAACCGCTCTCCCCCCTCTGCTTTATACGGTGCGGCGGCGGATGGGCTGGCCAAAGGCCGTGCAAGCCTAGGCCCGGGCGCATACGGGTCCTCGTGGTGGCTACGATTTTTTTCTTTCTCTGTTTCATTGATCATTAGTACTAATTATTGTATTAGTGCAGTTTTAGACTATGTTTAGTGCTGTTTAGTACCTAGTTTGACTGCTACTTACATTCTAGTCCTGTTTTAGATTACATCTGACTAGGACTTGTGTAATTATTAGTGTGTTTATATTATGTAATGTATTGCTAATATAAATAAAGTACCGGATTTCATCTGGGAAGTATGACATGTTCCATGTGTTTACCACATATCAAGTTCTCTTGAACATGTTTTAGCGATCGAGATCATCTTCTCTCGCACACTAAACTTGCAAATTTTTGAATATTTCTCCCTCATTATATTTGGAATCACAAGGTAATGAATTGGGATCTACTGCTCATTTGTAGATTATCCCCTCTTACTGTGAGGTCTACGCTTTGTCATTCTCGACAAGCGATTACCTCCAACGTGTATTCCTTATATCTGAATTGTAGCATACACAAGGTAATGGCGATGTAGCCTATTACTGTGAGATCTAAGTGATCTTCAAAGTGTTATGTTCACACAATTGAGGTTGAGAATTTTTCAAGTTTACACTTGAGTATCAAATTTTTGCATTCTTATTACACAACCATGATGGTTTCTAATTTACCACCCGTAAATTAATTATCTCTGATTCTCCCATGTAGGCGAAGATGACTGCCAAAGAGTTTGAGGAGCTTGCCCTCAATGGCCACAATTACCATACATGGGCTATGGACATCAAGATCAGTCTTGCGTCCCGTGGGATAGCGCGTGCAATACAACCCCCGGAGACTCCTCTCCCGGATGGGGGCCATGCCGCTGACAGAACAGCAGAACTATGCTGCCTTATTCATCATAAGGCACCATATTCATCCAGATCTCAAGTTTGAGTATTTACAGGAGGAATCTCCTAGTACTCTGTTTCTGGCCCTCAAAACGAGGTATGAACAGCAGAAGGCGGTAGTCCTGCCAGAAGCACTCCATGATTGGACTCATCTCCGTCTTCAGGATTTCAAGTCCATCGGTGAGTACAATCATGCTGTTCATAAGATATGTTCCAAACTGCGTTTTTGTGAGAAGGAACCTACTGAGGGGGAGAAGATAGAAAAAACTTTGTCTACTATGCTCCCTTCAGATAGGATCCTCCAACAGCAATATCGTGCTCGTAACTACACTATCTATTCCGAGCTTATTCACATGTTACTTCAGGATGAAAAGCATGATGAGCTACTCGCTAAGAATGGCTCTTAGCGCCCAATTGGGGCACAACCTTTACCTGAAGTCCATCTGAATGTTGCAAATAGACAGAAGTTTAATGGTACCCCTCAGGGTAAACAAACTAATTTCAAGCATAAACGAAAGCGCAATGGGAATAGGAGGTCTAGATACCCAGTCAAGGGAAAAGGCACTTCAAAGCCCAGGTTTGATAAATCCAAGCTTTGCAACAAGTGTGGATGCTCCACGCATTCTATTGAAAAGTGCACAATGCCCAAGCATCTGGTTATGCTGTACCAGCAATCTCAGGGACGCAAAGCACCTCAAGGGAAAAGGTTTGAAGCTAACTTCAACCTTCATCCGGATAGCGCAAAAGGAGCTGGTGGTTCGCACGATGTTCCTCCTGGACCGAACAACGTCGTGGTTCCTTATCTGCCTGAGGCTACTACTGAAATGGAGAACACGTTGATTGAGTACACTGCAAACAATGTGTTTGGCGACTTCGACTAGTCCCTCAATCTCCTTAGTGGTCTACTTAATTATGTCCATTTGTGATGATTGTAATAAGAACATAAGTTTATTGTTGTCTTTATATTGTATCAGCACATTTGATATAATAAAGATTGTATTCTATATATTACGATGAGGTTTTCTTATTGAAAATTCTTTGTTTTATATAGTTTTCTACGGGGACAATCCGATGGAAGAGGAATTATGCCTTGTGGACAGTGGTGCCACAAACTCCATACTGAGGGAGATGAAATATTTCCAAACTCTGAAAAAGACAAATGGAGATATTCTAACTATCGTTGGACGCGATACTGTGATTGTTGGTACTGGACGTGCCATATTCACCCTCCCAAGTGGTACATATGTGACAATTGAGGATGCTTTACTGTATCTCGATTTTGCACGTACCCTGATCAGTTATCGAGATATCCGTAAAAATGGTTTTCATATTGAAACCCATGAAGACAACAAAGAGGAGTATCTACTCTTTACTAAAGATGACGGATATGGCAAAAAGGTACATGAGAAAATTCCTTCTCTATCGTCTGGTTTGTACTATACGTACATCAAACCCGTGGAACATGTTGCATACAAAGTAATTTTTCAGAATGTTAACGCATTCCAAACCTGGCATGATCGCCTAGGCCATCCTGGAATAGGGATGATGAGAAAAATTACTAGCAATTCCATTGGCCATAATTTGCTTGAGTCAAAATTTCCTCAATCCTCTGATTTTGTGTGCACATTTGTGCCACGGGAAAGCTAATTTTGAGTCCCTCACACCTCAAAATACAAGCTGAACCACTTCAGTTCCTTGAACGTATTCAAGGAGACATTTGTGGTCCCATTCAACCATTATCTGGACCTTTCCGGTATTTCATGGTTCTGATTGACGCATCTACACGATGGTCACATGTGTGTCTTCTATCCACACGAAACCATGCATTTGCCAAGATAATGAGGCAAGTCATTAAGTTGCAAGCCCATTATCCTGAAAGTCGAATTAAGTCAATTTGAATGGACAATGCTGCAGAATTCTCCTCACGTGCTTTCAATGATTATTGCATGGCTCTGGGGATTGAAGTTCAGCACTCTGTTCCATATGTCCATACACAAAATGGTTTGGCTGAAGCATTGATTAAGAGGATCAGACTCATTGCAAGACCTTTGTTGACGAATTGCAACTTGCCAACCTCTTGTTGGGGTCACGCTGTTTTACACGCTGCTGACTTGATACTATTGAGGCCAACTACATATCACAGTTCTTCCCCTCTGGAATTGGTACGTTGAAATCCTCCAAGCATTTCCCATCTGTGTAAGTTCGGATGTGCTGCATACATCCCGATCTCACCACCACAGCGGACATCTATGGGCCCACACAGGAAGTTGGGGATCTATGTGGGGTACAGATCGCCGTCGATTATTAAGTACCTGGAACCCCTGACTGGGGATCTGTTCACAGCCCATCACGCTGATTGCATATTTAATGAGGAACATTTTCCGGCATTAGGGGGAGATTTCAAGTACCAGAAAGAATGCCCGGAAATTGATTGGAATGCTCATTCCATTTCATCCTCTGATCCACGTACCCATGAGACCGAACTTCAAGTTTGGAAGATCATTAATTTGCAACATCTTGCAAATAATCTGCCAGATTCATTTACTGATTTGAAAGGTGTTAAAAAAATCCTTAAACCCGGCCAGAAACGCGCCAGAAAGAGTGGAGGTACCAATAAAAACCACTCAACTCCCTATTCCTAAAAGGAGGGGGAGTAGTGCGGCTTCTGACCCGGAGCATGCTTCTAGCAAGCAGCAAAGGAAATCGAGGAGAAAAACCTCGGAGTCAGTGAATGCAGGTCAACTCAACGTTGACAAACACCTGATGGGTAGTATACACCCAGTGGAAGGGCAACCTCCACAACCCAGTTCCAGTATGCACAAACTGACTGGGACATCGGAACATCTAGACTTGATCGTATTGGGAAATCACGAAGAGTCACTAGGGGTGCAGGAAATGTCCATCAACTATGTTGATTCTGGAGAATTATTTGACCGTAAGACTACGACTGTCGACATATATTTTGCTGAAAAGATTGCAGATACCCTTCTCACTGATCATGATCCAAGGTCTATCGTTGAGTGCCAAAAGCACTCCGACTAGCCTAAATGGAAGGATGCAATCCAAGCAGAAATTGCCTCGCTTAACAAAAGAAAGGTATTCACTGAAGCAATACCTACACCTCCCAGTGTTTTCCCTGTGGGATTCAAATGGATTTTTCTCCGGAAACGGAATGAGAACAATGAGGTGGTGAGATATAAAGCAAGGCTCGTAGCACAAGGTTTCACGCAGAAACCCGGCATTGATTTCACTGAAACATATTCTCCAGTAATGAGTGCAACCACTTTCCGATATCTTATATCTTTGGCAGTGCAAAATCATCTATCTATGCAGTTGATGGACGTCGTGACTGCATATCTTTACGGGTCACTAGATTCGGACATATATATGAAGGTTCCTGATGGAATCTCTGTCCCGGATAAAAATGCAAAACGCAACATGTATTGTGTAAAACTGAATAAGTCATTATATGGCTTAAGGCAGTCGGGACGGATGTGGTACAACCGACTCAGTGAGTTCCTTCTTCAGAAAGGTTACTCCAATAGTGCTGATTGCCCATGTGTTTTCATCAAGAAGTCCTCTACATGATTTTGCATCATTTCTGTGTATGTTGATGCTCACAACATCATCGGCAGCACACCAGACATTGATGAAGCACGCAATCACCTAAAGATGGAATTTGAGATGAAGGATTTGGGTAAAACCAAATTTTGCTTAGGTATTCAACTTGAGCATCTTCCCTCAGGAATCATGGTACACCAATCTGCCTATATCCAGAAAATATTGGAGAAATTCAATATGGACAAATCCTATCCATCTAAAACTCCCATGGTGGTTCGATCTCTAGACGTAGAGAAAGATCCGTTCAGACCAAGGGATGATGGAGAAGAGGTGTTGGGACCTGAAGTTTCATACCTTAGTGCTGTTGGAGCGCTTATGTATCTTGCAAATTGCACAAGACCTGATATTGCATTTGCAGTGAATCTACTTGCTAGACATAGCGCAGCTCCCACCAAACGTCATTGGTCTGGAGTGAAGAATATCTTTCGATATCTCCAAGGCACAAAGGATCTTGGCCTATTTTTCCGGTTCCAGAAAAATCAGGACTCTGATGTGATTGGATATGCAGATGCCGGCTATTTGTCTGATCCCCATAATGCCAGATCTCAGACCGGCTTCGTGTTCCTACTTGGTGGCACTGCTATATCATGGAAGTCTTCGAAACAGACTCTGGTGGCAACATCTACCAATCATTCTGAAATAATTTCATTATTTGAAGCAACATGCGAATGTGTGTGGCTTCGCAGAATGATAAACCACATACAATAGTCATGTGGAATGGGTTCGATAAAATCACCTACCATTATCTATGAAGATAATGCGGCATGTGTTGCGCAGATGCAAACAGGATACATCAAGAGTAATATCACCAAGCATATTTCTCCTAAATGGTTTTCCCCCATAATCTTCAGAAAAGCGGGGAAATAAGCATTCTGCAAGTCAAATCATGCGACAACCTTGCTGATTTATTTACCAAGTCTCTACCAAATTCTACATCCCAGAAATGTGTTCATGGAATTGGTATGCGAAGACTTAGGGACTTGCAGGTGTCAGGGGGAGTCTCTTCTTGAGATATCCTCATTTCAATGACATCACATTATGCTATCTTTCTTTGTGAGTATATGTTTTGAGGATCTCATCAAAGATTTTATGAAGAACTTTTGAAGGAGAATCTTTTGAGATGATAGAGCTTCCCGGACAATCGTGACGATGATCTACATGGTCAAGCGTAGATTAGGGGGGGTGTTAAAAATAATTCTGTAATTAGGGGGAAAATCTCCACTTGCCCAACCGTCGTTGCGGTTTGTCCCGCAACCGATGCCTCCCTTCGATCTCCTGGAACCGACGCCTCCTCGAGGGATCGTCGTGTCTCTTCGGGACATATAAAAGGGGGCTTGTAACCATTGATCAAGGAATTCGATCATTCTGATTCAAAACAGAAGGAAAAGTTGTTCGTTCGTTGCGCGAACGTTTCCAAATGATGACCTGGCACCAGGCTCCTGTCCAGACTCGTGCAATTTGATTAGATGGGGCTAAGAGCATTCCTGGAGCCAAGCCAGGAGCAATTACAATAATCTTATGTAAGCAGGCTATAAGACTTGGATCGGTCTAGCCAGCGGCCGGCTGCTCGCTACCCTTCGGAGCGGCCGGCCAAAAACGGGAGGTTTTGGTCCCTAATAATTTATAAATAGTAATAATCACTTTCCTCTATTTTATATACTAAAAAACGCATTTTCATATATTAAAAAATATCATGTAAACAGACAAAAAGCAACCATGAGAACATGTACGAATGCATTTAAATTGATTTTTCAAAAAAAAATTAAAAGTCATAATTTTTAAACCGCGTGTCGAAATTAAGATCCGTTTTCACCGTTGGAACCCTTGCGACGTGCTCTTTGAAACTAGATCTCGCATGGGTATGTTTTGACGAAATTTTGTGTGTGCAACTTAGTCTCCGTTTAGTGCAACTGTTTAGCTGTCGGTATGCAACTAGCTGATAGTCGATGTGCAACCTTTTTCTATAACTGTGGACATGCAGTTTTCACTAATGGCACCACCCCATACTACTCTCTAACACTGAAATGTGCAATTTCGTCTGCTGCCCTGGTGCCCTGGCCAACCGCCAGGTAGTTGCCGCGCATGTGCAGCTTCGCAGTCGGACGTCAGTATTACAAAAGCACAAGTGCGACTATGGCGATGAGAGTGTGCAACTCCACGGCCAGGCATGAGCACCTCCCACAACAATTCGTGTGGGCCTATCCAGACGAGATTGTGTGACTCTGTGGCCATGCATGTGCGACTATGCCGGCAAGAGTGTGCAACTCCACGGTCGGGCGTGAGCACCTCCCACAGCAATTCATGTGTGACTATGCAGATGAGATTGTGCGACTCTATGGCCATGCATGTGCGCTATGCCGACGAGAGTGTGCAACTCCGCGGCCGGGCATGAGCACCTCCCACAGCAATTCACGTGTGACTATGCAGACGAGATTGTGCGATTCTGTGACCATGCATATGCAACTATGCCGACGAGATTGTGAAACTCCGCGGCCAGGCGTGAGCACCTCCCACAACAATTCGTGTGCGCCCATCCGAATGAGATTGTGCAACTCTATGGCCATGCATGTGCAACTATGCCGATGAGAGTGTGCAACCCCGCGGCTGGGTGTGAGCACCTCCCACAACAATTAATGTGCGACCATGCGAACGACATTGTGCAACTCTATGGCCATGCATGTGCGATTATGCTGACGGGAGTGTGCAACTCCGCAGCCGGGTGTGAGCACCTCCCAGAACAATTCATGTGCGACTATGCGGGCCAGATTGTGCAACTCTGTAGCCATGCATGTGCGATTATGCCGACGAGAGTGTGCAACTACGCGGCCGGGCGTGAGTACCTCCTGCGACAATTCATGTGCGACTGTGCGGACGAGATTGTGCAACGTTGTGGCCATGCATGTGCGACTGTGCCGACGAGAGTGTGCAACTCCGCGACCATGCGTGAGCACCTCCCGCAACAATTCATGTGCCACTGTGCAACTCTGTGGTCATGAATGTGCGACTGTGCCGACGAGAGTGTGCAATTTCGTGGCCATGCGTGAACACCTCCCACAACAATTCATGTGCGACTATGCGGACGAGATTGTGCAACTGTGTGGCCATGCATGTGCGACTATGCCGACGAGAGTGTGCGACTCTGCGGCCGGGCGTGAGCACCTCCCACTGCACTTCATGTGCGACTATGCGAACGAGATTGTGCAACTTTGTGGCCGTGCTTGTGCAACTGCGCCGACGAGAGTGTGGGACTCTACGGCCGGGCGTGAACACCTCCCACTGAAATTCATGTGCGACTATGCGGACGTGATTGTGCAACTCAGTGGCCGTGCTTGTGCAACTGCGCCGACGAGAGTGTGCGACTCCACGGCCGGGCGTGAGCACCTCCCACATCATTCACGTGCGACTATGCAGACGAGATTGTGCAACTATGTGGCCATGTATGTGCGACTATGCCGACGAGAGTGTGCAACTCCGCGGCCGGGCGTGAGCACCTCCCACGACAATTCATGTGCGAGTCTGCAGACGAGATTATGCAACTCAGTGGTCATGCTTGTGCAACCTAATGTCCATATTCTAAAAAGTACTGTGTGCAACTACAACTACTCTGGATGCCAACAAATACCGTGACTAACAAAAATAGACCAACTTAAGCAAAAACATAATCTAGCCAACTTAGTATCATCGTGTTGTGCAACTTTTCAGTAATCATATACGCCCTCTTTTAGTCATGCGCCGACTCCTTGTCGTAGACCCCCTCCAAGGCATACACGAACTTCTTCCACCCGTTGTCGACGTCATCGCGGCCCAGCTCATCAGCTCCTTGACTACTATTTGTGCAACTGAGAACTACTATTTGTGCAACTGCAACTACTGCGGATGCCAACTAAAAATGTGACTAGCAAAAATAGATAAACTTAATAAAAAACCCATCCATAAAATCATACCAATAGACATAAAATCTTTAGAACTTCATTTTTTAACAACCTTACGTCACTACCAAAACAACCTTATTTGATTAGTTTGATCTAAAGAACATTTTTGGTTCAATAGTGTCTTATTTGTTCCGTTGTAACCCAATGAATGTTAATGTCCAATTAATAGTCAGAGTAAGAGAAAACACTACCAATATGAGGGGAAAATGTAGGACTAGTCCATGATTCACCACTCCCGCATGACGCCTTTGATGTGGGAATCCACTGATTGGTTAACTTTGAAAAAAGAAAACAGTAGAAAGAGAGGCAATGAGAACATTTACAACTATTTAGCACAGATTGATTTGATATCCATCATACAAACAGAGAAAGCGACTCATCAATTTTCATACATCCATGTACAGGAAGGCAACATTTTCATACATCCCCATATCTAAACTTCTGCTTTTCTCCATAGGATCCATTAGAAATCTATATGCAGCACTGTGCTCATGTGCTAATCTTTAAGTGTTAAAGATTAGGCACACATATGGTGCATTGAATGAAGTGGAACTACTCACAGATCATCATTAGCACATCTTATTACACTGGCAGGCGTGGCTAAAGGAGCCAAGCGGCGGTGACGGCTGAAGGAGGTGAGCCGACCAAGCCCTCGCCGCCAGTGCAGGATGTCGCGGAAACTGGCGTTGAGGACCTGGCAACACATATCGACCTCGGCTTTGTGATCTTCTTCCCCTTGCTCTCCGGTGATGTCTCCGACGCGCGCCATGTGGTGTTGCTTCAGTCAATGGGGTGTGTGCCTCCTGACGACGGATGATCAGCTTCAGCAGCAAGCCCGCGTTGTCGAGTTCCTCACGGGCCGGAGCACGTATTGGGCGGAGACCAACCATCTTGTCCCACTTGCTTGCTGCAGAACACCCGTAGTCAGCCAAGCGTTGTGCTAGCTCGATGTCAACTGGAAGCTATCTTTCCGGCATGCGGGCACGACGGGCTCCATGAGAAGTGCATCATCGAGTGGCTCAAGGTCGTGCATCTGACATGCCATGATTGGAGATTGTCGTGCCGTTGCTAGCCAAATGCGCCTGTTCGATGACTCAATTAGTCATAGGGGCGGACCTACATGAAGCTACCCTGAATCCCTTATACACATTGGGATTTTCTGGCGGTGATTAGCAAGTCTAGCGAGCATTGGTGTAACATCTCAGTGTCATGCTATAGTGACCTCACACTAATGATGCCATGTCATCAAGTTTAACTAAGCCAAATTGTCACTTGATAAAAAATCAAAGCCAAATTCCAATTTAAAATAAAGTCAAAATATTAATTATCCAAGCAGCAAACCAAAAGTGTTCATAATATTGCAAAAAATCCCAAGGCTATTATAAAAATAAAACCAACATTTTTTTAAACTCCAAAAATGCCCCTAGCTATTTTCGAAATGACCTAGTAGCACCCATCCATCACATTTACATTCATACCAAATTTCAAATGGATTCAAATTCCTCAAACTTTTGTGGCAGTGCAGTTTATTGCATAGTATTTCTATGGCTTAGTTCACATTTAACAAAAATCTGAAGGAAATACGCCCTAGAGGCAATAATAAAGTTATTATTTATTTCCTTATATCATGATAAATGTTTATTATTCATGCTAGAATTGTATTAACCGGAAACATAATACATGTGTGAATACATAGACAAAGAGAGTGTCACTAGTATGCCTCTACTTGACTAGCTCGTTGATCAAAGATGGTTATGTTTCCTAACCATAGACATGAGTTGTCATTTGATTAACGAGAACACATCATTAGGAGAATGATGTGATTGACTTGACCCATTCTGTTAGCATAACACTTGATCGTTTAGTTTGTTGCTATTGCTTTCTTCATGACTTATACATGTTCCTATGACTATGAGATTATGCAACTCCCGTTTATCAGAGGAACACTTTGTGTGCTACCAAACATCACAACGTAACTGGGTGATTATAAAGGTGCTCTACAGGTGTCTCCGAAGGTACTTGTTGGGTTGGCGTATTTCGAGATTAGGATTTGCCACTCCGATTGTCGGAGAGGTACCTCTGGGCCCTCTCGGTAATGCACATCACCTAAAGCCTTGCAAGCATTGCAACTAATGAGTTAGTTGCGAGATGATGTATTACGGAACGAGTAAAGAGACTTGCCGGTAACGAGATTGAACTAGGTATTGAGATACCGATGATCGAATCTCAGGCAAGTAACATACCATGACAAAGGGAACAACATATGTTGTTATGCGGTTTGACCGATACAGATCTTCGTAGAATATGTGGGAGCCAATATGAGCATCTAGGTTCCGCTATTGGTTATTGACCAGAGACGTGTCTCGGTCATGTCTACATTGTTCTCGAACCCGTAGGGTCCGCACGCTTAAGGTTTCGATGACAGTTATATTATGAGTTTATGAGTTTTGATGTACCGAAGGATTTCAGAGTCCCGGTTGAGATCAGGGACATGACGAGGAGTCTCGAAATGGTCGAGACGTAAAAATCGATATATTGGACGACTATATTCGGACATCGGAAAGGTTCCGAGTGATTCGGGTATTTTTCGGAGTACCGGAGAGTTACTAGAATTCGCCGGGGAGTATATGGGCCTTATTGGGCCATACGGGAATAGAGGAGAGAGGCCAAAAGGAAGGAGGCGCGCGCCCCGCCTCTGGTCCAAATTGGCAAGGGGTGCAGCCCACTTTTCCTTGTTCCTCTCCCCCTCTTTCCTTCTCTCCTACTCCAACAAGTGAAGGAGGAGTCCTACTCCCGGTGGGAGTAGGACTCCCCCCTTGGCGCGCCCTCCTCCTAGGCCGGCCGCCTCCCCCCTTGCTCCTTTATATACGAGAGCAGGGGGGCACCCCAAAGACACAATAGTTGATCATTGATCTCTTAGCCGTGTGCGGTGCCCCCCTCCACCATAGTCCTCGATAATATTGTAGTGGTGTTTAGGCGAAGCCCTGCGACAGTAGAACATCAAGATCGTCACCACGCCGTTGTGCTGACGGAACTCTTCCCCGATATTCCGCTGGATCGGAGTCCGGGGATCGTCATCGAGCTGAACGTGTGCTAGAACTCGGAGGTGCCGTAGTTTCGGTGCTTGATCGGTCGGGCCGTGAAGACGTACGGCTACATCAACCGCGTTGTGCTAACGCTTCCGCTTTCGGTCTACGAGGGTACGTGGACAACACTCTCCCCTCTCGTTGCTATTCATCACCATGATCTTGCGTGTGCGTAGGAATTTTTTTGAAATTACTACGTTCCCCAACAGTGGCATCCGAGCTTAGGTTTTATGCGTTGATGTTGTGCACGAGTAGAACACAAGTGAGTTGTGGGCGATATAAGTCATACTGCTTACCAGCATGTCATACTTTGGTTCGGCGGTATTGTTGGATGAAGCGGCTCAGACCGACATTACGCGTACGCTTACGCGAGACTGGTTCTACCGACGTGCTTTGCACACAGGTGGCTGGCGGGTGTCAGTTTCTCCAACTTTAGTTGAACCGAGTGTGGCTACGCCCGGTCCTTGCGAAGGTTAAAACATCACCAACTTGACAAACTATCATTGTGGTTTTGATGCGTAGGTAAGAACGGTTCTAGCTCAGCCCGTAGCAGCCACGTAAAACTTGCAACAACAAAGTAGAGGACGTCTAACTTGTTTTTGCAGGGCATGTTGTGATGTGATATGGTCAAGACATGATGCTACGATGATCATGTTTTGTAACCGAGTTATCGGCAATTGGCAGGAGCCATATGGTTGTCGCTTTATTGTATGCAATGCAGTTGCGCTGTAATGCTTTACTTTATCACTAAGCGGTAGCGATAGTCGTGGAAGTATAAGATTGGCGAGACGACAATGATGCTACGATGGTGATCAAGGTGTCGCGCCGATGACGATGGTAATCATGACGGTGCTTCGGAGATGGAGATCACAAGCACAAGATGATGATGGCCATATCATATCACTTATATTGATTGCATGTGATGTTTATCTTTTGTGCATTTTATCTTGCTTTGTTTGACGGTAGCATTATAAGATGATCTATCACTAAATTTCAAGATAAAAGTGTTCTCCCTGAGTATGCACCGTTGCCAAAGTTCGTCATGCCCAAACACCACGTGATGATCGGTTGTGATAAGCTCTATGTCCATCTACAATGGGTGCAAGCCAGTTTTGCACACGCAGAATACTCAGGTTAAACTTGACGAGCCTAGCATATGCAGATATGGCCTCGGAACACTGAGACCGAAAGGTCGAGCGTGAATCATATAGTAGATATGACCAACATAATGATGTTCACCATTGAAAGCTATTCCATTTCACGTGATGATCGGTTATGGTTTAGTTGATTTGGATCACGTGATCACTTAGAGGATTAGAGGGATGTCTATCTAAGTGGGAGTTCTTAAGTAATATGATTAATTGAACTTTAATTTATCATGAACTTAGTCCTAGTAGTATTAGCATATCTATGTTGTAGATCAATAGCTCGTGCTTAGCTCCCCTGTTTTATTTTTGATATGTTCCTAGAGAAAATTAAGTTGAAAGATGTTAGTAGCAATGATGCATATTGGATCCGTGATCTGAGGATTATCCTCATTGCTGCACAGAAGAATTATGTCCTTAATGCTTCGCTAGGTGACAGACCTATTGCAGGAGCAGATGCAGACATTATGAACGTTTGGCTAGCTCAATATGATGACTACTTGATAGTTTAGTGCACCATGCTTAACGGCTTAGAATCGGGGCTTCAAAGACGTTTTGAACGCCATGGAGCATATAAGATGTTCCAAGAGTTGAAATTGGTATTTCATACTCATGCCCGTGTTGAGAGGTATGAGACCTCTGACAATACTTTGCCTACAAGATGGAGGAGAATAGCTCAACCAGTGAGCATGTGCTCAGATTGTCTGAGTACTACAATTGCTTGAATCAAGTGGGAGTTAATCTTCCAGATAAGAGAGTAATTGACAAAGTTCTTTAGTCACTATCACCGAGTTACTAGAACTTAGTGATGAACTATAATATGCAAGGGATGACAAAAGTAATTCCCAAGCTCTTCGTGATGCTGAAATCGACGAAGGTAGAAATCAAGAAAAGCATCAAGTGTTGATGGTTGACAAAGACCACTAGTTTCAAAAAGGGCAAAGGGAAGAAAGGGAACTTCAAGAAGAACGGCAAGCAAGTTGTTGCTCAAGTGAAAAACCCAAGTCTGGACCGAAGCCTGAAACTGAGTGCTTCTACTGCAAAGGGACTGGTCATTGGAAGCGGAACTACCCCAAGTATTTGGCGGATAAGAAGGACGGCAAAGTGAACAAAGGTATATTTGATATACATATTATTGATGTGTATTTTACTAGTGTTCGTAACAACCCCTCAGTATTTGATACTGGTTCAGTTGCTAAGAGTAGTAACTCGAAACGGGAGTTGCAGAATGAACAGAGACTAGTTAAGGGTGAAGTGATGATGTGTGTTGGAAGTGGTTCCAAGATTGATATGATCATCATCGCACACTCCCTATACTTTCGGGATTAGTATTGAACCTAAATAAGTGTTATTTGGTGTTTGCATTGAGCATGAATATGATTTGATCATGTTTATTGCAATACGGTTATTCATTCAAGTAAGAGAATAAATTGTTGTTCTGTTTACATATATGGTTACACACCCAATGAAAATGGTTCGTTGGATCTCGATCGTAGTGATACACATATTCATAATATTGAAACCAAAAGATGCAAAGTTAATAATGATAATGCAACTTATTTGTGGCACCGCCGTTTAGGTCATATTGGTGTAAAGCGCATGAAGAAACTCCATGCTGATGGACTTTTGGAATCACTTGATTATGAATCAGTTGATGCTTTCGAACCATGCCTCATGGGCAAGATGACTAAGAATCCGTTCTCCGGAACAATGGAGCAAGCAACAGATTTGTTGGAAATCATACATACTGATGTATGTGGTCCAATGAATATTGAGGCTCGCGGCAGGTATCATTATTTTCTGATCTTCACAGATGATTTGAGCAGATATGAGTATATCTACTTGATGAAACACAAATCCGAAACATTTGAAAAGTTCAAAGAATTTCAGAGTGAAGTGGAGAATCTTAACAAAAATAAAAGTTTCTCGATATGACCGCAGAAGTAAAATATTTGAGTTACGAGTTTGGCCTTCAGTTAAAAACAATGTGAAATAGTTTCACTACTCACGCCACCTGGAACACCACAGTGTAATGGTGTGTCCGAACATCATAACCATACTTTATTAGATATGGTGCGATCTATGATGTCTCTTACCGATCTACCACTATCGTTTTGGGGTTATGCATTAGAGACAGCTGCATTCACGTTAAATAGGGCACTATCTAAATCCGTTGAGACGACACCGTATGAACTATGGTTTGGCAAGAAACCTAAGCTGTCGTTTCTTAAAGTTTGAGGTTGCAATGCTTATGTGAAAAAGTTTCAACCTGATAAGCTCTAACCCAAATCGGAGAAGTGCGTATTCATAGGATACCCAAAAGAAAATGTTGGGTACACCTTCTATCACAGATCTGAAGGCAATATATTCGTTGCTTTGAATGGATCCTTTCTAGAAAAGGAGTTTCTCTTGAAAGAAGTGAGTGGGAGGAAAGTAGAACTTGATGAGGTAACTGTACCTGCTCCCTTATTGGAAAGTAGTTCATCACAGAAATCTGTTCCTGTGACTACTACACCGATTAGTGAGGAAGCTAATGATGATGATCATGTAACTTCAAATCAAGTTACTACCGAACCTCGTAGGTAAACCAGAGTGAGATCCGCACCAGAGTGGTACGGTAATCCTGTTCTGGAGGTCATGTTACTTGACCATGACGAGCCTACGAACTATGAGGAAGCGATGATGAGCCCAGATTCCGCGAAATGGCTTTAGGCCATGAAATCTGAGATGAGATCCATGTATGAGAATAAAGTATGGACTTTGATTGACTTGCCCAGTGATCGGCGAGCCATTAAGATTAAATGGATCTTCAGGAGGAAGACGGACGCTAATAGTAGTGTTACTATCTACAAAGCTAGAATTGTCGCAAAAAGGTTTTCGACAAGTTCAAGGTGTTGACTACGATGAGAGTTTCTCACTCGTATCTATGCTTAAGTCTGTCTGAATCATGTTAGCAATTGCCGCATTTTATGAAATCTGGCAAATGGATAAACAAAACTGCATTCCTTAATGGATTTATTAAAGAAGAGTTGTATATGATGCAACCAGAAGGTTTTGTCAATCCTAAAGGTACTAACAAAATATGCAAGCTCCAGCGATCCATCTATGGACTGGTGCAAGCATCTCGGAGTTGGAATATACGCTTTGATAAGTTGGTCAAAGCATATAGTTTTATACAGACTTGCGGTGAAGCCTGTATTTACAAGAAAGTGAGTGGGAGCACTACAACATTTTTGATAAGTATATGTGAATGACATATTGTTGATCGGAGATAATGTAGAATTATTCTGCAAAGCATAAAGGAATGTTTGAAAGGAGTTTTTCAAAGAAAGACCTCGGTGAAGCTTCTTACATATTGAGCATCATGATCTATAGAGATAGATCAAGACACTTGATAAGTTTTTCAATGAGTACATACCTTGACAAGATTTTGAAGTAGTTCAAAATGGAACAGTCAAAGAAGGAGTCCTTGCCTGTGTTACAAGGTGTGAAGTTGAGTAAGACTCAAAACCCGACCATGGCAGAAGATAGAGAGAAAATGAAAGTCATTCCCTATGCCTCAGCCATAGGTTCTATAAAGTATGACATGCTGTGTACCAAACCTATTGTATACCCTGCCCTGAGTTTGGCGAGGGAGTACAATAGTGATCTAGGAGTAGATCACTAGACAGCGGTCAAAATTATCCTTAGTGGAATAAGTATATGTTTCTCGATTATGGAGGTGACAAAAAGGTTCGTCGTAAAGGGTTACGTCGATGCAAATTTTGACACTGATCCAGATGACTCTAAATCTTAATCTGGATACATATTGAAAGTGGGAGCAATTAGCAAGAGTAGCTCCGTGCAGAGCATTGTTGACATAAAAATTTGTAAAAATACTTACGGATCTGAATGTGGCAGACCCGTTGACTAAACTTCTCTCACAAGCAAAACATGATCACACCTTAGTACTCTTTGGGTGTTAATCACATAGCGACGTGAACTAGATTATTGACTCTAGTAAACCCTTTGGGTGCTGGTCACATATCGATGTGAACTATGGGTGTTAATCACATGGTGATGTGAACTATTGGTATTAAATCACATGGCGATGTGAACTAGATTATTGACTCTAGTGCAAGTGGGAGACTGAAGGAAATATTCCCTAGAGGCAATAATAAAGTTATTATTTATTTCCTTATATCATGATAAATGTTTATTATTCATGCTAGAATTGTATTAACCGGAAACATAATACATGTGTGAATACATAGACAAACAGAGTGTCACTAGTATGCCTCTACTTGACTAGCTCGTTGATCAAAGATGGTTATGTTTCCTAACCATAGACATGAGTAGTCATTTGATTAACGGGATCACATCATTAGGATAATGATGTGATTGACTTGACCCATTCTGTTAGCATAGCACTTGATCATTTAGTTTGTTGCTATTGCTTTCTTCATGGCTTATACATGTTCCTATGACTATGAGATTATGCAACTCCCGTTTATCAGAGGAACACTTTGTGTGCTACCAAACGTCACAAGTAACTGGGTGATTATAAAGGTGCTCTACAGGTGTCTCCGAAGGTACTTGTTGGGTTGGCGTATTTTGTGATTAGGATTTGTCACTCCGATTGTCGGAGAGGTATCTCTGGGCCCTCTCGGTAATGCACATTACCTAAAGCCTTGCAAGCATTACAACTAATGAGTTAGTTACGAGATGATGTACTACGGAACGAGTAAAGAGACTTCCGGTAACGAGATTGAACGAGGTATTGAGATACCGACGATCGAATCTCGGGCAAGTAACATACCGATGACAAAGGGAACAACGTATGTTGTTATGCGGTTGACCGATAAAGATCTTCGTAGAATATGTGGGAGCCAATATGAGCATCCAGGTTCCGCTATTGGTTATTGACTGGAGACGTGTCTCGGTCATGTCTACATTGTTCTCGAACCCGTAGGGTCCGCACGCTTAAGGTTTCGATGACAGTTATATTATGAGTTTATGAGTTTTGATGTACCGAAGGATTTCAGAGTCCCGGTTGAGATCAGGGACATGACGAGGAGTCTCGAAATGGTCGAGACGTAAAAATCGATATATTGGACGACTATATTCGGACATCGGAAAGGTTCCGAGTGATTCGGGTATTTTTCGGAGTACCGGAGAGTTACTAGAATTCGCCGGGGAGTATATGGGCCTTATTGGGCCATACGGGAATAGAGGAGAGAGGCCAAAAGGAAGGAGGCGCGCGCCCCGCCTCTGGTCCAAATTGGACAAGGGGTGCAGCCCACTTTTCCTTGTTCCTCTCCCCCTCTTTCCTTCTCTCCTACTCCAACAAGGGAAGGATGAGTCCAACTCCCGGTGGGAGTAGGACTCCCCCTTGGCACGCCCTCCTCCTAGGCCGGCCGCCTCCCCCCTTGCTTCTTTATATACGGGGGCAGGGGGGCACCCCAAAGACACAACAGTTGATCATTGATCTCTTAGCCGTGTGCGGTGCCCCCCTCCACCATAGTCCTCGATAATATTGTAGTGGTGCTTAGGCGAAGCCCTGCGACAGTAGAACATCAAGATCGTCACCACGCCGTCGTGCTGACAGAACTCTTCCCTGACATTCTGCTGGATCGGAGTCCGGGGATCGTCATCGAGCTGAACGTGTGCTAGAACTCGGAGGTGCCGTAGTTTCGGTGCTTGATCGGTCGGGCCGTGAAGACGTACGACTACATCAACCGCGTTGTGCTAACGCTTCCACTTTCGGTCTACGAGGGTACGTGGACAACACTCTCCCCTCTCATTGCTATGCATCACCATGATCTTGCGTGTGCGTAGGAATTTTTTTGAAATTACTACGTTCCCCAACAAAATCAAGTGAGGCCAAATAAAAAGCAAAACAAAGAGCAAATATAAAAAACAGAAAAGAAAAAAAAAGAAACCACTACTGCTACACTGGGCCGTAGTGGTCACAGTGCAGCCCGGCCTACTAACGTCGATCGCCTCCCTCCTCGTGTCGTGTCACCATCTGGCGCCCTCACCAACGCCGCAGGGATACGTCTCCATTGTATCTACAATTTTGATTGTTTCATGAGTTTTCGGGGAGGCTTTTCAGCCAGTGTCTAGCTGGCCCTTTAAGCTTGATGGGCAAGTATTTAATGGCATGGATATCGTCTCCACGAGCCATATGAATATGGAGGATGAAGTCCTCTATCCAGACTCCAGGGTCTGTGGTTCCGTCGTATGCCTCTATGTTCACCGGTTTGAATCCCTCTGGGAATTCGTGATCCAGCACCTCATCAGTGAAACATAAGGGGTGTGCGGCACCCCTGTATTGGGATGCGCCATGGTGTTCGGACGGTTGTAGTATTCGGTGTTGGTTGTGTACCGTAGCGCGCTTCCTAGATCCATAGATAGATCTGGTCACGCCGGATTTTTGACGCAAGTTCTCACGTGAATCGCGTGTTGGCTTATGCGTGACTTTGTTAGCTGCTCTATCGCGTTCATAGGGTGGTGGATCCGGCCGGTTGGCCGTATCACCTTTCGGCTGTATGGGCTCTAAGGCCTCATCGTCGAATTCCGGTAATAGTTTGCGCTTTGGATAGCTATTTTGATGGTAACTTCCACCATACTTCGTTACTTTGTTCCACTTGCTGTTGAGCGTATCTTGTGTGACCTTGAGCCTTTGCTTCTGTTTCTTTAGGCTCCTCGCTGTGGCAATAAGCCTTCTGCGGAGGTTTTCTTGCTCCAAGTGCGTTTCCGGGATGATGTGTGCATTTTCGTCCGAACCGTTTTCTTCCCTAGACGGGGATTGATGAGGCTTATCCTTGGCGTCATCGTGTTCGGACGTCGGATCCGTACTATGTGTGCAGTTTGCATCTTGATCGTGTTCTGCCACCGGGGTGGTGCAGTTGTCGTTTCTTCCAGAGTCACGTGGACTATTATTATCGTTGTTTTTGCTATGGCGGGACTTAGAGCGGCGCCGTTGACGTTGGCGCTTGGGTTGCTTGGAGGGTGCATCCTCCGATGTCTCTTCGCCATTGCCCTCTCTGGGTGCATCCACCATGTATACGTCATGTGATGAAGTAGCGGTCCAGCGTCCTGTGGGCGGTGGTTCTGGTTTGTCTCCTGCATTGTCGTCCATACCGTTGATGTCTTCGGAGTCGAAGTCGAGCATGTCGGTTAAGTCGTCGACAGTGGCTACTAAGTGGGTGGTGGGTGGGCAGCGAATTTCTTCGTCGTCCGCATCCCATTCTAGTCGGACATAGTTCAGCCAAGGTTCTCCTGACAGGGAGAGAGACCTTAATGAATTTAGTACATCTCCGAAAGGTGAGTGCTGAAAGATATCCACGGAGGTGAACTCCATTGCCGGTGCCCCATCGGATTCGACATGCACGGATGTAGGCGGCTCGGAGTCCGTGGCCGGGGATAAATCCAGTGGTTCGGTGACACGGCTCTCATAAGGGGTGAAGTCATTATCTGGTTCTATCACCACTGAGAGTGCAACCTCCATGGCGGGGTCCATCCCTCTGCTTTCGGATGGCGCAATTTGCTCCGGGTAAAAGGCCAGAGTAGCTGCGGATGCGATCTCCCGAACACTGTCCGACGACAGAGTTACGTTTTGCTCATCGCTACTGTGCGGCGCGTCCGGAATGGGCTCGAATCCATCGAAGATCAATTCTCCGCGGATGTCGGCCGTGTAGTTCAAGTTTCCAAATCTGACCTGATGGCCAGGGGCGTAGCTTTCGATCTGCTCTAGATGGCCAAGCGAATTGGCCCGCAGTGCGAAGCCGCCGAATACGAAGATCTGTCCGGGGAGGAAAGCCTCACCCTGGACCGTATCGCTAGCGATGATCGAAGGATCCATCAAGCCTTATGATGACGACACAGAGGAACTCTCAATGAAAGCACCAATGTCGGTGTCAAAACCGGCGGATCTCGGGTAGGGGGTCCCGAACTGTGCGTCTAAGGCGGATGGTAACAGGAGGCAGGGGACACGATGTTTACGCAAGTTCGGGCTCTCTTGATGGAGGTAATACCCTACGTCCTGCTTGATTATTCTTGATGATATGAGTATTACAAGAGTTGATCTACCACGAGATCAGAGAGGCTAAACCCTAAAAGCTAGCCTATGGTATGATTGTATCGTGTCCTACGGACTAAAACCCTCCGGTTTATGTAGGCACCGGAGGGGGCTAGGGTTACACAAGGTCGGTTACAAAGGAGGAGATATACATATCCGTATTGCCTAGCTTGCCTTCCACGCCAAGTAGAGTCCCGTCCAGACACGGGACGAAGTCTTCAATCTCGTATCTTCATAGTCCAACAGTCCGGCCAAAGGATATAGTCCATCTGTCCGGAGACCCCCTAATGCAGGACTCCCTCAATGGTAGAGGACAAGAATCATCGAGTGGAGCTAGAATAAAACTATAAGAATAAATGGCAAATTGTCTTCTCTGCGGTGAAATCGGTGATACCGAGTTGTAGTCTTCGGTGGCACCGAGTTGGTTCGGTGTGACCGAAAGCAACAGATCGGTATGACCGAGTCCAACACAGAGAGAACACTTGTCACCTCAGCTCACTAGGCAAATAAGATCTCACAAAGATTTGCAAGGAATTAACTAAAAGATTTTCAAGGAATTGGATGCAGGGAAATGCAGGACTCCAACAAAGAAAAGAAAATCTAGATGAAGTATGGAAAAACTCAAGAAAACACTAGAGAACTTCATCTAGAATTGGGCGGTGACAAAGTCACCTATGTTAGAGTATATTGACTGAGGAGTCAAGTGAGAACACTTGATCGTAAGTCATACTCATCGTTTAAGCTCAAAATGGGGTTACCATTTTCCATTTAAGCATTTGATGTATTCACATCTTGTTGAGTTGCTTTGACCTATGTCTTGAGGTAAAGCTTCTCTAAGATGGAATGACATACCTTGGGTGGTGGTGTTGATCTTGATCATGTAGTTGAACTTGCGTGGGGTGCTCAAAGTTGATGTAGTGCAAGAATGGTTGGGACCACCACTTGGAGTTGAGTTCATCTACCTACATGGGTTAGTTTTGCAAGGAAGAGCACTTGTGTATCCAAAATGACAATCATGAAATTTGATACCAAATGAAATTTGATACATAAAATTTGTCAAAGGATATGTTGAAGGGATTCATGCTTCCTTGTTTTCAACCACCATGGAGTAGAGACTTGGTGATGTAGAGATTGCTCAAGATGTGAGTGAGTTGCAATCTCATAGATTTAGATTCATCCAAGTACCTATAAAGGTTAGATAGCATGCAAGGGTACAAATATATCCAAGACATATGATCATCATCATAAGAGAAAAGTCAAGGATTAGTCATGGGCTCATGCCTTGCATGTATCCAAATGGAGTTCCTACTCCAAGTTTGAAGCATCAATGATGTTCAATTCACCTCTCAAACGACAAAAGACTTTCTCATCAAGCGGTTTGGTGAATATATCCGCCAATTTCTTATCGGTAAGTACATGTTTAAGATCAATGTCCCCTTTAGCAACATTATCTCGAATGAAATGGTGACGAACTTCAATATGCTTAGTTCGAGAATGTTGCACGGGATTGTGAGCAATCTTAATAGCACTCTCATTGTCACAAAGCAATGGAACATGTTTCACATTGATCCCATAATCTTTAAGAGTTTGGGTCATCCAAAGTAATTGAGAATAACATGAACCGGCAGCAATGTATTCCGCTTCGGCGGTGGATAAGGATACCGAGTTTTGTTTCTTTGAAGACCAAGACACAAGAGATCTACCAAGAAATTGACAAGTACCCGAAGTGGACTTTCTATCAACCTTGTCTCCGGCATAGTCCGAGTCGGAATAGCCAACAAGATCAAAGGAGGACCTCTTAGGATACCAAATGCCAAAATTTGGTGTGTGTATTAAGTATCTCACTATCCTTTTCACAGCTTTAAGATGACATTCTTTGGGGGGGGGGCGCTTGATATCGTGCACACATGCACACACTTAGCATAATATCGGGACGGGAGGCACATAGATATAACAATGAACCAATCATAGAGCGATAAACCTTTTGATCAACTGATTTACCATCCTTAGTCAAATCAAGATGTCCACTAGTAGGCATGGGAGTTTTCATACCTTTTCTTTCTTGCATGTTGAACTTCTTGAATAAGTCCTTGGTGTACTTTATTTGAGAAACAAAGGTGCCTTCCTTAGTTTGCTTGATTTTCAAACCAAGAAAGAACTTGAGTTCACTCATCATAGACATCTCAAACTTCTCCGACATTAGCTTTCCAAACTTTTCACTAAAATGAGGGTTAGTCGAACCAAATATGATATCATCAACATAAATTTGGCACACAAATAATTCACCATTGACCCTTTTAGTAAAAAGAGTAGAATCTATCTTTCCAGTCTCAAAACCTTTTTCAATAAGGAACTTGGTCAAGCATTTATACCACGCTCTAGGAGCTTGTTTAAGACCATAAATAGCTTTGTGAAGTTTGTAAACATGATCGGGTTTCTTAGGATTGATGAAGCCGGGAGGTTGTTTAACATAAACCTCCTCCTCAATCTCACCGTTTAGAAAAGCACTCTTAATGTCCATTTGGTATAAAGTGATATCATGGTGATTAGCATAGGCAAGTAAGATGCGGATGGACTCAAGTCTAGCAACGGGGGCATATGTCTCACCATAGTCCATACCTTTGACTTGAGTGTATCCTTGGGCGACGAGACGAGATTTGTTGCGGACGACTTGACCATCTTCGTCTTGCTTGTTGCAAAACACCCATTTGGTACCAATGATGTTGTGGTTGTTGTCGGGCTTCTCGACCAATGTCCACACTTGGTTTCTCTCAAAGTTGTGTAGCTCTTCATGCATGGCGTTTATCCAATCCGGATCTTCCAATGCTTCTTCAACCTTCATAGGTTCAATACTAGAGATGAATGAATAATGTTCACATAAATTAGCCAAACAAGATTTAGAGCGAGTGATTCTCCTGGTTTGGATATCATTGTAGATTTTCTCGACAGGATGGTCTCTAGCGACTCTTGCTCGAACTCGTGAGAGCTTGTGTTTTGCTTGGGGTGGAACATCTTCTTCATCATCTTGTCCTTCATTGTTAACGTTGTCATTTCCTTGTCGTGGTGGAGAAGGAGGTTGATGAGGTTCATCTTGGTGTACTTCCTCCTTTTCTTCATCTTGATGTGTCCCAATCGTGCATGCTTTCGTATCAACTCTTGGTTCACCTTGTCGTGAGGTAGAAGCTTCCACTTGGACGAACGAGGTACTCTCCTTCACCTCCGTTGGACGGATCTTGCCAATAGACAAGTCTTGGATTGCTTTTGAAGGATCTTTATCTCCCACATCAATTGGCAATTGCTCTACTTGCGAGCCGTTAGATTGATCAAACTTCACACCTACCGTTTCTTCAACCTTTCGGGTGAAATTGTTTTAGACACGGTAAGTGTGAGTTTGAGCCATAACCAAGTAGGAAACATTCATGAGATTTAGGAGAAAATTTAGAACGATGATGCTTATCAAGAATGTAACACTTTGAGCCAAATACTCGAAAGTATCCAACTTGGGGTTTCTTACCGGTGAGGAGTTCATAAGCCGTCTTGCCGAGTAGCTTGTGAAGATACAAGCGATTTGTTGCATGACAAGCTGTCTCAACGGCTTTCGCCCAAAAGTGTTTTGGAGTCTTGTACTCGTCAAGCATCGTTCTTGCCATCTCAATAAGAGTTCGGTTCTTCCTCTCAACAACTCCATTTTGTTGAGGCATGTACGTAGCCGAAAGCTCGTGTGAAATCACTTCTTTGTCAAGAAAGGTGTCCACATTTGCGTTCTTGAACTCTGTTCCATTATCGCTATGAACCTTCTTGATATTCAATTCAAATTGATTTTGGGCCTTCCTAGTGAAGTTCTTGAAGATCTTTTGGACCTGCGATTTATCATCAAGAAAGAACACCCACGTAAATCTTGAAAAATCATCAACTATAACTAGACCGAATGAGTTACCACCGAGACTCTTGTAGGCATTGGGACCAAAGAGATTCATATGAAGTAGCTCTAGCGGTCTTCTCGTGGTCATAATGTTCTTCATGGGGTGGCTTCCTCCAACTTGTTTTCATGCTTGACAAGCACTACAAAGTCTATCCTTGTCAAATATAACATCTTTTACTCCAAGGATATGATCACCTTTAATAAGCTTATCAAGATTTCGCATGCCCACATGACCTAACCTTCTATGCCACAACCAACCTTTCGAGGATTTAGCAATTAGGCAAATTCTAGGTCAATCCTTTTTATTGAAATCAACAATGTAAAGATCACCTCTATGTGTACCGGTAAAGACCATTTTATGGTTATCTCTACGAAACACTTGGCAATCTACTTCAGTAAACAGGACATTGAAACCAAAGTCAGCAAGTCTAAATACAGAAAGTAAATTGTAGCCAAGAGATTCAACGAGCATAACATTTTGTATGGAGCTATCATGTGAGTTGGCCACCTTACCAAGGCCAACCACCTTACCCTTTGCGTTATCACCAAAAGTGACATACTTTCGAGGGTCGTCATTTTCAGCAAGCTCATGAAACATATCTTTGTCTCCGGTCATATGATCAGTACATCCACTATCAAGAACCCATTTCTTTCCTTCGGCCATGTAGCCGCGAAGATTAGCCATAAGACCAAAGTGTCTCATTGCATCATCAAGATCATGGTCACTATCATCATCATCGTAGTATCCATGTTCAACATCGTCATGTGGTGGATCAATTCCTAGAGAGAGTGATTCATTAGAAGTATGACCGTAACAATGTTCATCTCTATGAATTCTAATGACTTCGGAAATGATATTGCTAATGATTCCAACATCTCCTTTTGCACTCGTAAGATTAGTAAGCTCAAATAAGCAATCACCAAATTTGGGATCATTGGAACTCATCTTACTCAAGGCAATAGACTTATGAAGAATCTCATCTAGATTTTCAAGGAATAATTTGGGAATCGTTCCTCAAGGAATCTCCATAAGGTGCAGGCACAATCAAGAGTAGGCAAGCTAGCAAGCAAGTTTCTAGGCAAACCTCTAATGATTAAATTGACGGTTCTAAGATTACGGATCATGTCAATAGACTCATCAAGGGTAGGATGCAAAGGATCAACATGAGGTGCACAAGGGCTAGTAATGTACTTGTTCAAATGATATTCATTGAAAATCTCAAGCATCTCATTTTTCCACTCATGAAAGTACTCTCCATCAAGTATAGGCACTCTACATCTAAGACTCCCCAACGTAGACTCATCCATCTTCCTCCAAAGGTGTTTAAACCAAAGCAATGGAGACCAATGCTCTAATACCAATTGAAAGGATCGAGAAGAGGTGTCTAGAGGGGGTGAATAGACTCTTAGCAAGAAAAGTTGCAGTTTTTAATTTCTTTAAGTTGAAGTGGAGTTTTGGCACAAGTTTAAACATTCACAATACGTATCAAGCAAGCATGACAAGAGTATATGAGCAGTGGAAAGTAAATCATGCAAGTTGCAAGAATGTAGAGAGATGGGATTGGAGTGTGCAAACGCAATTGGAGACACGGAGATTTTTGGCATGGTTCCGATAGGTGGTGCTATCATACATCCACGTTGATGGAGACTTCCACCCACGACGGGTAAGGGTTGCGCAAGTCCACGGAGGGCTCCACCCACGAAGGGTCCACGAAGAAGCAACCTTATCTATCCCACCATGGCCATCGCCCACGAA
The DNA here is from genome assembly GCF_056163025.1 of Triticum urartu. Classification (NCBI taxonomy): domain Eukaryota; kingdom Viridiplantae; phylum Streptophyta; class Magnoliopsida; order Poales; family Poaceae; genus Triticum; species Triticum urartu. Next base: position 144,538,972 of record NC_141877.1, on the reverse strand, counting down.
GGACTTGCCTCACTAGGGTAGATCTTCATGAAGTAGGCGATCTTCTTGCCCGTACAAACTCCTTGGTTCAACTCCACAATCTTGACGGAGGCTCCCAAGTGACACCTAACCAATCTAGGAGACACCACTCTCCAAAAGGTAATAGATGGTGTGTTGATGATGAACTCCTTGCTCTTGTGCTTCAAGTGATAGTCTTCTCAACACTCAACTCTCTCTCATAGGATTTGATTTGGTAGAAAGACGATTTGATTGGAAAGCAACTTGAGGAAGGCTAGAGATCAAGATTTATGTGGTTGGATTGGAATATCTTGACCTCAACACAAGTGTAGGTGGTTCTCTCTCAGAAAATGTATGTTGGAAGTATAGGCATATTCTGATGGCTCTCTCCACGAATAAAGAGTGGGTGGAGGGGTATATATAGCCTCCACACAAAATCTAACCATTACACACAAATCACCAAACTCGGTGGGACCGAATCATAAAACTCGGTCAGATCGATTTAGTTCAAAATGTGAACTTAGGATTTTCGGTGGGACCGATGTGCTAGGGTTAGGGTAAAACCTTATCTCGGTTGGACCGATTACACAAACTCGGTGGGACTGATTTGGGTAATAAGCAAAACAAAGAGTTGGCCAAGCAAACTCGGTGGGACCGATTGCATATTTCGGTGAGACCGAAATTAATGCAATAGGCAATAGAGAGTTTGCAAGCCCATCTCGGTGAGACAGAGATCCCATCGGTGAGACCAAATTGATTAGGGTTTCTGGCAGTGTCTATGTCAAGTGAACTCGGTGGCGCCGGATAGAAAGTTCCGGTGGGGCTGAGTTTGACTTTTGGTTTGGGATAAATGTGGATGTGAGAAAGTGGTTGAGGGTTTTGGAGCATATCACTAAGCATTTTGAGCAAGCAAGCCATTGAGAAACACCTCATCCCCTCTTAATAGTATTGGCTTTCCTATGGACTAAATGTGATCTTGGATCACTAAAATGAAAAATATAGAGTCCTGAGCTTTGAGCTTGAGCCAATCATTTGTCTTCCTCATCTTGAAGGGGTCCCACATCCTCTAATCCATGCCACTCCACTGTTGGACTTATCTGAAATATGCTAGATGAAAGTATTAGTCCAACAAGAGATATGTTGACATTAATTACCAAAATCACCCATGGAGCACTTGTGCTTTCACCCACTTCCTCCGAGGGCTAGGGTTCGCCCTCCACCCCTTTGTTCGAGGGCTTATGTTCTATTACGTGCTAGATTTTCACGATCTAACTCCGGACTCCTTCCTTCACATCTCAGCGTTCATCATCACGTGTGAAGCTTTCCTCCGTATTCCCCCACACTTTGGCTTATGGCTTAAGACCTTTAATGTGAAGCTAAAGGTAGTCGACAGGGGACGAGCAGAGTGCGGTGGTGCTACAGTGGGAAAACTTATCAACGCTCCCTGGCTAAAAGAATCCTTCACAGAATCTTCCGACTTATGGCAGCGGTAGTGGTTTTACATCACAGAACCCCGTGGCACCAAGTGGGTAGCTATACCTGTGTTTCGATCTGGCCCTCCAATTCAGCTCGCATCATGGGTCAATAAGGGATTTGTCGTGGAATTGTCACGGCAGATGTCCTAGAGCAAGGACTTAGTCGTAGGGCCATCGCACTAGGAAGCTTAAAGGGGTTAATCAGGACAAAGGACACGGGAGAGCTTTTATACTAGTTCGGCCCCTTACGATGAAGGTAAAAGCCTACGTATAGTTGGTATTGGTATTGCTGGGGTTTCGATCTCCAAGAGGCTCAACTCGCCGGCTTGCTTATCGATTTGTTGTTTCTTGCCCTAAGCCGCCACCGGGTCGTCCCCTTATATACATGGGTTGACGCCTGGTGGACGACAGAGTCCCGGCCGACTCATAATCGTGTCCAGCTCGGTGACTTCCCTTACATGCCTTTCTTTACAAGTCTTTCCTTACATATGGCGGTTCATAATTTCATGCCTTAAACCGCCTTCAGGCCTTTGGGCCTTCTATAAGACTTAATAAACTACAATCTTGAATGTTTACTGGGCTTCTTGCCTAACCCGCCATTGGGGCTGACCCGGCCCCTCCTGGGCGGGTCTCAACTGATAGTAATATCCCCAACATTAGGCCCCAGGTTGACTTTGAACTTTGTTCTTTGTCAATCTTCCATACTTAGCAAAAAATCCATCTTTATCTTTACTAAAATTTCCTTGTAACCCGCCGTGACGTCATCTCTTGAAAACGCAAAAAACTTTCATGACGTCATCTTCCAACGGATCTTTTATCTTTAATGTTTCCCGAGAATCGAGGCGCCTATATAGCTGGATAACCATTATCCGGTTCTCCCTTGATTTTCACGCCTGTCTGTTCGCATCTTTCCTTATAAATAGGCTCGCCCCGGCCTTCCTCATTCCTCTCTCTCTCTCTCTCTCCCTCTCTCTCTCTCTCTCTCTCTCTCTCTCTCTCTCTCTCTCTCTCTCTTCTTCCTCTCGTGTCCCTGCCGCTGCTCGAGCTTCGCCGCCGCCGCGCCTCATCTCTGTCGTCGACACTGGCCGCTGCATCGACCTGAACCGATCCAGAGAACCCGCGGCGACCTCCGCAGTAGACCTACAACCGTAAGTTTCCTTTCCTTCGTGTCTCAGATCTTCATTAGGGTTTCCAAGATCCTGCTTGTTCTTCGTAGTTCTTCCACTGCCTCCTCTTTTTGATCCAAAAGAGATGTATGTTTATGCAGTAGTTGTTTGGTGCCTCCTTTTGATACTAGCAGACTCCTTTTTCTGGTACAAGAGCTATATTTAGATCTAATGAACTCATCTGGGCTGTATTTTTAGGTCTAGAAATTTTTTCATTTTGAACATCCATTTGATCTGAAATAATATCAAGCATTTTGGGAAACTTGTTTGTCCCAACACTTAGCTGAATCCGCTTTCTGAAAGAATCTGTAGTCATGGCGGCTTACCGCACTGGCTTTCTTTTCCTTATATGCCATTAACCCTTAGTTAAGCCGCCATTACTTGTTTTGCATCTTCATCCTTTAACTGTTAACCTAACTGTAAAACTGAACCGGCATGTTGCTTTTCTTTTCAGTTCCTTGCACATCATGACGTCAAAGACACCAACCATCTGTAACTGGGTCCCCTCAACCATAATTGAGGAACGTTTAAAAGAGTTCTTCATCATAGGATTTCTGCCATCAAAAGCCGTCATGTCTTATCGTGCCCCTGACCCGGAAGAAGAACGACCCAATCCGAGAGATGGTGAGGTGATCGTTTTTACTGACCACATGAACCGTGGCTTCTCACCGCCCGGCTCAAAGTTCTTCAGAGAGGTCCTCCATTTTTTCAAACTCCACCCTTAAGATATCGGGCCCAACTCCATATCTAACATTTGTAACTTCCAAGTGCTCTGTGAGGTATATCTTCAACAAGAGCCGACCGTGGAATTTTTCAGAGAATACTTTTATCTGAACCGGCAGAATGAGTGCACCAACGGCCTTAGTTTAGAACTTGGAGGTATATCAATCCAGCGCCGGCAGGGTGCCGTCTTTCCCCTTATTGTCTTACCAAGCCACCCAAAGGACTGGAACCAGACTTGGTTCTACTGCCAGGACACTTCACCAGCAAATGAGAAGCCCCTGCCGGGTTATTGCCCCGATCGCCTTGACTCCAAGTTCGCGCTTCCTGATAAGCTGACTATCACTGAACGCAAGAGGCTGCTTCCATCCATCAAAAGGATCAACGCTCTGTTGGGGAACGGGTTAACTGGAGTTGATCTGACCTGCTGCTGGATCTCATGGCGGGTCATCCCTTTGAGCCACCGGTCAAAGCTGATGTATGAGTATGGTGGAGGCCGGGATGACTCCGTTCGTCATAGCCCCATTCAATTGATAGAGGAAGATATTGTCTCAATGTCAACTCTTCTGGTGAACGGGAAATATGAAGATTGCAGTGTCGTCGGGTTAAACCCCTTCTGTCAGCTTAACCCAGTTCCAGAAGTAAGGATGTCATTATTTATCTCTTTTGTATTTCTCCAGCCATATTGTTTTAATACTTGCTTGACTCTTTACCTTGTTTTTACCTGTCTGCAGGCCAATTCTAACTTCTGGAAAGTTAAGTATGACCACGAGGCAGTGAAGAAAGTGAAAGCCGCCGCCATAAACGCCAAGAAAACGACCCGAAGGTCAAAAAAGAAGAAAAAGAGTACTGCTGAAGACCTGATGAAGCTTGATGATACATCTGACTCGGAGGTAGCCCTTGATTCCCTTGGCCAATTTTTTAACAATCTTATTGACACTGATCATTACCAGGATGACACTGGGGCCAGTCAGGCCGGGGAAGCAGAGGTAACTATCATTTCCTCCGACTCAGAGCCCTTACCAAGACACAAAGTTTGACGAGTGATCCGTAAAGTAAGGTTTTCTAACCCTTTAGCTCACTTGGACCCCAACTTCCGTTTGAAAAAGCAGCAACATGAAAGCCGCCGTCAAGCTGGGGTTGAAGATGAACCGACTGTCATTCTTCAACAAACTCCTCGGAAACGTCCAAATGAGGTTTACTTATTTCTGTCTTTAACTTTGTTTAATGGATCCTTCTCCTTGTATTTCTTTTAACTCTATTTTATCCTTTCAGGAGGTGTCTCGCTCTTCTGGCGACTCATCGCAGACGCAATTCCCGACTTTCAAGACTGCTCCCGGGTAATCAGAAATCCTCCTTTCTTTCGGGTTTGTTCAATTGTATCTTTATACTGACAACCCTGCAACATTTTTTCTTAGTGGCTAAGCTAAATCCAAGAAAGCGAAGGCAGCTAGGCCGGCGGAAGACCCGCCGGTGCTGGCATCTGACCCGGCTAGGCCTTCTTCTCCGTTGACTGACACTCCAGAAGACCCGCCTGTTGACACCAAAGCAAATCCTCCTGAGCCATCATTTGACGAAACCACTGTGAACCCTTCCACAACTGGACCATCAAGCTCAGCCAACCCGCCGTCCCCGTCTGCACAAGATGTTCAGATTACCGGGAGCCGCTTTATTGAACCGGGGAACCCAACCATTCTGGCTCGGTGTACAGCAAAACAAGAGGCGTTGGAGAGGCAGAAAGTTCACTTTGACGTTGCCAACTACTTCAACTCAGCCCATGTGTTGATGGAGTTGGGGGCAAGGTTTTTAACCAAGTACGAGCTGACCCCTCTAACATCATGGTTAGGTATTTCGTGCATACCGCGTCACTGACATCCAACATGTCCATGGAAAGCTCATAGCTCTCTATCCAAGACGTCGGCTCAAGGTCCGCTGTGTAGTTAGGGACCTTCCTAGGACCCTTGAAGTCCTTGGGCATGTGCTCATTGCATAGAGCCGGAGAAAGACAAGGTATCCCAAGGGTCCTCCTAGTGGGGGTCAATTGGGTTGTGACCGGTGGAGACAGAGCCGCGTCGTTTGCCGCCTTAGCCGCCTGCTGGGCGCGTGCGGAGTCAACAATGTCTTGATCATTGGGAGCTCTCATGTGCGGCAAGACTCGGGGCGACTCGCGGTGTTGACGGTCGCTGCTGGACATAGTTGGTGAGTCGGCATGGTGGCTGCTGCTCCGGCTTGGGGCCGGGGTAGAATGAAGGCGCTCTCTGCTATAAGAATAATTGGCCTGCTGAGTCACCACTATTTTTAACATCTTGATGGCATTGTGCGCCTCGATCTCGATGGGTGACTGTCCTGTAATGGGGAGCGCAACCAAGTGGTTATCAGGTGGAGCACATTGACCGTCGAAAGAACGAAGCGGTTGATGCCTTAATCCGGTTGGGGTCTCAGCGTAAGCCGGTGCCACCTAACACCTTTTTGTATGTTTTGCATAAACCCTCTGTTAAGTTGCCCACATAAGAAGATTTAGCTGTTCCTGACCCGGAGGCATAGTTGGTGGCGGCTCTTCATGTCATCCCAGATTGGACAGTACCGTTCTTGGCTTACATGACCCGGGGAGAGTTGCCAGCGGATGAGACCTTGGCTCGACAGATAACCCGGCGGTCTAAGTCAATGACGATTTCAGATGGGGAGTTATATCATCGTAATGTTTCCGGAGCGTTTCAGCGGTGTGTTTCCCCTGAAGAAGGTCAAGAAATCCTTTGTGAGATCCATGAAGGCGATTGTGGTCATCATGCCGGGTCAAAATCTTTGGTGGCCAAGGCGTTTCGTCACGGTTTTTACTGGTTGACGGCTCACGCTGATGCAGAAGATCTGGTCAGTAGATGTGATGGATGTCAAAAGTTTGCACGACGAGCGCATGTGCCGGCTCAAGAGCTCCGGATGATTCCAATCACTTGGCCGTTTGCGGTCTGGGGGCTTAACATGGTGGGACCTTTCAAAAGGTGTAAGGATAAAAAGACACATCTCCTGGTGGCAGTTGATAAATTCACCAAGTGGGTTGAGGCGGATCCTGTGAGTAAGTGTGACGCGGCCACGGCGGTTCAGTTCATGAAAAAGGTGATCTTCCATTTTGGTTTTCCACACAGTATTATCACTGACAATGGCACTAATCTGTCCCAAGGGGCTATGGAGGAGTTTTGTCAATGAGAGCACATCCGGCTTGATGTTTCTTCTGTAGCTCATCCTCAATCCAATGGTCAAGCTGAGAGAGCCAATCAGGAAATTTTGAAAGGGCTCAAATCCCGGCTTATGGTTCCTTTACAGCAAACGCCGGGTTGTTGGGTAGAGGAATTACCCTCGGTGTTGTGGAGTATAAACACCACACCCAACAGGTCTACAGGTTACACACCTTTATTCATGGTTTATGGAGAAGAAGCAGTGTTGCCTAGTGACATCCGTCATGACTCGCCCCGTGTGGCGGCTTATGTTGAAGCCAATAATGAACAAGCCAGACAGGATGCACTTGACTTGTTGGATGAAGAAAGAGACTTAGCAGCAGCCCAGTCAGCAATTTATCAACAGGACCTGCACCGTTATCACAGCCGCCGAGTTAAGTCCAAGACTTTTCAGGAAGGCGACTTGGTGCTCCGGCTCATTCAGGATCTGTCAGATGCACACAAGTTATCCCCACCTTGGGAAGGACCCTTTGTGGTCAGCAAGAACTTAAACAATGGGTCATATTACCTCATTGACGTTCGAGAGCACCAAGACTCACGTAAGTCAGAGGAAGAGACCCACCGGCCGTGGAATATTGCTCAACTTCGGCCATACTACACCTGAGCCGTCGGCTCTCATCATGTACATACTTTAACATTGTATATACCATGTTAAGCAATAAAGTAAGACCATCGGTCTCTTTTCTTTTCAAAGATTATGCATCTTTGTTATTTCTTATTTTTGAAATGACTATTAAGGAGCTGATCATATTTGAATCAAGTTTAACCTTTTTGGTCCAGCTTATGATCATATCTGAATCTAGCTGCAATCTCATGGTCACTTGGGGGCTTCCTGTTCAAACATAGGTCGTATTCGTACCAAAGAGAACATAGCTGTCGTAATCCTCTTGATCAGCTCAAGGCCAAACTCACTTGGGGGCTTCTTGATCGTATCCGAATCATAGCTTAACCCCTTTTGGGTCCGACTAGGATCGTATTCGAATCAGGGTCGTTAAAAACCTCTCAAGGTCATTTGGGGGCTTCCTGTTCAAACATAGGTCGTATTCGAACCAAAGAGAACATAGCTGTCGGTACCCTCTTGATCGGCGCAATGCCAAAGCCACTGGGGGCTATATGGTCGTATTCGAACCTTAACTTAACCCCTTTGGTCCAGTTTACTGATCGTATTCGAATCAGAAACCCCCAACCTTTTGAATACAGGGTTAAGTTATGCTTATTATCTGTTGCTTGCCTTTTAGCTTTTTTGTTTCAATATTACAAACAATTAGCCTGGTCTTCTTCACCGGCTCGACTAATTGACAACACAGCCGCCCGGGTCATTCACACCGGCGGCTTACGGATCAAAAGGTGCAGCCTACCAAGGTATAGTAATCATTGAGTATTCAAGAAAGCATTGGCTTCTCATAAAGATTGAATTATCAAATTCATCACCCGGGTTATTTAAACCGACGGTCTAAGGATTAAAAGGGACAAGGTATGGTTATTACTTATACGCACTTACCTACTGCATTAACTAAAGAGTTAGCCCTTGTCCTTTATTTATATCTGTCTCTGGTTCTTACTGTGGTAAACGTATTGGCTATAAATTGGGTGTTTTAACCCATTTGGCTCTAAGCCACCAAGCCAGTCTTTTCTTTGTATTACAGGAACAGAGTTCAAACATTGCAGAAACAAACATTAAATATGATGCATACATTGGCATCAGGAAACAGACTCACATAAAAAGTGTTTTATGCGCGATGGCATAAGCAAAGCATACAATATTTTCACAACTAAGTTATTACAAGACTTTATAAGCCCATGAAGATGATCATTGTTCCTCCCTCGCCGGTTCACCACCTTCTGTTGGCTGGAAGTTGGGTTTTGACCAATCAAAACCATTCACGGCGACAAATTCAGCTTCGTCGTCGATCAGGCCGACCGGGTCAACTTCCGGGGCAAATGTGTCTTCTCTCACTGGTGGGGTCAAATCTGTTACCTTGTATGAGGGAGTGGCCATCTTCTTATTCTCACTATCAAAACCCAGCTGGTATTTATCAACATTGGTATCATCTCCAAGGGTAGTTGCCTGAGGCTGGACTCCGCGCACGCAAGCCATGAAGTCATCCTGATCAAAAGGAGGCCCGTCTTCCTTCACGGTGGGATAGCCTCTAGCCATGCCCGCCGGGTCTAGGTCTAGCACCCAAGCCTTGGAGCGGCTCAGGGCAGTCAAAGCTCCGGCTCGCGCGCAGGAGCGTTTTACTTCTTGAAACCTGGCAGGAAGGATGGACAGTTTCTTCAGGACGTCACTGAGCCGGTTGGGTCCTTGATTAGCAGGAGAGATGGCGGCAAGAGCCCGTTGTGCACCAATATATAGTTGTTCAACCAAAGTATATACTGCCTTCAGTTTAATCAACGGGTCTTGGCTCAGATTTTTGCTTCGAGGACCTGCATAAATTTTACACGCAAAGTCAGTTGGCCGATTATACTCCGGATCAGCAAAAAGCACACAAAAGTTAAAGTCAGACAGCTTACCAAAGATAGCAGCTACCATTTGAGACACCCGGCCCTTTAATCCGTTGAACTCTGTTGAAATCTCTTTCAGAGCTGTTTCGGCCGTCTTAGCACGTTGGGTCAGAAGCGTTTTTTCCTCTTCCAAAGTTTTCTTCTTGGCAGCAAAGCTGGTCTTTAAATTTTCCGTTGCAGAGAGACTTATTTGCAGTTTGGAGTTAGCGGATTTGATTTCTGTCTCCTGACTCGCTAGCCGGGTCTTCGCTTCAGTCAATTGAGAGTTCAATTCAGATAAGGCATTATGCAAAACATTCAGATGAGTCAAGATTTGGTTTCAAATTCAAAAATCAAGATTCAAGTCTCAAGTACTTTACAAAAAACCACTTGACACTTGGGGGCTAATGTATGCCAAATCAAATTTCTATGAATGTGCAGACATATTTAAGTCCCAAGTACTTTACAAAGTAACAACACTTGGAACTTGGGGGCTAATGTATGTAGTTCAGCAAGTTTCTCAAAGGTTAAGCCGGAATATTAAGTCTTTTGAATACGAAACCAAACAATTTAAAGTGCCGGTTCATTTATTATCAAAATGAACCGACCCTTGGGGACTACAGGTGAAGCTTTGATCTATTAAAGTCAAGAAAAGTTTCAAAGGTAAAGGTCTCGGCCTATATTTTAAAGTCTACAGGTCATTCCGGTTCTCTCGTAATCTGAAGACTTGGGGGCTGAAGGAATACAGATAAGCCGAAAAAACATACCTCATATTTCAACTGCAGTTGTTTGACCATTTCAATCTCAAAGTCGCGGCTGGAGTTGCGGCGAGAAGGTTGTCCACCGGGTTAGTGAAGTGACCCACCGGTGTAAAGAAACGATGGGGCGTCTAGTGACATGGACCCGGCTCCCGCTGGGGCTGCACCATTGTTTGGGCGGTGCGACCTGTCGTGGGCTGAACTCCAGGGTTTGGTCGCATGACGGGTGACCCCGACGCATCAGCCTCTAGGTCACTGTCGGTGTCAAAACCGGCGGATCTCGGGTAGGGGGTCCCGAACTGTGCGTCTAGGCCGGATGGTAACAGGAGGCAGGGAACACTTTGTTTTACCCAGGTTCGGGCCCTCTCGATGGAGGTAATACCCTACTCTTGCTTGATTAATATTGATGATATGGGTAGTACAAGAGTAGATCTACCATGAGATCAAGGAGGCTAAACCCTAGAAGCTAGCCTATGGTATGATGGTTGTGTATGGAGTTGATTCTGTCCTACGAACTACAACCCTCCGGTTTATATAGACACCGGATAGGGTTAGGGTTACACAAAGTCGGTTACAATGGTAGGAGATCTTGAATATCCGCATCGCCAAGCTTGCCTTCCACGCCAAGGAAAGTCCCATCTGGACACGGGACGAAATCTTTAATCTTGTATCTTCATAGTCCAGGAGTCCGACTGAAGGTATAGTCCGGCTACCCGAACACCCCCTAATCTAGGACTCCCTCAGTAGCCCCTGAACCAGGCTTCAATGACGACGAGTCCGACGCGCAAATTGTCTTCGGCATTGCAAGGCGGGTTCCTCCTCCAAGTCCTTCATAGAGGATTGTAATCACCAAGAGTAGTGTCCGGCTCTGTAAAATAAGCTTCCACATATTGCCATGGAGAGAATAATATTAACACAAATCAAATCTGCCGACGTATTCCGCAGTGCGTCATCACACTACAGCCCAGTCCTTCGCTCGAATTGCTTTCACTTTTCCACCTCAGCATGTTTTGCGAGGCGGTTTCCTTGGCGCGTCTTGTCAAAGCAGAGATCGTGTACCCCCCTTTTACGGGATTCTCATTAATACGGACATGGGTAACCCAACCGCGCCACTTATCACGGCGCTTGGGAGGCAAGCGAGTTTTACTAGGCAGGCGGGGACGCACAACCGCATCCGCCCATATAAGGGGACAAGGATCCACCCTTTTTACCTACGCCTTCTTCCTCCTTTGCCTACCCATATCCTGCGCACTCGAGCTCCAGCGCCCAAGCCCGCACTTCCCACCTCAACCTTCTCCAGCGATGTCCGGAGTGGGAGGCAAGTGGAAGGTCTCCTCCGTCACGGAGGGCGACATCAAAAAGCTTAGGAAGGCCGAATACTTGTCCAAAGACATTGCGCACCGGCTTCTCGAGAAGGGGCAACTCCTCCCCACCCCAGGGCCCCATGAGAGGGTAGTATTCCTTCCCCACTTCCTCCACGGACTGGGTTTTCCACTTCACCCATTCGTCCGGGGGCTCATGTTCTACTACGGCCTAGATTTCCACGATCTGGCCCCGAACTTCATCCTCAACATCTCGGTGTTTATCGTCGTGTGCGAGGCCTTCCTCCGCGTCCGCCCCCATTTCGGCCTCTGGCTCAAGACCTTCAATGTCAAGCCCAAGGTGGTGAGCGGCAGCCAGGCGGAGTGCGGAGGCGCCATGGCAGGCAAGATTGCCAACGTCCTGTGGTTCGAGGGCTCCTTCGTAGAGACCCTAAAGGGGTGGCAAGCCGGGTGGTTTTACATCACCGAGCCACGCGATCCGAAAAGGATTGCAGCCCCTGAGTTCCAATTCGGACCCCCCACGCGGCTCATGTCCTGGAAAGAGACGGGCCTGTCGTGGGGTAACGAGGAAGAGGTGACCGGACTGAAGACATGCATCCAGTCCCTGGTAAACAAGCCAATCAGGCTTGTAAATGTAGTCCAGATCATGCTTGTTCGCCGAATCCTCCCGTGTCAACAACGGGACTTTACTCTGTGGGAGTTCGACCCGGCACAGCACCGAACCCTTAACTGGCTCTTTGACACGACGTATGAAGACGTCTGGAAGGTGCTAATCAAAGGTGCCAAGGCTCCCGCATCCGCTTGCGAGGACCGCAGATACAGCTCGCAGCGTCACGCTAGCGAGGTAAGCTATCTTCACCTTTTACAGGATGTTCAGCTTTTTTCATAGTTTGACTCTATGCATGATCTAAACTCCCTTACCTTTGACAGGCTTGGCGGGTGATAGCCGAACCGATTAACTATCCGGCTCCGCTGCCCGAAGACCCAGCCCCAGCTCTACTAGTGAAGCTGCTGGCTCCGGCGCCTTATGTGGTGCCGGAAAAGAAGGCCAAGAAGAAGAAGACCACGGGGACTCGAAAGAGTACCCGTAATGTGGTGTTGTCGGACTCGTCATCCGACGAGTCCGAGACGCCCTCCTCTCGTGAAAGCGAGGAGGAGGAAGAAGAAACCTCTCCCCCTCCAGCAAGGGGAGGAAAGAAAAGGAAGGCCGCCCCAGTGGGGGGGGGGGGCGAAGGGTCCAAGAAGAGGAAAACCCCTCCACCGGACTACGCCCCCGACGCCGACGAGGACGAAGAGGAGTGGCCGGACAGGGCCAGGCGTCCGGCAAAATCGTAAGTGTTCAGATACCAGAGTAACTCATGATATTCCTTTTGTTGCATAGCTTTCCCTAATGTCGAATATAATCATGCAGCCCGCCCCGGGCCGAACTCAACGAGTCCTCGAGCGGCTCCCTGGATTCATCGGACGTGAACTCTGTTCCACCCGCTGTCTCCCCCCGCATTGCGGACGACGCCGAAGTGGCGTCGCGACAAGCTCCGGGGCAGGAGGAGGTGGTCCTGGAGGAGCCGCAAGGCAACCTCCCGGACTCCAGGAGTAAAGGGGACAAGACCCCCCCAGGGCTCCAAGTCCAGCTTTGAGCCGGACACCGTGCCGGAATCTTCAACAATTACGGACCGCGGTAGGCGAACTCCTTCCAAGAGGAGCAAGCCTGCCGAGCCGGTGGCCTCCGTCCAGCCGGAGGCGCCGGACAATCTGCTGGAGGTGCTTGTAGGCGCCTCCATCGACGAGGAGCACCGTACTATTATGAGTACGGTGATCCAGAAGGTTCAGTCCGCCAAGAGCAGACTGACTGAAGCTTGCGCTAGCCTTCTAACAGGCTTCGAGGTAAGTAAAAATATGTAAAAATATTACCGCATAAACAATAGCCCCTGATGCTCTGTTTGGCGTTTGGAAAAAAAGCTGAATAGAGGATCTATTAAATTTCGCAGGAGTCTAACAATAAAGAGTCAATATGCGTATGCAGGCTTCGCTGCTATCCACTGCCGCACTGACGGCAGAGGTGGGTGTCCTGAAACAGGACCTCGAGCGGACCGAGCAAGAGCTCGGCCTGGCCAAGCGGCAGCTCGAGGAAAAAGAAGGTAAGATATACCTTACAGAAAAATTGCCTATAGAGAGGCGTGATTGCAAAAAATAACAGGATTGTACTGCTTATTGTAGGGGCCACGACTGAGGTGGCGACCCTCAAGCAGGCGCTATCCGAGGCCGAAAGGAAAACAGCCGCGGAGCGCACCGAGCGAGAGAAACTTGGGGATCAGGTCGGCGAGGTGCAGCAAGAGCTTCAGGCTCTCATGAAAAAACATGAGAGTTTGGAGCTTGAGTCAAAGACCCAAGCGTCCGAGCTCGCGGCGGCCCTTGAGACTGCCAAGTGTGCCAAGGCCGAAGCCCAAAAGGCCCTCCGAGAGTTGGAGGATATGAAGAAGATAGCAGCGGGTAAGGCATTCTTTATGCAAAGCAGATATATAAAAGTAAACTACTTGTTACTTACCCGAATCCGGAGTTCTCCAGGGGCATTCACAGATCTTCCCCGCAGCGTGTCCGATGCCACCGCATTCTACCGAGCTGAAGAGGGCAGCTCGACGGAGAAGGTGTTCTGGTCTCAGTATGCTGAGGCCGGACACCCTGCGCCCTTGAGCGACCAGCTGAAACAGCTGGTCGAACTCCACAAGGCGGCCGAACAGGCCATGAAGGGCTTCATAGTTCGGCTGTGGCCCGGAGAGGCCCTGCCTGGGAGCTACTTCGGGCTGGTGCGACAGCTGGTGGAGGCCTGTCCAAGGCTCGAGGTCATCAAGCGCTCCATCTGCATCGAAGGTGCCCGTAGGGCCCTTGCCCGTGCAAAGGTGCACTGGGGTAAGCTAGACGGTGAAAAGCTTGTGAGGGACGGGCCGCCGCCGGGGAAGGAGCATCGCAAGCATGAGAACTACTATAAGGATGTCCTTGCGGGTGCCCGCCTTGTGGCAGATGAATGCACCAAGGATGTAATTTTTGAATGAACTCGCTCGTGTTTATCCTGTGCGCTGAAAACTTGTTCATATGCGCTAAGCAATGCTTATTGAATTTAAAATATTATTTTCTGTGCGGCCGTTTATCAAAAATTGAGAGATGGCCAGTCGTCGGCTTCTGCCCCCATGCCACTAGTGCTGGGGTGTTCGGTGATAAACCTGGGTGCTCTTTTTCCCATGGTTGGGTCCTTCGAGGGAGGCACTCAGCACGACGAACCAGGCAATCGGACTATAATGCTTGAACACTCTCACTTAGCCATAGAACTTTATAATTTTAAATTTCGGCGAAGCCCCTTGTTCGGAAGACCGAGTTCGGGGCGCTATCCACGCCTTGGCCGGGGTTATCCAGCTCCTCGCTCGAAGCGGCATAAGCCTTTAGGGACTCGAAAAACCTCTCAAACAGCGACCGGTCTCTCGCCTCATCATGACAGTCAGTTTTAGCTTTCTCCACTGAGGTGCTTAACCCAGCTCAACCGGGGCACAATCGCAGTGGTTCTCCTAGTTCTACCTTAGCCGATATAGCGGAACGTAAGGCACCAAAACATAGGAGCCAGGCAAACCCAACTATTGACCCAAATCATGATTCGGAGCCGATGCATATAGTGCTATAAGTTCGGGGTGCCGCACTTGTGAAAGTGTACGGACTTCTCACACCATATTAAAGGGTACTGAAGCCCCTGGCGTACTTGTCGTACCATAGTGTACGGGTGCAACATGTCATTAATGAACATATATAAAAGAGAGTAATGCAAAAAATAGACAAAAAAGCTAAGCATTGTTTTATAGAGAGGCTATTTATCAAAGCCGAACGATACAAATAGTGCGGTAAGCAAAAGATATTGGACTATTCAGTATGTCCTGACCAGGGGCAGGCCGCAGAATTGTATTTAAAACAGGTATACCGCTCGTAACAGAGACCACCTGGGAGTTCCATAATGTGGCATGGCTTGTCTGCCTCCCTGGATCTTGCATCGTTTGTGCGGCAGTCGAGTTGCCGAACAGGTCGTCCGAAGTATGGAGTCCTGGAAGTAAGAAAAAATTAAAAAAAGGATCCGGCAGCCCCTAGTACGTTTTAAGCCATGTTTTGGGCGTGCCGTTATTGCGCCCCTTCCCCTGTGCCCATGGTATTTCAAGGGCGTAGTTATGTACGCGAGGTACTGGTTTCGCTAGGTCGCGAAAGCTGGGGTTGGGGCCGCATTGCTACGCTTGCTCAGAGTGTGTCAGACGGTCCTGCTGTGGGTTACTCCGGGCGAGCTTGGTAGTGTCTGGCTTTTTAATGGCCAGACTGGAGAATTGCCTGAGAAGGCTACTTTGTACCTCCGCTGCGAGAGCCGCCGTATGCTCCTCCGTATGGAGGGAGCGTTCAGTGTTTCCGTTGACCATAATTACTCCTCGAGGGCCTGGCATCTTGAGCTTGAGATATGCGTAGTGCGGCACCGCATTGAATTTTGCGAATGCGGTTCGTCCGAGCAGGGCGTGATAGCCACTGCGAAACGGGACTATATCGAAGATTAACTCTTCGCTTCGGAAATTATCCAGGGATCCGAAGACCACGTCAAGTGTTACTGAGCCTGTACAGTTGGCTTGTACACCTGGTATAACGCCTTTAAAGGTCGTTCTTGTGGGCTTAATCCTTGAGGGATCTATGCCCATTTTCCGCACTATATCCTGATAAAGCAGGTTCAGGCTACTGCCGCCGTCCATGAGGACTCTTGTGAGGTGAAATCCGTCGATGATTGGGTCGAGAACCAATGCGGCGAAGCCGCCATGACGGATGCTAGTGGGATGGTCCCTTCGATCAAAAGTGATCGGGTAGGAGGACCATGGGTTGAACTTTGGGGCGACTGGCTCCATCGCGTATACGTCCCGTAGCGCACGCTTCCGCTCCCGCTTGGGAATGTGGGTTGCATATATCATGTTCACCGTCCGCACTTGTGGGGGAAGCCCTTCTGTCCATTGTTGTTCGGCGGCTTGGGCTCCTCGTCGTCGCTGTGCAGCCCCTTGTCTCTATTTTCGGCTCTTAACTTGCCTGCCTGCTTGAACACCCAACAATCCCTGTTAGTGTGATTAGCTGGCCTTTCTGGGGTGCCATGTATCTGGCACAAGCGATCGAGTATTCGGTCCAAACTAGATGGGCCCTGTGTATTCTTTTTGAATGGCTTTTTCTGCTAACCAGATTTATAGCCTTTGAATCCGGCATTGACTGCCGTGTCTTCATTGCTGTCGCTGTTAACGCGGCGTTTTTGCTTATTCCGACGTGTCCTGCCACTTTTGTCCTTGGTATCCGAGTTACCAGGGTTCTTTGATAAGTTGTTACTGCAAGCTAGCCAGCTGTCTTCTCCCGCGCAAAAGCGGGTCATGAGTGTTGTGAGGGCTGCCATGGATTTCGGCTTTTCCTGTCCCAGGTGCCGAGCAAGCCACTCGTCGCGGATGTTATGCTTGAAGGCTGCTAGGGCCTCTGCGTCTAGACAGTCGACTATCTGGTTTTTCTTTGTTAGGAACCGTGTCCAGAATTGTCTGGCCGATTCTTCTGGCTGCTGAATTATGTGGCTTAAGTCATCGGCATCCGGCGGTCGCACGTAAGTGCCCTGGAAGTTGTCGAGGAATGCGGCTTCCAGGTCCTCCCAAGAACCGATTGTGTCTGCTGGCAAGTTGTTAAGCCAATGCTGGGCCGGTCCTTTAAGTTTGGGCGGGAGGTATTTGATGGCGTGTAGATCGTCGCCGCGTGCCATGTGGATGTGAAGGAGATAATCCTCGATCCATACCGCCGGATCTGTTGTGCCATCTTATGATTCGATGTTTACGGGTTTGAAACCCTCTGGGATTTTATGATCCATTACTTCATTCGTGAAGCATAGCGGGTGTGCGGCGCCTCTGTACTGGGCTATATCGCGACGCAGCTCGGAAGAGCTGTGTCTGTTGTGTTCGGCCCGGCCGGATTTGTTGTATCCGGAGTGAAGATCATTGTCACATGCCGTAGGGCGCCTGCGTGATCCATAGATCGATCTTGTTTGTCTTGCCTTATCCTCCAGTATGTCTCGCAGGTCGGGCGCATTTTCCCGTGCCTTAGTTGAGCGACGTCGGGGCATGGCTTGGGTGGAGGGTCGAGAGGCCTCTCTGTCGCGACCGCGGGGTGGCCGGTCTGCCATGTCATGCGCTGGTGATGTAGGTGCTTCCTCCTCTGATCGGGGTAGCGGCCCGCGCTTCGGGTAACTCTTGGAGGGGCATTCGAGTTCATACTCTTCGGCCGCAAGGACTTCAGTCCATCTGTCAGCTAGCAAATCTTGGGCAGCTCTAAGCTGTTGCTGCTTTTTCTTGAGGCTGCTTGCCGTGGCTAAAAGCCTGCGTTTAAAACGCTCTTGTTCAGCGGGGTCTGATGGTATGACGAATTCGTCGTCATCGAGGCTTGCCTCATCTTCGGAGGGAGGCGTATAGTTATCATCCTCGACCTCTCGGTCTGCCGCTCTCTCATGAGGGCTGGCTTCTCCATCTTCCTGTGCCGAATCTTGCTGAGGTGGGTGTTCTTCGGCGCTATCTGGGGTAGTATTATCTCCCGTGCCGGAATCACCATTTTTGCTTTGGCGGGATTTAGAGCAGCGCCGCTGACGCCGGCGCTTTGGCTATTTCTTGGGGGCGTCATCCCCCACTATTCCATCGCCATCTCCATCTTTTGGGGTGTCCACCATATATATGTCATATGACGAGGTGGCCTTCCAGCGCCCTACAGGTGCTGGTTCCTGTTTGTCTCCTATATCGTCGTCTATGCTGTCGATGTCTTCGGAGCCGAAGTCAAGCATGTCGGTTAAATCGTCGACAGTGGCTACAAAGTGGGTGGTGGGTGGGCTTTGAATTTCCTCACCGTCTGTATCCCACCAGTCCGGCCAGGGCTCTCCTGATAAAGAGAGAGACTTAAGAGAATTCAGGATGTCGCCAAAAGGCGAATGCTGAAAGATGTCTGCGGTGGTGAACCCCATTATCGGCGCCCAATCGGATTCGATTGGCAGGGGCGCGGGGGGTTCGGAGTCCGGGGTGGACTCCGGATCCTTGGAGCCATGGGTTGTGTAGAGTGCGGGGCTAGCGTTCAGCTAGATCGCTTTTGGGATCGCAGCCCCTGAGGTGACGTCCAACCGCTCATCCTTGATTGGCGCAGTAGGCTCCGAATCAATGGTCGGAACCGGTGCGTGTGCGGCCTCAAAAGCGCTATTCGGTGGCAGAGCTATATCATGCCCATCGAGACAGTGCGACGCGCTTGGCTGTGGCTCGAATCCGTCGAAGATCAAGTCCCCGCGGATGTCAGCCATGTAGTTTAGGCTTCCAAACCTGACCTGATGGCCCGGGGCGTAGCTTTCGATCTGCTCAAGGTGGCCAAGCGAATTGGCCCGCAGTGCGAAGCCGCCGAAGACAAAGATCTGTCCGGGGAGAGAAGTCTCATCCTGGACTGCATCGTTGTTGATGATCGAAGGAGCCATCGGGCCTAAAAGCGACGACACAGAGGAACTCTCAATGAAAGCACCAATGTCGGTGTTAAAACTGGCAGATCTTGGGTAGGGGGTCCCGAACTGTGCGTCTAGGCCGGATGGTAACAGGAGGCAGGGAACACTTTGTTTTACCCAGGTTCGGGCCCTCTCGATGGAGGTAATACCCTACTCCTGCTTGAATAATATTGATGATATGGGTAGTACAAGAGTAGATCTACCACGAGATCAAGGAGGCTAAACCCTAGAAGCTAGCCTATGGTATGATGGTTGTGTATGGAGTTGATTCTGTCCTACGGACTACAACCCTCCGGTTTATATAGACACTGGATAGGGTTAGGGTTACACAAAGTCGGTTACAATGGTAGGAGATCTTGAATATCCGCATCGCCAAGCTTGCCTTCCACGCCAAGGAAAGTCCCATCCGGACACGGGACGAAGTCTTCAATCTTGTATCTTCATAGTCAGGAGTCCGGCTACCCGAACACCCCCTAATCCAGGACTCCCTCAGTCATGAAAGGAGCATATCTTGAGGGGTGGTGAACAGTTGAGTGGGCTCGAGGCTAGGCGGAAGGTGATGATGCCTCCACTTGTGAACCGCCTCCGAAGCACTCCAACACTGCTCTAAGTGTCAGGCATCGGCCCTTAGTCGTTCGGCCTCAGCCCTCATCTCAGTTTGTACACCCGCCACGCGATTGTTCTCTACGTTGATGTCATCCTGGATCTTGGTCATCTGATCGTGAAGCTTGGTTATCTCGGTGTTGTGTTCAGCCTGGTTCTCAGGCATCACTAGCATGGTGAGGAGCGTGGCGGCCAGCCCCGTCAAGGCCTGAGTCGGCGATGGCGCTGATGCGGGTTAGAGGTTCCCGTGCCAGCCGTGGTGGACACCACCGCCGGATCAGTCGTGAGAGTTGCTCCTACCATGTAGACCGTGGACCGAGCGGGCGGGTCGGGAGAGTCCTGGGTCGTTCCGCCTCCAAGACCCCCTCCAAGCAAACCATCATGGAGCAGGAAGATTGACTCACCATCGCTCGAGGGAAAATCGTAGTCGGAGTGGATGAGCGTGTCGCCATCGAAAGATGGGTCGTCGGCGCAATCATCCCCTTGGATAAAGCCAACGAACGCACGCTTCGGCCGGGCGGGTCGCTTGTCTTGAGCCAGCTTGATGAGGTTGGTGTAGACATCTGGCCCAGGTTTGGAACCGCGAGCCGCATGAGGTGTGGTGGGTCCCTTGGCAGCCCTAGCAACAGCGGGTTGTGAACACCAGGCCGACTCGATGATCTCGGCGGAGGCATTCGGCTTAGGCTTAGATCCGTCGCGCCTGCCGATGAAGATGTGGATTCTACCAAAGTGGACCCGGTACCCGTACTCGATTGAGTCGGCCTCGGGGCCCCAAGCCAAATCGTCGATGTAGAGTTTGCCGCGATGACTCTTGTTCATGCGGCCGATGACATACCCATTGAGTCCTGGAGAAGGGCCTTCAAATACTCAACACCACCGCGCGACTGCACCACTGTGGGCGCCAACTGTCGTGGTATTTCTAGGGAAGATGTCCTCATAGGACTTAGTTGCGAGGCCATCACGTTAGGTGGTAGATCGAAGGAGTTAAGTGGACACGAAGGACACGAGGGTTTATACAGGTTCAATCCGTCTTGGAGAGGTAAAAGCCTACGTCCTGTTTTGGATATATCGATTATGATCTCAATGCTCAAGTGCGCTAGGCCAACCCTAAAGCTCAAGAGATTATAAGTTGTCCCCTCTAACCCGGGGCTCCCCTTACATGAGAGTCCAAGCTGGGAACAAGTCTATAACTTGTCCCCTAAGTAAAGAAAAACACATATATGGCGGTTTACAAACAGACCTAGGCCAGGCGCGATGAGCCGGCCCAGCGGAGGGCAGCTCATCTCCTCCTGATGATCTTCAGTAGAATACGGCCCACCTAGCCAGCTCCTTGTAAGTCACCGTTGGTGACCCGGCCCTGGACGGGCGGGTTATATCCTGGGGTCATATCCCCAATACTTAGGGTGGCCATAGTGGGGGTATCATAGCCGGTATCATGCACTCGTGAATAGCAAATATGATTATGTGGCAAAGAAGTAACATGTAGGTAGATACCATAACATAATAAATATGCTATACTACTTTGTGTCATGCATGCCCATAAATACGGTCATCTATGCATGGCCATAAATATGATATAAATATGCTATACTACTTTTGCACTATGAAGGTACGTACGTAGTATCATACACTAGTATCATATGCATGATACTATAGTATATGATACTCCCCACTATAAGGCTGGCCATAGTGGTGGTATCATAGCCGATATCATGCACTCAGAAATAACAAGTATGTTGATGTGGCAAAGAATTATAGAAGATAGAGAGGGTTGGAGTAACATATAGGTAGATATCGTATCATGTTAAATGCAATGCTAATTTGTGTCATGCATGGCAATAAATATGATCATCTATGATACTACTCTATTATACTATGCACTATAATTAAAGGTAGTATCATACACTAGTATCATATATATATATATATGCATGATACTAGTATATGACACTCTCCACTATGAGTAGACTAAGTATAGCCTAACTAAAACACCCACATGTAGTTGTAGTAGGGTTTTTGACTTTATATGCACTAAAATGCAAGGTAAGTGCAAAGAATGACTTAAACATAGCAGACGAGACCTGAAATGGGCCGGAAAAGCAAACCAAGGGTATATCCACGATTGTTTACCATGATTTTTTTGAGGTGGAATGATGTAGTAACTGACGATTTGGAGTCCGAAGTGTCACGTCTCCTTTTGGAAACTATGATCCTTCTTGTGAGATGCTCCAATATGGAAGGTGCGAGCACCAAAACTTGTGCCAAGCTTTACCAAATTTTTTCCATGCGATCATGAGAGCACGCCATAGTGACACAATGATTTTCATTATTTTCTGGACTCTATATGCATTTCTTGAAATTAAAATACCAACAAGGCCTATGCCTCTGGCCGCACCCTGTGGCCGAACTGTTTGAAGTTTTTTTTTTCCTATTTCTCAGACAATGAATGAAAACTCGCAAAGCGACACACAAATGATCTTGCTAACACCCACGTGTAGTTGCGACAATATATATATATATATATATATATAGGGATGGACCATCGCCCCTTATAGGGCCCGATATGCATTTCGGTACACTGAAAAGAGGCCAGCGCGCCGCAACCCCACCTCCCGCTGACGGGCCTCGCCCCCACCTCCCGGCGACGCGCTGCGCCACCACCTCCCGCAAACGCGCCGTCTCCACCCCCGCCAATGTGCAGCCCCTGCCTCCGGGCGACGTGCCGCCCCCTCCCCTTCTCGCCGACGTGCCCCGCCACCACATCCCACCGATGCGCAGCCGCCTACCTCCCGGCGACGCGTCGCGCCACCACCTCCCGTAGTCTCGCCGTCTCCTCCCCCACCGACGCACCCCGCCACCACCTCCCAGCGATGCGCCGCCCCTCCTAGTCCCGCCGACGTGCTGCACCACCACCTCCCCGCGCCCAGCCGCCCCTTCTAGTCCCGCCGATGCGCCGCACCACTACCGCCGCCCAACCCCTCCGCCCACAAGCTTGGGCACTAGGTTTCCCTCCTCGTTGTGGTGTCCCTGCTGACCATCAACATCGGAAGCGGGTTGGCGACCGGGACCTTATCGTGCTCGTCTTCGACATGTGTCGAGGTAAACAAAGTCAGCGGAATTGGTATTGTGAGCTTGTTGGCTAACCGGTCCTGTGTGTTATCTTAATGTTGGACTGAGGAATTTGATATTAAAATTAGTCATCTACAAGTTGGAACATGGAGCTTGCAGCTTATGCTTGTGTACTTTGAACTTAAGCTGGTCTCCCTCTCATACTTCAGGTTTTCAGTATTGATCTAGTTAGTATGGTGAAGATGAAGCTCCTTTTTGAACTTCTCCAGTTAATATACATGCACTTGTTCATCTTTTTTACATGTACTAACATCAGCTCATTCGTAGTTGTTCGTGTGCCTGTAAAAAAATCAGTTCAAATCTCAAGAGAAGTAAGCTCAAAATAAAAAATACAGATGTTCAAAGCCAAGATGTTTGCATATGTTTTATTGAATTGAGTTCCTTCCTAAAAAAAGCACTAAATATGTTTGCACATCTTTTGAGTACAAACTTTTAAAAAAGTTTCTTTCTGAACTTCTCAAAATTAATATACATGAACTTGATTATCTTTTTAACATGTACATATATCAACTTCGTTGCAGATTATGAGTACCTATACTACAACAGTTCATTGACAAAAAATATATCAGTTCAATACATACTTGGAAAAAATTTCAATACCGAGTGTTCTTTGCCTAGATAATGCCTATAAGAAATTAAATCATGCATTTCCATAAAAATATGTACTGATAAATAAGAACTCGTGCATTTCCATAAAATTTTGTAAGTTTCGTGTGTGTGCTGCTACAAATCTGAAATATTTTTCCAATCATATTAGTACTGATGCAATCACCTAAAAAAGTTCAAAAAAATGTGTAAGTTTAGTGTGTGTGCTGCTACAAATCCAAACTACTTGTCCAGTCATTCTAGTACTGATGAAGATCGAGTTAACTAAAATAATGTAGTCAATTCCTGAGACCCTTACTAGTCCCTCCATATATTTGGACCTTTGCCTCGTCAGTACAACAGCACGCTTCTTAGCCGGTCATGAGAAAAAAAGCTGCGTACAGGCCACCCTGTGCTCCATCCTCGATCCAGCTCTGTCATCTCCCTCTCATCCTCTCTCTCTGCTCTGTGTGTGTGTGCAGGGAGTGGGAGGATATAGAGCAGGGGAGTGGGAGGCCCTTCCATGGCGAATTCATAGGCATCTTCCTTGGAGATTGTGAGCTCTCTCGATTATTGCTTGAGGATTTATGTTGTTGGTCTGTCCACTATTTAGTTCAGTGGACAGAATATTACCTTAGTTCGAAAGTGCCAAAGAGTTTAGTTCATAGTATACTAAATGTCCATATTGTAGATAATATTTGCATTGTCTTAAATTTCAAGAAACAAGCTTCAGTACAAGAAAAATGGGGCAGTCACTTCATCCATATCCAAACCCCCATTGACGTGCGGCGGCAGGAAACATTTCCAGGTTGTTTTCTTTCTATCTTTGCTTAGCACAAAATTGTGCAAATGCCTAGCAGAAATAGAACTTATCCATATACATGGGTAGGTTCATGAAAAAATGTAGTAGTAGTAGTTCAGTGAAAGGATTCACATCAGTTCAAACATTTTTGAATGTTTAGTAAAAGTTCAAATAGACTAGAGGCTTTCACCTCATTCCAAAAGCCTAAACCAACATTACAATGATAGGATAAAAATTAGTTCAAAAAAATGTTGGAGGTTTGTCCGAATGACAGAAAAACATCAGTCCAATTTTTCTGTAGCATCGCTTTTATTGCTAAATGTTTTAGTCACTTGTTTTCTTGATGCCATCAGGTATTTGCTTAAATACTGTGGTTTTTTGCCGCTGGTACTAGTGTGGATGGGTAGCAAGTTCAACTACCAATCAACACACCACTACTAGGAAAAGGGCTATAGATGGAATTGACACTAATGGCGCACCAGACATGTGGTGCGCCATTACTATATACTAATGGTGCACCACATCCATGGTGCGCCATTAGTAATTTTTTTTTTCAAAACTACTAATGGTGCACCGTGGGAGTGGTGCGCCATTAGTAATTTTTTTTAATTTTTCAAAACTACTAATGGCGCACCGTGGGAGTGGTGCACCATTACTAGTTGAACTAGTAATGGAGCACCATGCCACGGTGCGCCATTAGTAACTTGGCCCAAACATTCACCCGAATGCACCCCCCGGTGGACCGCCTTTTCAGTTTCAAAAAAAAGAAAATGATAGAAATGTCAAAAAAATAAAAGAAAATAAGATTCTCATGTGATATGTGGTCTAGTTGTTAGCAAAATTTACAAACATGAATTTTCGACTTTTTTGCAAAATCTCTCGAGAATTTGTAAAAATGGGCATAACTTTTGCGTACGAACTCGGATGAAAAAGTTTTTTATATGAAAAATCATCTACTCGAAAAGTTACATCCGAATTTAACCGGGGGAATCCAGTTAAACATTTTCAAAATCCTCAAAAACCTAACAGAAAAAAGATACGGGGCTTTTAAGGTCTGGAGAGGCAAATAAATTCAAAAAAATTCAAACTTACTAATGGCGCACCTGCCCATGGTGCGCCACTAGTATCTTCCCGCCTTCAAAATTCAAAATAAGTCAAAAAAATAAATAAAAAAGTTACTAATGGTGCACCTGCCCATGGTGCGCCATTAGTATCTTCCCGCTTTCAAAATTCAAAATAAATCAAAAAAAATAAAAAAAAAGTTAGTAATGGCGCACCTGCCCATGGTGCGCCATTACTATGTCGTATATATGGCTGGGCGTTCCAGATCCAAATTCAAAAATAGCAATGGCGCACGGTGGGGGTTAGACGGTGCGCCACTACTATTTTCCCGCCTTCAAAATTCAAAAATACTAATGGCACACCAGTGGCCTATACTAATGGCGCACCGTGGCCTATACTAATCGCGCACCAGTGGTGCGCCATTAGTAAAAAATACTAGTGGCGAGATACTAATGGAGCACCAGTGATGCGCCATTAGTAGGCAAAACTGGTGCGCCATTAGTAGCCGTTTTCCTAGTAGTGCACAGTTCAGGCATGTTGTCTGAGTCCCACACATTCCTAGAAGTTGTTCGGCGATTGGAAATCTAGCAGTAGCAAACTCTTATTTTCACTGTTTATGATCACCTCAATTTCTAAATTAAGTTCTTTTCATAGGAGTGCTTGTAATAAATTAGTTTGGTTTTACTTATGTTCCTTGAATTTGTAGTACCCTGATAGATTTGGTAGTGACATGAGCTTCCTCTCCACCACTCCAGGATATGCAGCGCTATCCTAGTCCAGCCACATGGTAACTTAGTTGTTATAGCAAAAACAGTACAAAACTCTTTTTAATTTTATTTCTGAACTTATGATGTTATTGTACATTAACTTGGTTGTTTTTTTACATGAACTACTAAATTGTGGAGTTGCATTTTGTTTCTTCATTACATACATGATTGAATGTAATCAATGGAACATATGTCAAATCTCCAAGATAGATTTCATATTTATTTTCTTGCCAGTAGCAAATCTTTCCGTGGATCAATACAACTTCTGTATGACCTTTTGTTCACAAATATTGTAGTATTGTTTCTACATGAATCTGTTTAGTACTTTGTACAACAAGTGTGGTCCATTTGTAAAATTATGTGAATGAGTAGCATAAATAAATAAAATATGAAAAAAGGCATCCTTCACTCTTGCAGTCTTGAAGGTAATTAAGTGCCTTTAGAAATTCTAACAATCCATCCCAGGCTAAGCAAAACAGTACATGTTAGTTTTTTTAATAAGAATCTAGTATAAGTTGATCAACATTTTAATTCTTTTCACTATATATGCACTTCATTATAGTCAACCATTGGTTAATTTGTCAGCTGCAAGTGAATAATGATCTTGCATTGTTGAGAAACACGTACCAGAATGTGGTTCAGAAACAAAAGTAAGTTAAAGATAGGGGGTGTGGTCACTGAACCCTGATGGTGCACTCACGTTATTAACTGAAATGTTCACTATTTGTATACCACTATTGCATTGTGATATCTATCTAACTAGGCCTAAGGTTCTTAAGGGTGTCATGATTTGGTCAACATGTTCTCTGTTTATTCTATTTTAATGTCTGCAGTACATTCCAACTTGGCGTGATTCACATCATCGTTAGCACCATGTTCGCTGGCAAGACCACTTCGCTTCTCTGCCGGCACCGACAGGTACTCACCCCGTCCCATATCTTGTTTACTGCTTCATTTTGTGTTGCTAAAATACAAAGAAGAAGCTAGATGTTTAAAAAAATCAGAAGCCGTTTTAGTGAATCTATATTGAAAATTAACTCATGTTTTAGTGAACCAGAATTGGTTTGTACTTTTTGCTTGATGCGTGTTCATGAGCAGTTCAAAACGTGTACTTGTTCCCTGCTTTGCTATAACACTTGTTAGATTGTTATCCAAAAAATTTCATGTATTCCTGAATTTGCTGCTGGTGTAGCAGCCCAGTATATATTTTATCACCAGTTCATAAAGGAAAGATGAATCGGTGCAATGTGCGTGTTAAAAAAATCAGTTTTATATTGTACGGTAGTTCGCTGTATAGAAAATTTGTAATAGTTCGGCCAGAATAAAGTTCGCATAGTTCAGACTTGCGAGGTAGAATGTTCAGTGAGAGAAAACCATCAGTTTAAATATATATGCAGGAGGTTGAGCACATAAAAAAATGTGATTTTTTAGATGCGTTCAATTTTTCAGCTGTAAGAGAGAAGAATTTATCTCTTGTCTATCTTGCTTCTCAGGAAAATTGGGCAGGGAGTCGAGAAGCCGGGCAAAAATGTGTTGCTGCACAAGCACCTACAGTTCCCGGTGGTCGCCTTGGCCACACTTGGCCATGAGCTCGTCCACCATGGTGACTGGCAGCCGTCCAAGTGGAACGCGGACATTAGTCCAAGCAGAATTTGGGACGGCTTCTGGGCAACTGTAGGTTAGAAAGTTCAACATCTGATAGGAATTCAGTTCAGAGAAATGTAGTTTAGAAATTCATCTTCTGTTCTCCCACCCCCCCCCCCCAAAGTTTTTCTTCTAAAGCTTGAAGCGAATGGGCTAAGAAGTGTTATAAGAAATTGTTTTGGTTCCGTATATACATTCCATATGAGAAGATGCATCATGCTGAAAAGCTTGGTTCGGTGTGTGGCCTAGAGTAGCATGAGACTCTAATGTTCTCTGAACATATTCAAAGTTTAACTAATTCAGTGCAAGTTTTGCTTATGAAAACTGATATTTTCCGCATGTACTGATCCATTTCAACTGTGGGTGTGTTTAAAAAAGAATTCAACATGTACTGAAAAATGCCTTCAAAAAACGAAGAGTAAATAACATCAGTGAGTTCTAGTACCTAAATTACAAAAGTTCACTGACAAAAAAATATCAGTAAAATATAGTGCTTCAACTAGAAGATCACTCATGCTATTTGCTTCATAGTTTCTCTGTTGTTTCAACTTTTATTTTAATCTTTTCATTTGTAAATTCTGCATCTTTTTTTGTTTACAAATTATAGGCATGATACTTGTACTGGGACTAGAGTACAAGTATTACTTCCAGGCAAGTTCAAAATAAAACCCGAAGAAAATTCTTTGTCCATGTGGCAAATAACTTGTTGCTGCACTTCAACAATCAGTTTTCCTGTAAGCATAGCAACGAGGTGGCATCGTCGCTGCGTGCCTCTGCCGAGGAGGATGTAGCAGCGGGGTTGAACTCCCCGTTCATATCTCCTCTCTCTTATCTCTCACCAACAAAAATTGATTGCTAATTTGATTTCTTGTAATGAACTATGAGTTTCCATTGATGCAGAGAAGGTGATTGATTGTTCATATGCCCAATGAGAACTGGCATTTTTTCTTAAGGTTTGATGTTACACTACGGATAAAGTGTTTTAGCTGTTACAAGTTGAAAACTCCACAACAACCTATGAATGCAAGTTTCAATTTTGGTTGGGATAGTGGTGTGGGTAGACTTGTATTTCCCGTGATTGTAGAAGCATCTAGGGAAGTAACACAGTATTTATGTGAATTGTTGTCCGTTCCATGTGCATGTTCGATAAGTTCAAATTTTAATTTGAGATTTTTGACAAGATATAATAATTGGATTGCATTGTATAGATACATAAGTTCAGTACAGAGATGGTGATTCAGTTCGTCTTTTGTATGCACAAGTTCAAATTTTGTACGCTTTTCAGTTCATCTACTTCTGATGGTGAGTCTGATTTCCTTTGTGTTTCCATCTTCATATAATAGAAACAAGTGCTTGTGGTTATGCTTCAGAATGAGCACTGTACTTTCACTTGGTTAACATAAAACAGGATGCATCGTGGATGTGCTCATCATAAAACAGGATGAAGTTTATGCTGCGTACACCTTTGCCTCTCCGTTGCTTCACTCTCAAAAACACGTGTATGTGTGGCTGTTTATTGCTTCTTGCTACTACTATTTTTGTAAATGATTTTGCGTGTGCACTCCAGGAGTGTTTTTGTTTCTGTGGGTCAGCTGCTCAACAATCTTGTACTGCCCAGTACATGTATTACTACTGGGAAGGTTCAAAAATCAGAACTCCACAAGTTCAACATGGTGTATGACACGAAGGAGATCATCGAGAGGGCGCGTCGCGGCATCATGGGCTACATCAAGCACGCACTCACCCTCTTCGCCAGTTTCGCCATTGTCCTCGTCGTGTCCTCATCATCATGGTAAGCACCCTAGCCACCTTGGCTGACTACTCATCCTCCACCCACGGTTGCTAAAATTCGATTCATTTTTATATGATGTGATCCATTGAGATGGCTGACGGTGTTGTGTTCCATTGCAGCTCAAGAACGCATGCGCCAAGTCCGAGGACAAGAAGAAGAGGAAGAGGAGGTCCTGAGAGTGTCATCCTTGTATCATAGATAACATCACCTCCGCTGCTAGTGGCACCACCACTGCTAAGTACAGTATGTAGTACATAGGAATTAAGCTGGTGCAGTAACTTGGTGCCATGCCACCCTTGTTAATTCACACTCGTGGGAACCTGCTGTGAGTTTGCTGCTGATGAAGCTTTTGCAGACGTCATGTGTGTTCCGGATCTCTTTTGTTCATGTTAGATAATCGAAACCTGAGACGATTTGGTTTGGTTTGCGAAGAACATGGCTACACTTCTTTGTGGTTGATCTAGTCTCATCGGTTATAACATTGTGACGTGTCTCATTTCTTTTGCATTATATGCCAGCTTCCTCTACGTAAGTCCAACACATGTTTGGTGTAGCGTTTCTATCTTGGTAGGTGGTGTTGAGCAGGGCCTGCCCGATTGTGATTGAGCAGGAGTAACTGAACTAAAATTTTCTACCGTTTCTGCACTTTTTAATGTTTAAACTACTATTTCCATCAAAATGTTTGATCTAGTCTCATCGGTTGTATGTTCAAACATGAAGTCTCAAATAAGTTTGGGAAAAAGCTCAAACAAAATAAAAAAACCCATGAAAATTTAAATGGTAAAAGTTGAAGTCGCCGCGAGAAGTCCAAAACATCGTAGCAGAAAAATTGAGTTAAAAAAACACAAAACATTTTCTTTTCAAAAAATAGCATTCAGTTCAATGATAATGATATAATCCACGCAAGTTCGAGGACTATGAAAACCGTAAACCATTGAAAAGTTGCAAGGAAAAGCCATACCAAAAAAAAGTGAAGTCTAGTATGCGAAAACACCCTCAGTACAAACCCATACGGGCATCAGTTCAAGTACTTTTTTCGGAACCATTCAAAATTACTCTATGAAAAAATACCTCCTCTGTACAAACACACACATAGATTAGTACGAGTGCCGCCGCGAGCGCCGCCGTTGTTGCCCGCGCCCCAAATGTTGTAGCTTAGACGACTTCAGAATGTTTATCGTGTGTGCTCTACCGTCGTGTGCTAGTCCAAGAATTCCATGTATTACTAAAATGGGAGTTCAAAAGAAAACCCTATAACACGCGCCATGCCCCGACACCATGCTCGGGACGCGAAAAAAGCTTAAACGGAAAGAAAACCCTATATGAAAATTCAAATGGTAAATGTTTAGGTCGTAAAATGAGAGAAGTCCAAAACACCGTTGCAAATAAATATTTTCTTTTTGAAAAAAATGTCATTCGGTTCAACTATATAAATCATGCAAGTTCGGGGACAATGATACCATAGATCGTTGGAAAGTACGAGGAAAATCTTACGGAAAAACAGAGTAAAGTCTAGTATATGAAAACCGCTCAGTACAAACCCAAAAATTGGAGATCAGTTCGAGTCCTCTATTTTCAGAAGAATTTAAAATTAATCTATGATAAATAGGAGTACTATAGAAGAAGAGAGAGGGAAATCAGCTGCAACAAACAAGCACCCCTTCATGGATTACAAATATCCAACATAGTGCCATTTTGTGATAACATCATAAGCCTGCTAGAAGAAACCTTCAAAGACAAAATGAATTGGCATCTAGAAAACTAATGTGCAAGATGAAAGGAACATGATTTATACAGTGCTAAATAGTACACCCCTCTTCACTCATCCATGTATTTACAAGCGTGAGGGCGAAAATAAGCACGAGATGGCACAATAGTTCCTAATTTTTCCTACCCTAATCAAAAGAATTTAGGCCTAACTATAGCTAAGCTGGTACTCCATTATTGATCCCAATCAAGAGAGACTGACGATCGAGCAGTAGTAACTCACATAATCTCATCAAGAGTCAAAAAGAGAATTGAAAAGAAGTTTAACTCATGATCAAACGGTTGTTCGTACGTCCATAGTACCCCGTCCCGAATGCATCTTTGGTTTTGCTCAGAGTCAGAGAATCAGAGCCAGAGCGTGCCGGCGTCCTTGAGTATGGGCACGAGCTCGCCGGAGATGTGCACGGCCATGAGCCGATCGAGCCCGCCGAGGTTACTCCCACCGATGAACACTGCCAGCAGCGCGACGACGGCCTCGCCTCCAGCGTTCCCGGCCACCGCTGCAGCGAGCTCGGCCTCGTCGGCGACCTCGTGCATGGCGGGGTTCACCCCGAGCCCCTGCAACAGCCGATTCACCACGTGGCTGAGGTAGCACCCGCGCCTCCCCACCACCAGCACCAGGCTCTCTGCCACCGCCGTCCTCACCACCTCCCCGCCGTCGCCCCTCGCCGCCGTGTCGGCGAGCCGCGAGCCCGCCCTCCTGGCCGGCCACGCCCTCGGCCTCGACCTGCTCGGACTGCTGCAGGCACGCCGGCAGCTGGCCGGCGCTGTAGGGGATCGCCTGGTACATCTCAATCGGCCGAGCGACGTACGACGTGATCGAGCTCTTCTCTTTTTCGCTCGGTTCGCCGTTGCTGCGCCAAGTCCCCTGCTGCCATGGACGCGTGCTTCTCTGCTTCCCCCGCGTTCTCTCATGCTCCTGTCACCGCCTGCGTGTGGACTTGTACCGCCACTCTACCGCATGTGCGCAAGGGACGCAATGCAAGAGGCGCCCTGCTCCTTCCGCTTCTCGCCCACGCCATGGCGTGCGCGCTCCTGTAGAGAAAAATAGCTCAGAGTTCAATGAGATGAAAATCATCAGTACAACCGTCTGAAACCATCAGTTCAAGTAGGGTAACAGAATAATATTCTGTTACGCGTAATAGAATAGCCTAGATGTATATATATATATATATACAAACGAGATCTCTTTTTTGCATATTCAAAGTTTGAGATTGCTAGCCAGGCCTGCTGCCTGGTAAAATGTACCAAAAAATTGAACCATAGGGTACAATCATGATTTCTTACCATGGAAAAAATTGGAGGCGAAACGATGAACTCATGTTTTCATTCAAACAAAAATATGCTATTAGTTAATGTAAATGTTTTCAAATAACACACGGTTCACTCATGAAAGCCGTGTGTCCACTAAACTGTGGCTGATGCCCCCCTGCCACGTGCGTGATCTGAGTCGTGCGTTTTGATTGGCCAGAACCCAAACCCCATGGATCGTACGTATGCACCGTTGGACTCTCCTTGATCGAACGGTATGTAACACCCCGTATGTAACTTACCATATTTGTACTCCCACTCTTGCCATTTTCGGCTCTAAGTTAAGACATTCCCTCTGGGTTTTGTCTTTGTTTTGCATTTTGTTCACGTCATGCATTTCATATCATGTCATCATGTGCATCTCATTTGCATACGTGTTCATCTCATGCATCCGAGCATTTTCCCCGTTGTCCGTTTTGCATTCCGACACTCCTACGTCTTCCGGCGCCCCCTTTTGTCTCTTTTCGTGTGCGGGTGTTAAACTTTCTCGGAATGGACCGAGATTTGCCAAGCGGCCTTGGTACACCACTGGTAGACCGCCTGTCAAGTTTCGTGCCATTTGGAGTTCATTTGATCTCCAACGGTTAACCGGGGAACCATAAAGGCCTCGTGTGTGTTGCAGCCCAACACCCCTCAAAAGTGGCCCAATAACCCATCCAAAACCCCTCCATCCTCTCGGACATTCGATCACGATCGCGTGGCCGAAAACCGCTCTCCATTTGGACACTCCCACCTCCTTCTATGTATAGATATGTGCACCCCTCCGAAATTTCGGGTCCAAAACCCTAGTCTAGCTCCTCCCGCCGTCGCCAGACGCGTCCGCCGGCGTCGGACACGTCTGCCGTCGCCCGCGCCCAATCCTGTCGTGCCACGTGTCCCTCCGCCTCCACCCACCGCGCCGGCCCGCCTGGCCCGTGGCCGGCCCGCCCGCGCGCCGATCGGGCCGCGCCCCGCCACCGCCTCTCCACCTGCGCCTCGGTTCCGCCGCCGCCGCCCCGCACCTGCGCTGCGCCGCCGTATCCCGCCGCCGCGCGTCCGCTTGCCGGTGCTCTGTCACGGATCCGCCTCGGCTTCCGCGCCTGCAGAGCCGCCGCCGTCGTCCCGCGGCCGGATCAGGCCTCTACCTCGCCGAATCCGCCTCACCCCTCCATCTCCGGCCGTCTCCCCCATCTCTGGCGAACTCCTTCTCCGGCAATCTTCGTAATCCACGCCAGATCCATATCTGAACCCTAGAGGTTGACCCGATTTTCGCCTAAGTCTTTTCCATCCGCTATATTTTCAAGCACTGTTCAAAATGCCATAACTTCTCATCCGTTGCTTCGTTTTGTGCGTGCAGTATATCAAAATGTTCATTACGATGTGCACTTCATTTCATTCCATTGTGACATGCTTGTTTGAGTTCATCTTGATGCCCAAATGACTTATGCAAGAGTGCTATAAAATGTTAGTTCCTGTTACTTAGCAGATTATGAGCATTTGTCATTTTTGCTACATTTGTTGTGTGCTTCATATGGGCATGAGCTATACATGTGTTTTGGGCTATGCCATGCCATCTCTACAGGGGTGTATGCCATGTATTTTTGTGATATTTGTGGTGACTAGCACAAGCATGCAAAGTAGCTCTCGTGATTTTCAGGGACTTAGAATTTCACTAAGTCGTTTCCCTGCTGTTATTTTTATGCCATGTGTTCATGTTGCTACAGAGAGATCCATGCTTCTTTTGAGTATGTTTAGTAAGGATGATTTTGACATATGGTTATGCTCTATCCATCCATGCCCCTGTTTGCATTTATGGAGTGCCCTAGCATGACTCAATCTTGCTCTACTTTTGCTATAAAATGTTCCTGGCAGATTGTTTACGTGTTAATCAATTTTTCCAAGGTTGTTGTAGTTGATCCATGCATGCTATGAGTTGGTTCTTGCTTTGGTTAGCTTCATGAACATGTCTTA
This sequence comes from Triticum urartu, assembly GCF_056163025.1. Taxonomy (NCBI): domain Eukaryota; kingdom Viridiplantae; phylum Streptophyta; class Magnoliopsida; order Poales; family Poaceae; genus Triticum; species Triticum urartu. Next base: position 144,504,856 of record NC_141877.1, on the reverse strand, counting down.
TTGCTGGTAGTATGCTTAGCTTGTCATGCAATGCCTTGTGTTGAGTGAATCAAGCTCGCAAACAGGCCTTCATAACTCTATTTATGCCAAGTCCAGTTTTCTGCTAAGTCTGAATCTGTTAACGAAACTTGCTATGTTTACATGGGTGCCATCATATTTTCTATGCCCTTTTGGCTTATGGTCATTAAGGGACTTTTGTGCTATGCTTTGAGTAGATTCATGCCATGCCTTGTTTTGCTATGATATGTTCCTGTAGCATGTTGTTATCTTGCTCTAAACATTGCTTCCTGATGTTAATTCCTGACATGTTAGTATTTTCACCAAGTCTGTGAAGCTGATATCTTTTGCACTTTTGCCATGCTTGTTTGAACCTGCTCTTGTGTGATTTAGCCGTAGCTCAGTGTTCATATTTTGTCAAGCATCTTGATTAGATCACTGCCATGTGCTTTTTTGCTATGTTAGAGTGCAGTAGCTTAGTTTCTTATTGCATTTTAGATGGCATCGTGCTGTTAATCGCAGAATTGTGCCATTATTGTTTTGCTTGCCATTTGCAAACCGTGCATCCGATTCTGGTGATCTTTATATCGATTTCGACCGAAATCAACTCATCTTTCCAGCTGGGCACTTGGTTTGCCAAGTTGGGGCCTGGTTCAATCTTTTCCTTCCAGAGCATGCATATGCATTGCATATCACATCCCGCATATCATACCATGTTTTGCATCATGTTGCTTGCCCATTGCACCGTGGTTGATTGTTATTTCCTTTGCTTGTGTTCTTGCTTTGGGTAGAGCTGGGAGACGATTACATGATCGAGGAACCCGTTGAGTATGCTTACGAGGATCAGGCTTTCGTCAACTTGGAGAACTTTGCAGGCAAGATGACCATACCCTCGAAATTAGTTCTATCTTTGCTTGCTAGCTGTTCGCTCTATTGCTATGCCGTGATACCTACCACTTGCTTTATCATGCCCCCCATATTGCCATGTCAAGCCTCTAACCCACCTTTTCCTAGCAAACCGTTGTATGGCTATGTTACCGCTTTGCTCAGCCCCTCTTATAGCGTTGCTAGTTGTAGGTGATGATGGAGATTGTTCCTTGTTGGAACATGATTATTGTTGGGATATCATTATTATATCATGTTTACTTTAATGCATCTATATACTTGGTAAAGGGTGGAAGGCTCACCCTTATGCCTGGTGTTTTATTCCACTCTTGCCACCCTAGTTTCCGTCATACCGGTGTTATGTTCCTTGATTTTGCGTTCCTTACGCGGTTGGGTTATAATGGGAACCCCTTGACAGTTTGCCTTGAATAAAACTCCTCCAGCAAGGCCCAACCTTGGTTTTACCATTTGCCACCTAAGCCTTTTTCCCTTGGGTTCTGCGGACTCAAGGGCCATCTTTATTTTAAACCCCCAGGCCAGTGCTCCTCTAAGTGTTGGTCCAAACTATAGCCCCTTGCAGCGCCACCTCGGGGAAACTTGAGGGTTGGATTTAGTTGTACGGATTGCTTATCCAGTGTGCCCTAAGAATGAGATATGTGTAGCTCCTATCAGTGTTGTCGAAATGTCTTGTAACCTGGATTCCGAGTCTGATCGGGTCTTCCTGGGAGAAGGAATATCCTTCGTTGACCGTGAGAGCTTGTGATGGGCTAAGTTGGGACACCCCTGCAGGGTTTTGAACTCTTGAAAGCCGTGCCCGCGTTTATGGGCAGATGGGAATTTGTTAATATCCGGTTGTAGAAAACCTGACACTTAACTTAATTAAAATGAATCAACCGCGTGTGTAGCCGTGATGGTCTCTTTTCCGGAAAGAGAACACGGTCTCGTGTTATGCTTGAACATAAGTAGTTTCAAGATAACTTCTTGATCATGATAGTTTATCGACCGTGCTTTGCTTCTCTTCTCGCTCTCATTTGCGTAAGTTAGCCACCTTATATGCTAGTGCTTGCTGCAGCTCCACCTCACTACCCCCCTTTTCCTACCTTAAGCTTAAATAGTCTTGATCGCGAGGGTGTGGGATTGCTGAGTCCCCGTGACTCACAGATTACTTCCAAAAACCAGATGCAGGTGCCGACGATGCCAGTGCAGGGGACGCGACCAAACTCAAGTGGGAGTTCGACGAGGATTCGGGATGTTACTATGTTTCCTTTCCGGACGATCAGTAGTGGAGCCCAGTTGGGGTGATCGGGGATCTAGCATTTGGGGTTGTCTTTCTTTATTTGGTTCTGTAGTCGGACCTTGACTGTATTCTGGATGATGTAATGCTATATTTATGTATTGTGTGAAGTGGCGATTGTAAGCCAACTCTTTATCTCTTTCTTATTCAGTACATGGGATGTGTAAACATTACCCCTCTTGTGACATGCCTACTATGCGGTTATGCCTCTAAGTTGTGCTCCGACACGTGGGAGATATAGCCGCATCGTGGGTGTTACACGGCAATCCTCATCCCTTCCGACAGCACATGCAGTTCCGGTTGTGATTTTATTTATATCCACAAATTGCACGTTAAATTCAAAAAATGTCCTAAATATATCAAACGCTGCCTGAAATCCGTTAGAAAATCAAACCCATGGTATAATGGTGATTGCCTATGGTGGAAATTTTTATGAGACCAAACGATTAAGTCATCAACCACTGGAGTTTGAATTGACGCGTCTCCTTTTGGAAACCATGGTCCTTCATATGAGATGCTCCGGTTTGGAAGGAATGATCATCAAAACTCGTGCCAAAAATTTTCCCCGGGGTCATGAGAGCACGCCACGGGCGCACACCGATTTTGATGATGTCTGGACTCTATCTAAATTACCAGTAATTAAAATACCAACTAGGCCTACTAATACATCTCCGTCATATCTATAATTTTTATTGTTCCATGCCAATATTCTACAACTTTTACATACTTGTGGAAACTTTTTATACTATTTTTTGGGACTAACATATTGATCCAGTGCCGAGTGCCAGTTCCCGTTTGTTGCATGTTTTTTGTTTCGCAGAAAATCCATATCAAACGGAGTCCAAACGGGACAAAAACTTCCAGATATTTTTTTGGAATATATGTGACTTTTTGGAAAAAGAATCAACGCGAGACGATACCTGAGGGGCCCACAAGGATGGAGGGTGTTCCCCTGGTCCTTGTGGCCACTCCATAAGGCGGTTGGTGCGTTCTTCTGGCGCAAGAAAGCTAATATCCGGATAAAAATCGTGTTAAAATTTCAGCCCAATCGGAGTTACAGATCTCCGGTAACTTAAGAAACGGTGAAAGGCCAGAATCGGGGAGCACAGAAACAGAAGGAAAGGGAGAGAGAGAGAGAGAGAGAGAGAGAGAAAGAGAGAGAGAGAGATCCAATATCGAAGGGGCTCTCGCCCCTCCGCCGCCATGGAAGCCAAGGACCAGAGGGGAAACCCTTCTCCCACTTATGGGGAAGGTCAAGGAGGAAGAAGAAGGGGGGCTCTCTCCCCCTCTCTCTCCCGGTGGCGCCGAAACGCCGCCGGAGCTATCATCGCAATGACAATCTACACCAACAACTTCGCCGCCGTCATCACCGACTCTCTCCCCCTCTATGCAGCGGTTTAACACCCCTTCTCCCTGTTGTAATCTCTAATTAAACATGGTGCTCAATGATATATATTATTTCCCAATGATGTATGGCTATCCTATGATGTTTGAGTAGATCCGTTTTGTCCTATGGGTTCATTGATGGTCGTGATTGGTTGCAGTTACATGTTTTATTATTGGTGTTGTCCTATGGTGCTCTCCGTGTAGCGCAAGCGTGAGGGAACCCCGCTACAGGGTTTGCAATATGTTCATGGTTTGCTTATTGTCCGTGTTGTGTGAGTGACTGAAACACAAACACGGATAAGTGGGTCATGGCGTACGGAAATAAAGAGGACTTGATACTTTAATGTTATGGTTGGGTTTTACCTTAATGATCTTTAGTAGTTGTGGATGCTCGGTAGAGTTACAGTCATAAGTGCATATGATCCAAGAAGAGAAAGTATGTTAGCTTATGCCTCTCCCTCATATAAAATTGCAATAATGATTACCGGTCTAGTTATCGATTGCCTAAGGACAAAAAAATTTCTTGTGACAAAAAGCTCTCTACTAAAACTGACTTAGTTGTGTCTTTATCTAAACAGACCCTAGTTTTTATATACGTGCTCTTTATTATCTTGCAAACCTACCCTATCACACCTACAAAGTACTTCTAGTTTCATACTTGTTCTAGGTAAAGCGAACGTTAAGCGTGCATAGAGTTGTATTGGTGGTCGATAGAACTTGAGGGAATATTTGTTCTACCATTAGCTCATTGTTGGGTTCGACACTCTTACTTATCGAAAGAGTCTACAATTGATCCCCTATACTTGTGGGTTATCAAGACCTTTTTCTGGCACTGTTGCCGGGAAGCAACAGCGTGGGGTAAATATTCTCGTGTGTGCTTGTTTGCTTTAGCACTAAGTAGATTTTATATGTTGTTCTAAGTTGTTATCTATCTTTAGTTATGAATATGGAACACAAAAGACCAAAAAATAGGTCTACTTGCTACACATGGAGATGGGGAACCTCCTAAAACCCTCGATGCTCATTATGTGAAAGATATTATGCACTACTTTAATAATCTTGAGAAAACCCCATTCAATTTTATAATGGGAGACATGTTGGATCAACGTGAATACTTTAGGGATTATCGCTTGACAAAAAGGGAAACTATTATGGGATCAAATTCATATGTTGCATTAGTATGCTTGGGAACTATGCTTGAGATATGATTGTACTTGTTGCTCTAGGATGAAGGCTCCAAACCTTCCCTTTTCATGTAAATTTAACGATAATAAAACCTTGCCTTCTTATGCTAATGGTATATATCATTACTATGATGTGGAACGAATAGAAGAATTCGTTGCTTTTAAGGGTGCTTATGAAATTGAATCTTTGTTTAAAAAGTGTAAAAATCTTTATGATGCTATTTACAGACCTAAAATTTTTGCTATACTTAAATATTTCTATGAGAATTATGAATACAATGCCAATATTGAAGCATATATTGAGGACTCCTCCGCTGTCCAAGACGAGACTAATATTTTGCAGGAAACTATGGAAGAAGAAATTCCTGAAATTTTCAGCTCATTAGATGAAAAAGATGAGGAGAAGATCGAAGAACAAAAGGAAGAAGAGCGGATTGATCACCCGTGCCCACCTTCTAATGAGAGTAACTCTTTATCCCATACATTGTTTAATTTCCCTTCGTGCTTACCGAAGGATGAATGCTACGATGATTGTTATGATCCTTTTGATTCATTTGAAATATCCATGTTTGATGAACTTGATGCTTGCTATGCTTATGGCCAAGATGCCAATATGAATTATGCTTATGGAGATGAACTTGATATAGTTCCTTATGTTAAGAATGAAATTGTTGCTATTGCACCCACACATGATAGTCCTATTATCTTTTTGAATTCTCCAAACTACACTATATCGGAGAAGTTTGTTCTTATTAAGGATTATATTGATGGGCTGCCTTTTACCATTGCACATGATAATTTTGATGAATGTAATATGCATGTGCTTGCTGCTCCTACTTGCAATTATTATCAGAGAGGAACTACATCTCCACCTCTCTATGTTTCCAACACGATAAAATTGCAAGAAACTACTTATGCTATGTATTGGCCTTTACTTTATGTGCATGAGTTGTTCTTGTATGACATGCTGATGCATAGGAAGAGAGTTAGACTTCGTCATTGCATGATATATGTTTCTTTGTGCTCATTACTAAATGCCAAATCATTGTTAATTAAGATTGGCTTTGATATACCTTGGGATCCAGGTAGATTCATTACTTGAGAACTATATGCCCAGCTTAATGGCTTTAAGGAAAGCGCTGCCAGGGAGACAACCCGGAAGTTTTAGAGAGTCATTTATTTATGTTGAGTGATTTTATAAAGTTTAAAAACAAAAAATATAGAGGGGGACTTAAAACTTTTTCACAAAAGAGAAGCGATTGGAAGTTATGCATTGGAGAAGTGAGGGTCGACCTTGAACACTTGTGTTCATGCTCATGGAAACAATGTAGAATTTTTCATGAAGAATCTCACAAAAATAATTATCCCCTTGTATAATTCCATTGTATTATAAAAATAATGTGCCACGATTTGCCTTTAGGATGATTAGATTGCTTGTTTGGTTTGTGTGGTGCAAAAACAGAAACTTTGGCTGTAGTGCGTGATTTTACATTTTTTACTGGAAAGTCAAACGCTTATGAAACTTTTTGCACAATACTTCTATACAAATATTTTATTGTTTCCTAATTTTTCAGAATTTTTGGAGTTACAGAATATGGTTGATGTTCAGATTACTACAGACTGTCCTGTTTAAGACAGATTCTGTTTTTGATGCATTGTTTTGCTCGTTTTGATGAAACTATCGATTGTATTGGTGGTATAAGCCGTAGAGAAGTCATAGTATAGTAGATACAATGAAAAAATAAAATATTAATGAGTTTGGAACATAACTTGAAGTGGTTATTTGTTTTAATATACTAACGGATCTCACGAGGGTTTTGTTAAGTTGTGTGTGATTGAAGTTTTCAAGTTTTGGGTGAGATCATGATGGATGAAGGAATAAGGAGTGGAAAGAGCCCAAGCTTGGGGATGACCGAGGCACCCAAAGGTAATATTCAAGGACTCCCAAGCAACTAAGCTTGGGGATGCCCCGGAAGGCATCCCCTCTTTCTTCTAGCGATCATCGGTAATTTTACTTGGAGCTATATTTTTATTCATCACATGATATGCGTAAATCTTGGAGCGTCGTGTGCTTTTTATTTTTCTTTTAATAAATGCACCATGTTGGTATGAGATAGTCCTTAGTTGATTTATAGAATGCTTCATGTGCTTCACTTATATCATTTGAAGTTTGGATTGTTTGTTTCTCTTCACATAGAAAACCGCCATTTGTAGAATGCTCGTTTGCTTCACTTATATTTGTTAGAGCGTGGGCATATATTTTGTAGAAAGAATTAAACTCTCTTGCTTCACTTATATCTATTTAGAGAGTTGACAGGAATTGGTCATTCACATGGTTAGTCATAAAATCCTACATAGAACTTGTGGATCACTGAATATGATATGTTCGATTCCTTGCAATAGTTTTGTGATATAAAGATGGTGATATCAGAGTAATGCTAGTGAGTAATTGTGGATTGGTAGAAATACTTGTTTTAAGGTTTGTGATACCAGTAGCATGCACGTATGTTGAACCGTTATGTGATGAAGTCAGAGCATGATTTATTTTTTGATTGTCTTCCGTATGAGTGGCGGTCGGGGACGAGCGATGGTCTTCTCCTACCAACCTATCCCCCTAGGAGCATGCACGTAGTACTTTGTTTCGATAGCTAATAGACTTTTGCAATAAGTATGTGAGTTCTTTATGACTAATGTTGAGTCCATGGATTGTTGGGGAACGTAGTAATTTCAAAAAAATTCCTATGCACACGCAAGATCATGGTGATGCATAGCAACGAGAGGGGAGAGTGTGTCCACGTACCCTCGTAGACCAAAAGCAGAAGCGTTAGCACAACGCGGTTGATGTAGCCGTACGTCTTCACAATCCGACCGATCAAGCACCGAATGCACGGCACCTCAGAGTTCTGCACTCGTTCAACTCGATGACGTCCCTCGAACTCCGATCTAGCCGAGCTTTGAGGGAGAGTTCCATCAGCACGACAGCGTGGTGACGATGATGATGTTCTACCGATGCAGGGCTTCGCCTAAGCACCGCTACGATATGACCGAGGTGGATTATGGTGGAGGGGGGCACCGCACACGGCTAAAAGATCTAAGAGATCAATTGTTGTGTCTATGGGGTGCCCCCCCTCCTCCGTATATAAAGGGGGGAGGAGGAGGGGGCCGGCCAAGAGGAGGAGGCGCGCCCAAGGGGGGGCAATCCTACTCCAAGTAGATTTTGTCCCCCTTTCCTATTTCAACTAGGAGAAGGGGGAAGGAGCAGGTGGAGAGAAGGAAGGAGAAGGGGGGCCGCCGCCCCCTTCCCTTTCCCAATTCGGATTGGGGCAAGGGGGGCCGCGCGCCACCTCCTGCTGCCTCTCCTCTTCCACCACTTTGGGCCCATGAGGCCCAATAACCCCCCCCCCCCTCGGCGGGGGGGGGGGGGGGGTCCGTTAACCCCTTGGTACTCCGGTATATATCCGATAACCCCCGGAACCATTCTGGTGTCCGAATATAGTCGTCCAATATATCAATCTTCATGTCTCGACCATTTCGAGACTCCTCGTCATGCCTGTGATCACATCCGGGACTCCGAACTACCTTCAGTACATCAAAACACATAAACTCATAATATAACCGTCATCGAACTTTAAGCATGCGGACCCTACGGGTTCGAGAACTATGTAGACATGACCGAGACACGTCTTCGGTCAATAACCAATAGCCGAACCTGGATGCTCATATTGGCTCCTACATATTCTACGAAGATCTTTATTGATCAAACTGCATAACAACATACGTTGTTCCCTTTGTCATCGGTATGTTACTTGCCCGAGATTCGATCATTGGTATCTCAATACCTAGTTCAATCTCGTTACCGGAAAGTCTCTTTACTCATTCCGTAATACTTCATCCCGCAACTAACTCATTAGTTACAATGCTTGCAAGGCTTGAGTGATGTGTATTACCGAGTGGGCCCAAAGATACCTCTCTGACAATTGGAGTGACAAATCCTAATCTTGAAATATGCCAACCCAACAAGTACCTTTGCAGACACCTGTAGAGCACCTTTATAATCACCCTGTTACGTTGTGACGTTTGGTAGCACACAAAGTGTTCCTCCGGTAAACGGGAGTTGCATAATCTCATAGTTACAGGAACATGTATAAGTCATGAAGAAAGCAATAGCAACAAACTAAACGATCAAGTGCTAAGCTAACGGAATGGGTCAAGTCAATCACATCATTCTCCTAATGATGTGATCCCGTTAATCAAATGACAACACATGTCCATGGCTAGGAAACTCAACCATCTTCGATTAACGAGCTAGTCAAGTAGAGGCATACTAGTGACACTCTGTTTGTCTATGTATTCACACATGTATTATGTTTATGGTTAATACAATTCTAGCATGAATAATAAAAATTTATCATGAAATAAGGAAATAAATAATAACTTTATTATTGCCTCTAGGGAATATTTCCTTCAGTCTCCCACTTGCACTAGAGTAAATAATCTAGTTCACATCGCCATGTGATTTAACACCAATAGTTCACATCACCATGTGATTAACACCCATAGTTCACATCGCCATGTGATTAACACCCAAAGGGTTTACTAGAGTCAATAATCTAGTTCACATCGCTATGTGATTAACACCCAAAGAGTACTAAGGTGTGATCATGTTTTGCTTGTGAGAGAAGTTTAGTCTACGGGTCTGCCACATTCAGATCCGTATGTATTTTGCAAAAAATTTCTATGTCAACAATGCTCTGCACGGAGATACTCTAGCTAATTGTTCCCACTTTCAATATGTATCTAGATCGAGACTTAGACTCATCTAGATCGGTGTCAAAGCTTGAATCGACGTAACTCTTTACAACGAACCTTTTGTCACCTCCATAATCGAGAAACATATCTGTCGGCGTTCTGGGAACGAGGGTCCCCAGACTTGCCTGCCTGCGGCCTGCGGCGTGGCTCAAAAGGGGGCCCAGCACGACCCATCTTCACCAACACAGACCCAAGACCCTCGCGAGGGGCCAAGCCCCGCAGGGCGGACGACGCGGAGCTTCCTTAGGCACGGCCTCATCAGGCTGGCTCGCGAGGAGGCGGAGAGATCAAGGCGGGGTACCTCACGAGGTGCCCGTGACGCAAGCCATGACGACCAAAGGCGCCAGGCGGGTGCCAGCCCGCGCAACGTCCTCCTTTCCTCTTTGGTGCAAAGGGAGCAAGCGCAGCCGCGGAGTACCGAGGCATCATGCAAAGGTTGCCATTTCGGTGCAACAAGACCAAGACCAAGAGGACTGCAAGACGGAGGTCATCGTGGAGCCCAAGACAGCGTCACCACCAGAGCTTTGTGCAGGCGAAGACTACTTTTGTCAGGATAGCTGGCACTAGCTGTCCCCCTTCAAATTAGCCCGCCATTGTTGGATCCCTTCCCACTCGATATTTGGGAAGAGGACCAGGGCCTCTATAAATAGGACCGGCCACCCACAGAACGAAGGGAGACGAGGAAAGGAAAGAGAGAGAGAAGGGGGACCGAGCTCCTCCCAGCAGTTCATCACCCCAGCCAAGAGCAGACCCTCGCGAGGCTGTTCTTCCTTGTATTGTTCATCATCATCAGCCCAAGAGGCAATCCACCACACCACACACTAGAGTAGGGTATTACACCACAACGGTGGCCCAAACCAGTATAAATCCTGTGTCATTCGTGTTGTTCTTTCCATTGCTTAGATCTTAGCGAGGCGGAGGGGTGCAAGTAGGTAGGAGGCGAAATCTCCGCGTGCACCCCAGTGTTCGAACCTCAGGGGTCTGCCGGAACCCGAAATCCGACATTTGGCACGCCAGGTAGGGGTGCGCCAGAATCCACCTTCTACCGCTTCGTGCCCCGTCGCGTCGTCATCACCATGTCCGGCGACTAGGCGGGCAACCCAAATCCATTGGCGGCGTGGCCCGCTCGCGCAGAGCCGCTCGCCTCGGGTGACCCCGTGCCCCAGGCAGCTCGCGGTCCGCAGGGCGCTGTGGGCCGCGGGCGACGCGGACAGGCTTCAACAGCTCTCACACCGCGGCAGGCGCGGTCGGCAGCAAGGGCCTCCAATCACGCCGCGACCACAGCACCGTACACCCGCCGGGAGCAGGCGAACTCGAGGGCCGCGCTCACGGTGGCCCGAGAGCTGCTGCAGTGCAGGCTGCTGGAGGGCGGCCGCGACATGCTGCTGGAGCGGGTGGCAGAGCTCCTGGGCTTCGCCACCTCGGGGGCTCACCCCTTCTGCACCCAGCTCCCATCTCAAGCCCAGGGTGGCCCGCGCGGGGGCTCGGCGCGCACCCGCGGGCTCCAAGGCTACTCTAACGCCAGCGAAGCTGTCAGCACCAGACCGGCGGCGGCGCTGCCCCCGCTCCCGGTCCGTGAAGAAGAAGGACTCGACGCGACCCGCGGCCCCAGTGGACAGCCTCGCTGCCACCCCACGGTGGGCGCGTCAGGCAGGACCGCGTGGCACGCAGAGCACTACGGCGTGGCCTTCGGGATGACGGAGCCAGAGGAATACGTGCCCCTCATGATGGACCAAGGACACCCTCACGAGAGCAAACAAGGCTCGCTCCTCAGCCCAAGCTGGGGGACGAAGCACTAGAAGCTGAACCTTTCCAGGAGCCCCGGGACGGTCCCACTGGCCACGCTGGAGGCAACGATTATCGGGTACCGCTAATTCTTTAGGAGCAGGCATACACTAACCATGGATCGCAGGAGGTGCAGGTCGCCACAGCGAGCAGCTGCCCCGCTACCACAGTCCCCTACCCCTCGAGAGGAGGGTGCAGGGGGCTGCAGGAGAGGGGCCGAGATCCGACATCACCACCGCGGCGTTCGGAGCAAGGTGTTCTCAGGAGGTAGGCCCTCTGCTGGGGAGGTGCCTCAGGGCCTGCCCCTGGCGGAGGACACGTGGTCGTCGGGGGAACCGCTGGCGACCGCTCTACCCCATCGGCGGCGTCCTGGATTCCAGTCGTCGTTGATGGTACTAGAGTGTGGCGCAAGGCGGGGCCCTCAACTGGCAATATGAAGCAAGGCCAGTACCTGTGAAGAAGGCCCAGTGCCTGTGAAGCTCGCCGCCCCGTGACACTCTCACGTAATAATGAGTGGGGCTGTACACGCCCTGGAGTCTCAGGGGTGCCGGCCTCAGGCCCTGGGGCTCCCTCCCATGCCCAGTGGCAGCACTTAGCTCCGCGCTGGTGAGAAGACGTCCAAGACTAGATTAGGTGCCGGACGCGGCCTTTTGTCTGCTTTCGTTGCTTTTCCCTTTGATTGTCGCTTTCCCCTGCTGGATTCAAGTTGGATTCGAATTTGAGATTTGCATGTGTTCGAGGAAGGGGTGCTTAGTCTCTTTCGAGCAATTTCTCGCGTTTTGGTTACCACTTCGCCTTAGCTGCCTCCCCTCGTGAGCCCCTCGCGAGCCGGGTCAGGCCTAGCTTGCACGCAGCCCAGACTGCCGCCGCCGCGTCCTCTCAGGAGGGTGTTTTGCTGCAGGTCCTACGGATCCAATCAGGGAACACTCGGGACACCACAACCTCCCACAGGCTACCTCAGGGCCAGCACGGGACCAAGGTAAACTAGCTGACCAGCGCGTCGCTTAAGCCAACCACTTGGCGCGGGCGCATGGGCAATGTAGCGACTACTAATATGATGAACACAAGTTTTACATAAGGGGCTCCCCCTCCCAAATGCTCTCACCGCCATCAGGCCAAAACCTGAGTTCTATTCATGCAGGGCAAGGAACTAGGAACGATGCACAATCAGTCGGATAAATCCCCCAATGCGTCCTCAAGAGCACCCCCCGAGCCGCTGCTGGCGCCGCTGAACTCGCCATCACTGTCCGCGTCACCGCCAGCGGCGTCAGGGCCGTGTGCCGCACCGCCCTCGTCGGCAGCCACGACCACGCCATTGTTTTCTGAAGCGAAGGCCCTGATAAGAGCATCCACATTGTCTTCTACCCAGTGCGCCAGGTCACCTCGGACGGCCTGGGGGACTGGGGCGATGGCGGCGTCGAAATCGAAGTGGGAATCCATGTTCTGGAGATGGCTGAAGACGCGAGAAAAGGTACGCCCGAGCAGGGCGCAGCTCCTCTCCTCCACCAACCTGTCAGCCCTGACCGACCGCGCCTCTAGCTGCGTCACCACGTCAGTGAAGAACTGAAGATTGCCGGCGTAGTTGACTGCATGCGGCTCGCCAACAGCCGCCTCGCAGATGTTGCCCAAGGCTGTGTTGGCTCTCTCCCGGAGCGTGGTGAGCATGGGGCCGTGCTCATGCTCCAGGATCCGCCGCTGACGTATCTCATCCGCATTCTGGCGCGCGACGGCCTCAGCCTCCTCCACCCGCTGGCGAAGAAGGAGCACCTCGCCCTGGGAGGTGGTTAACTCACCTTGCGCCACCTCAAGGGCGGCCCGGAAAGCATCGGCCTGCCGTGTCGCCCCCTCCAGCTTGGCTCTCAAGGCAGCAGTCCTGCCTCCAGCCTCGGCCCGGATCAACCCCAGCTTCTCCTTGAACTCGTGCTCGAGGTTCAAATGCGCCATCGTCACTCGACGTCCGACCTCCTCCAAGACGCGGGCTTCCTCTGCAGCGACATCATCCTCCGCCTGCGTCACCAAGCGCTCCCTCGTCTCTGGACGCTCGTACTCGCGGGTACGTTCGACGGCTTCCAGCGTCAGCGCCCTCCTCATGCTTCTGGAGCTCTGCTGAGTCGCCAGAGGCCACCTTCATCGACGCGAGGGCTGCCTCGCGCAGCTCCACCTGCTCCTCCAGTGACTGGCACCAGGCCAGGAGCTCCCGAGCCCGCTCCTCCGCCGCCGTTCGCCGCCGGTCAGCTTCCCGGGCCTCCTCAGCGGCCCAAGTTCGAGCCTCCCGAGAGGCCACCAGCGACGCCTTGGCCTCTGCGTCGTCAAGATCGCGCTAACGGCGCGCAAGGGCGATGGCGCCCTCCAGCTCGTGCCTCTCTGCAGCCAGGCGCAGGCCCTCGGCCTCAAGGCGCGCGTCTTCATCAGCAAGCTCCTCACCAAGCAGGCTTACCGCGTCAGCCGCCCTTCAAAGGAATCCTTGGCGGAGAGTGCAACGCTCCTGAGCGCGCTCGAGCACGTCTTCCACGCCATCATCTGCCCCAAGCAAGCGCCGGGGGCCACGAATCAGCACCCCCCCTCCGGGCTGGGGGCTGGCACCCTCGCGACGGTCGGGCACGCCGCGCCAGAAGCCCGGCCTGGGGCCAGCCCGTCCCCAGGTGAAGAGCGCAGGGAGTGCCTCAGCCAATCGCAGTCCACGACCAGGCGGGAAGCCCACGGCAGGCTGGCTATGCCACGTGAAGGCCCGCGGAAGAGGATCGCGAGGTGCGTAGGGCCACGATGCGCCTCAGGACGGTCCGCCTCTTCAATCGCCCTCACCACAAGGGCTCTGCCGCTCGGGGCGCCTGAGGGCGATGGAGGGGGCGAAGCCAAGGGGGATGACACCTCAGCCGTCTCCGCGAGCTCGGCTGGAAGGGGCCTGCGGAGCAAGGGTCAGTAAAAGCAACAGAAGGATCGGGAGCTAGGAAAGGAGAAGGCTTACTCATCAGTGGCGAAGTACTTCCTACGCTTCAGCAGGCGACAAGGGTGATCGTCACCCAGGGCCTCCCTTCTCTTCCGGAGGGCCTCAAAGTCCACGCGGAAGCGGCCCAAGAGTTGGGCGCAGGGATCAACCTGCGACGAAGATGGAGCATCAAGGCGATCTGCGTCAAGGGCGCCTGCCTGATGCGCACTGCCAATCGCCTCGCCAAGGGAAGCAGCCGGAGCCTCAGGGGCCTCAGTCGCAAGAGCCGAGAGCAGTTGCTCGTCACCCTCAGCCTCAGCGGCATGGGCCCCGAGAGCCGCTCCCTCATGAGCATCGCCTGGCACCGTTACCCCGCCGGGAGCCCCCTCGGCCTCTGGCGCCTCATGCCTCCCTGCTCCGCCGCTCGAGGAAGAGCCGCCTTGGCTGACTGGAAGGGAGGTCACCACCACTGGGTTCTCACGAGGCCCCTGGAGGCCGGCGGGGCGCGGCCCCCACTCATCAAAGACAGGCATCTGCTTCACAAAATTGCCCCTGCTCTGGCAGAGGTACAGCAAGGCCCCTCCCTGCTGGATGCTGCCAGGGTTGGGGTCCCCAGTCAGGGTCAAGAGCGCTGTCCTCAGCACTTCAGGAGTCAAGTCCTCTTCCTGGAGCCTCATACGATCATCGCGCCCCCTGAAGGCCCACATCCGGCAGGAGTGGCGTTGGAGAGGAGCAACGCGGCGTAGCAGGAACTCCTTCACCACCTTGGGCGCTGTCACACCGAGCGACATCAAGAACGTGAAGCGGTGCCAGATGAAGACGAGCCGGGGGCTCTCAAGCGTCTCCTGGCCCCAGCCCGAATTGGGGATAGTAGGCGAAGTTGGCTTCGATAGCAGGGGGCTGGGCACCCCTGCGTCCACATACAGCCACCGCTCGCGGAACCCAGCTGCGGGCGGGGGGAGCTTGAAGTCTATCCCCGAGGCCGCAGTCTCAGACACGGCAACGAAGCTCACGCACGCCCAACATTGGGTAGGGTCGACAAGGCGCAGTGAGAAGAAGTGGCGCAGCAAGGCAACCGAAGTAAGGATGCCCATCATAGCCTCGCAAACAAAGGCGAAGACCAAAAGGAGGGTGATGGATTCAGGACCCAGATGCATCATGTGGATCTGATAGTGGGAAAGCACGACATTGAAGAAATCAGAAAAGGGAGGAACCAGACCCGCCCACAGGGCGTCGGCGAAATACGGGACCTCGGTGATTGTCCTGTCGATGGAGGAGTGGGACGCAGGCCAGGCCGTCGTCCTCCCGCATTCGTTGAAGATAGTGGCCAGAGCCGAGCTGACCTTGCCTAAGCCCTCGGCGGGGGCTGCCAACGGTGGCGGACCAGGCGGAGACATGGGTTTCTTCCCTCTTCCCTTCTTCGTCGGAGCCATGGCGATGGAAAAGGGGGGGGGAGTTCGAGATTGGGTCGAAAACAGAAGCTGGAGTTCGAGCGGAGGAAGGACAGAGGGCGCTCGAGCGACAGAAAGAGGAGAGGCTGTGTACAACTACGAGTGCGCCTAGCATGGCGCAAAATCAGGAAGGCGTGGGGGAGCAGTGCCACCCACGTCCAATCAACCACCACGCCCGCCCAAGGCCGCAGGCTGTTAGGGCCCGCGGCGCTTCGCCCTCGCCCTTCCGCCTCCCTGCACGGCCAAGCCCGGGCGCGCCTTGGTCCCGGGGGCTACTGTCTGCATTCTGGGAATGGGGGTCCCCAGACTTGCCTGCCTGCGGCCTGCGGCGTGGCTCAAAAGGGGGCCCAGCATGGCCCATCTTCACCAACACAGACCCAAGACCCTCGCGAGGGGCCAAGCCTCGCGGGGCGGATGAAGCGGAGCTTCCTCAGGCACGGCCTCATCAGGCTGGCTCGTGAGGAGGCGGAGAGATCAAGGCGGGGTACCTCACGAGGTGCCCGTGACGCAAGCCATGACGACCAAAGGCGCCAGGCGGGTGCCAGCCCGCGTAACGTCCTCCTTTCCTCTTTGGTGCAAAGGGAGCAAGCGCAGCCGCGGAGTACCGAGGCACCAGGCAAAGGTTTCCATTTCGGTGCAACAAGACCAAGACCAGGAGGACTGCAAGATGGAGGTCATCGTGGAGCCCAAGACGACGTCACCACCAGAGCTTTGTGCAGGCGAAGACTACTTTTGTCAGGATAGCTAGCACTAGCTTTCCCCTTCAAATTAGCCCGCCATTGTTGGCTCCCTTCCCGCTCGATATTTGGGAAGAGGACCAGGGCCTCTATAAATAGGACCGACCACCCACAGAACGAAGGGAGACGAGGAAAGGAAAGAGAGAGAGAAGGGGGACTGAGCTCCTCCCAGCAGTTCATCACCCTAGCCAAGAGCAGACCCTCGCGAGGCTGTTATTCCTTGTATTGTTCATCATCATCAGCCCAAGAGGCAATCCACCACACGACACACTGGAGTAGGGTATTACACCACAACGGTGGCCCGAACCAGTATAAATCCTGTGTCATTCGTGTTGTTCTTTCCATTTCTTAGATCTTAGCGAGGCGGAGGGGTGCAAGTAGGTAGGAGGAGAAATCTCCGCGCACACCCCAGTGTTCGAACCTTAGGGGTTTGCCGGAACCCGAAATCCGACAATATCCTTATTCCACTAAGGATAATTTTGACCGCTATGCAGTGATCTACTCCTAGATCACTATTGTACTCCCTTGCCAAAAACAGTGTAGGGTATGCAATAGATCTGGTACACAGCAGGGCATACTTTATAGGACCTATGGCTGAGGCATAGGGAATGACTTTCATTCTCTTTCTATCTTCTGCCGTGGTCGGGCTTTGAGCCTTACTCAATTTCACACCTTGTAACACAGGCAAGAACTCTTTCTTCGACTGTTCCATTTTGAACTACTTCAAAATCTTGTCAAGGTATGTACTCATTGAAAAACTTATCAAGCGTCTTGATCTATCTCTATAGATCTTGATGCTCAATATGTAAGCAGCTTCACTAAGGTCTTTCTTTGAAAAACTCCTTTCAAACACTCCTTTATGCTTTGCAGAATAATTCTACATTATTTCCGATCAACAATATGTCATTCACATATACTTATCAGAAATTTTGTAGTGCTCCCACTCACTTTCTTGTAAATACAGGCTTCACCGCAAGTCTGTATAAAACCATATGTTTTGATCAACTTATCAAAGCGTATATTCCAACTCCGAGATGCTTGCACCAGTCCATAGATGGATCGCTGGATCTTGCATATTTTGTTAGCACCTTTAGGATTGACAAAACCTTCTGGTTGCATCATATAAAACTCTTTCTTTAATAAATCCTTTAAGGAATGCAGTTTTGTTTATCCATTTGCCAGATTTCATAAAATGGAGCAATTAGCTAACATGATTCGGACAGACTTAAGCATCGCTACGAGTGAGAAAATCTCATCATAGTCAACACCTTGAACTTTGTCAAAAACCTTTTTCGACAAGTCTAGCTTTGTAGATAGTAACACTACTATCAGCGTCCATCTTACTCTTGAAGATCCATTTATTTTCTATGGCTTGCCGATCATCGGGAAAGTCAACCAAAGTCCACACTTTATTCTCATACATGGATCCCATCTCAGATTTCATGGCCTCAAGCCATTTCGCGGAATCTGGGCTCATCATCGCTTCCTCATAGCTTGTAGGTTTGTCATGGTCAAGTAACATGAACTCCAGAATAGGATTACCGTACCACTTTGGTGCGGAACATACTCTGGTTGACCTACGAGGTTCGGTAGTAACTTGATTCAAAGCTTTCATGATCATCATCATTAACTTCCTCACTAATTGGTGTAAGCATCACTGGAACTGATTTAAGTGATGAACTACTTTCCAATTCGGGAGAAGGTACAATTACCTTATCAAGTTCTACTTTCCTCCCACTCACTTCTTTCGAGAGAAACTCCTTCTCTAGGAAGGATCCATTTTTAGCAACGAATATCTTGCCTTCGGATCTGTGATAGAAGGTGTACCCAACAGTAACTTTTGGGTATCCTATGAAGACACACTTTTCCGATTTGGGTTTGAGCTTATCAGGATGAAACTTTTTCACATAAGCATCGCAACCCCAAACTTTAAGACACGACAACTTTGGTTTCTTGCCAAACCACAGTTCATATAGTGTCGTCTCAACAGATTTAGATGGTGCCCTATTTAACGTGAATGCAGCTATCTCTAATACATAACCCCAAAACGATAGTGGTAAATTGGTAAGAGACATCATAGATTGCACCATACCTAATAAAGTACGGTTACGATGTTTGGACACACCATTACGCTGTGGTGTTCCGGGTGGCGTGAGTTGCGAAACTATTCTGCATTGTTTCAAATGAAGACCAAACTCGCAACTCAAATACTCTCCTCCACGATCAGATCATAGAAACTTTATTTTCTTATTATGATGATTTTCCACTTCACACTGAAATTCTTTGAACTTTTCAAATGTTTCAGACTTATGTTTCTTCAAGTAGGTATACCCATATCTGCTCAAATCATTTGTGAAGGTCAGAAAATAACGATACCTGCTACGTCTTGAGCTTGTGTTGGTTTTCCCCGAAGAGGAAGGGATGATGCAGCAGAGTAGCGTAAGTATTTCCCTCAGTTTTTGAGAACCAAGGTATCAATCCAGTAGGAGCCCACACTCAAATCCCTCGTACCTGCACAAAGCGATAGCTACTCGCAACCAACGTGATTAGGGGTTGTCAAGCCCTTCACGATCACTTACTAGAGTGAGATCTGATAGATAGAATATTTTTGGTATTTTTGATATAAAGATGCAAAGTAAAAGGTAAAGGCAAAGTAAATAGCAAAACAATATAAAAGTGATGGAGATTGATATGATACTAGTGGCTTCTCTCAAGAGCATAAGTATTCTACGGTGGGTGAACAAATTACTATTGAGCAATTGATAGAATTGTGCATAATTATGAGAATATCTAGGCATGATCATGTATATAGGCATCACGTCCGTGACAAGTAGATCGAAACGATTCTGCATCTACTACTATTACTCCACTCATCGACCGCTATCCAACATGCATCTAGAGTATTAAGTTAAAAATAGAGTAACGCTTTAAGCAAGATGACATGATGTAGAGAGATAAATTCATGCAATATGAAATAAACCCCATCTTTTTATTCTTGATAGCAACGATACAATACGTGCCTTGCTGCCCCTTCTGTCACTTGGTAAGGACACCGCAAGATCGAACCCAAAGCTAAGCACTTCTCCCATGGCAAGAACTACCAATCTAGTTGGCCAAACCAAACGGATAATTCGAAGAGACTTGCAAAGATAACCAATCATGCATAAAAGAATTCAGAGAAGATTCAAATATTATTCATAGATAGACTTGATCATAAACCCACAATTCATCGGTCTCAACAAACACACCGCAAAAAGAAGATTACATCGAATAGATCTCCACAAGAGAGGGGGAGAACTTTGTATTGAGATTCAAAGAGAGAGAATAAGCCATCTAGCTACTAACTATGGACCCGAAGGTCTGAGGTAAACTACTCACACTTCATCGGAGGGGCTAGGATGATGTAGAAGCCCTCCGTGATGATGGCCCTCTTCCGGTGGAGCTCCGGAACAGGCCCCAAGATGGGATCTCATGGATACAGAAAGTTGCGGCAGTGGAATTAGATTTTTGGCTCCTGTTCTGATCGTTTGGGGGTACGTGTGTATATATAGGAGGAAGGAGTACGTCGGTGGAGCACCGAGGGGCCCATGAGGCAGGGGGGCTCGCCCTAGGGGGACGCCCCCCACCCTCGTGACCACCTCTTTGATCCCTTGCAGTAGGGTCCAAGTCTCCTGGATCACGTTCGATGAGAAAATCACGTTTCCGAAGATTTTATTCCGTTTGGACTCCGTTTGATATTCTGTTTATCCGAAACACTAAAATAGGCAAAAAACAACAATTCTGGGCTGGGCCTTTGGTTAATAGGTTAGCCCCAAAAATAATATAAAAGTGGAAAATAAAGCCCAATATAGTCCAAAACAGTAGATAATATAGCATGGAGCAATCAAAAATTATAGATACGTTGGAGACGTATCAGGCATCCCCAAGCTTAATTCCTGCTCGTCCTCGAGTAGGTAAATGATAAAAAGAGAATTTTTGATGCGGAGTGCTACTTGGCATAATTTCAATGCAAATCTTCTTAATTGTGGTATGAATATTCATATTAGAAAGATTCAAGACAAAAGTTTATATTGACATAGAAAATAATAATACTTCAACCATACTAACAAAGCAATTATGTCTTCTCAAAATAACATGGCCAAAGAAAGCTATCCCTACAAAATCATATAGTCTGGCTATGCTCCATCTTCCCCACACAAAGTATTTAAATCATGCACAACCCCGATGACAAGCCAAGCAATTGTTTCATACTCTAACTTTTTCAAAACTTTTTCAATCTTCACGCAATACATGAGCATGAGCCGTGGATATAGCACTATAGGTGGAATAGAATGGTGGTTGTGGAGAATACAAAAAAGGAGAAGATAGTCTCACATCAACTAGGCGTATCAATGGGCTATGGAGATGCCCATCAATAGATATCAATGTGAGTGAGTAGGGATTGCCATGCAACAGATGCACTAGAGCTATAAATGTATGAAAGCTCAACAAAAGAAACTAGTGGGTGTGCATCCAACTTGCTTGCTCATGAAGACCTAGGGCAATCTGAGGAAGCCCATCATTGGAATATACAAGCCAAGTTCTGTAACGTAAAATTCCCACTAGTATATGAAAGTGACAACATATGAGACTCTCTATATGAAGAACATGGTGCTACTTTGAAGCACAAAATATGAGACTTGCTATATGAAGAACATGGTGCTACTTTGAAGCACAAGTGTGGAAAAAAGGATAGTAGCATTGCCCCTTTTTTTGGGCCTTGTTTTTTTCTTTGGCCTTTCTCTTTTTTTGGGACAATGCTCTATTGAATGATGATCATCACACTTCTATTTATTTACAACTCAATGATTACAACTCGATACTAAAACAAGGTATGACTCTATATGAATGCCTCCGGCGGTGTACCGGGATATGCAATGAATCACGAGTGACAAGTATGAAAGAATTATGAATGGTGGCTTTGCCACAAATACTATGTCAACTACATGATCATGCTAAGCAATATGACAATGATGGATGTGTCATGATGAACTAGATGATGGAAAGTTGCATGGCAATATATCTCGGAATGGCTATGGAAATGCCATAATAGGTAGGTATGGTGGCTGTTTTGAGGAAGGTATATGGTAGGTGTATGATACCAGTGAAAGTTGCGCGGTATTAGAGAGGCTAGCAAGGGTGGAAGGGTGGGAGTGCGTATAATCCATGGACTCAACATTAGTCCTAAAGAACTCATATACTTATTGCAAAAATTTAGAAGTTATCAAAGCAAAGTATTATGCGCATGCTCCTAGGGGGATAGATTGGTAGGAAAAGACCATCGCTCGTCCCCGACCGCCACTCGTAAGGAAGACAATCAATAAATAAATCATGCTCTGACTTCATCACATAACGGTTCACCATGCGTGCATGCTACGGGAATCACAAACTTCAACACAAGTATTCTTTAAATTCACAACTACCCAACTAGCATGAATTTAATATTATCACCTCCATATCTCAAAACAATTATAATGCTTCAATCTTTTCTTAGTATTCAACACACTCAAAAGAAAGTTTCACAAATCTAGAATACCAAGCATACTATTATTAGGCAAATTACCATGCTATTAAGAGACTCTCAAAATAATTTAAGTGAAGCATGAGAGATCAATAGTTTCTTTAAAACAAATCCACCACCGTGCTCTAAAAGATCTAAGTGAAGCACATAGAGCAAAATTATCTAGCTCAAAGGATATAAGTGAAGCACATAGAGCAAAATTATCTAGCTCAAAAGGATATAAGTGAAGCACATAGAGCAACATTATCTAGCTCAAAAGATATAAGTGAAGCACATAGAGTATTCTATCAAATTTTAATTCATGTCTGGCTCTCTCAAAATGTGTGTACATCAAGGATGATTGTGGTATACTAGCAAACAAAGACACAAATAATACAAGACGCTCCAAGCAAAACACATACCATGTTGGTGAATAAAAATATAGCTCCAAGTAAATTACCGATGGAAGTGGACGAAAAGAGGGGATGCCTTCCGGTGCATACCCAAGCTTTAACTTTTTGGTGTCCCTGGATCCTTGTTCCATGATCCACCAAAAGAATTCACCCAAAACTTGAAAACTTCACAACACAAAACTCAAAATAGAAAACTCGTGAGCTCCGTTAGTGAAAGAAAACAAAAGACCACTTCAAGGTACTGTAATGAACTTATTCCTTATTTATATTTGTGTTAAACCTACTTTATTCCAAATTCTTTATGGATTATAAACTATTTTACTAGCCATAGATTCATCAAAATAAGCAAACAACACACGAAAAACAGAATCTGTCAAAAACAGAACAGTCTGTAGTAATGTGTAGCTAGAGAAATATCTGGAACCCCAAAAATTCTAAAATAAATTGATGGACGTGAGTAATTTACCTATTAATCATCTGCAAAAAGAATTAACTAAATATCACTCTTCAAATAAAAATTTCAGCAGTTCTCGTGAGCGCTAAAGTTTCTGTTTTTTACAGCAAGTTCAACAAGACTTTCCCCAAGTCTTCCCAACGGTTCTACTTGGCACAAACACTAATTAAACACAAAAAACACAATCTAAACAGAGGCTAAATAATTTATTTATTACTAAACAGGAGCAAATATCAAGTAATAAAATAAAATCGGGTTGCCTCCCAACAAGCGCTATCGTTTAACGCCCCTAGCTAGGCATAACAAGCAAGGATAGATCTAGGTATTGCCATCTTTGGTAGGAAATCCATAAGTGTCTCTCATGATAGTTTCGTATGGTAATTTTATTTTCTTTCATGGAAAGTGTTCCATGCCCTTTTTAATGGAAATTGAAATCTAATATTCCCTTCCTTCATATCAATAATCGCACCAACCGTTCTAAGGAAAGGTCTACCAAGAATAATAGGGCAAGAAGGATTACAATCTATATCAAGAACAATGAAATCTACGGGCACATAATTCCTATTTGCAACAATAAGAACATCATTAATTCTTCCCATAGGTTTCTTAATAGTGGAATCCTCAAGATGCAAGTTTAGAGAGCAATCATCAAAATTACGGAAATCTAGTAAATCACAGAAAGTCTTGGGAATAGTAGAGACACTAGCACCCAAATCACACAAAGCATAAAATTCATAATCTTTAATTTTAATTTTAATAGTTGGTTCCCACTCATCATAAAGTTTTCTAGGGATAGAAACTTTCAACTCAAGTTTTTCTTCATAAGATTGCATCAAGGCATCAACAATATGTTCGGTGAAGGCTTTATTTCGACTATAAGCATGTGGAGAATTTAGCACAGATTGCAACAAGGAAATACAATCAATCAAAGAGCAATTTTCATAATTAAATTCCTTGAAATCCAATATAGTGGGTTTAGCAACATCTAGACTTTTATTTCTTTCAATCCCACTTTCATCAATTTCATCATTAAGATCTAAATACTCCGAATTTTTAGAACGCCTTCTAGGTAAAGGAAGATCATATTCAGTTTCATCAAGATTCATATTGCAAAATAAAGATTTAATGGGAGACACATAAATAACTTTTATATCTTCATCATTACTTTCATAGGAATTGGAAGAACACGCTTTAATAAAGGCATCTTTGGAAGCACGCATCCTAGCGGTTCTTTCTTTACACTCATCAATTGAAATTCTCATAGCTTTAAGAGACTCATTGATATCATGCTTAGGTGGAATAGATCTAAGTTTCAAAGCATCAACATCAAGAGCAATTCTATCAACGTTCCTAGCCAAATCATCAATCTTAAGCAATTTTTCTTCAATCATAGCATTAAAATTCTTTTGCGAAGAAATAAATTCTTTAATATTAGATTAAAAATCAGAGGGCATCTTATTATAATTTCCATATGAGTTGTTGTAGGAATTCCCATAATTATTAGAAGGACTACTAGGATATGGCCTAGGATTAAAATTCCCTCTATAAGCGTTGTTACCAAAATTATTCCTACCAACAAAATTCACATCCATAGATTCATTGTTATTCTCAATCAAAGTAGACAAAGGCATATCATTAGGATCAGAAGAAACACTCTTAGTAGCAAATAATTTCATAAGTTCATCCATCTTTCCACTCAACACATTAATTTCTTCTATCGCATGCACCTTTTTATTA
The DNA here is from genome assembly GCF_056163025.1 of Triticum urartu. NCBI lineage: Eukaryota > Viridiplantae > Streptophyta > Magnoliopsida > Poales > Poaceae > Triticum > Triticum urartu. Next base: position 144,480,259 of record NC_141877.1, on the reverse strand, counting down.
GAAGTTATTTCAGTATGCCATAGAGAATAATTAACCATAATATTATCTAGGAGTTTAGTAGCATCTCCTAAAGTGATTTCCATAAAAGTGCCTCCCGCGGCCGAATCTAAAAGATTTCTAGAAGCAAAATTCAATCCGGCATAAAAATTTTGTATAATCATCCACAAATTCAAACCATGAGTGGGGCAATTACGTATCATTAATTTCATTCTCTCCCAAGCTTGTGCAACATGTTCATGATCAAGTTGTTTAAAGTTCATAATATCGTTTCTAAGAGAGATGATCTGAGCGGGAGGAAAATACTTAGAGATAAAAGCATCTTTGCATTTGTTCCATGAATCAATACTATTCTTAGGCAAAGACGAAAAACAAGCTTTAGCACGATCTCTAAGCGAAAAAGGAAATAGCTTCAATTTAACGACATCATTATTGACATATTTTTTCTTTTGCATATCACATAAATCAACGAAGCTATTCAGATGAGTAGCGGCATCTTCGCTAGGAAGGTCGGCGAATTGATCTTTCATAACAAGATTCAACAAAGCAGTATTAATTTCACAAGATTCAGCATCGGTAAGAGGAGCAATCGGAGGGCTAAGGAAATCATTATTATTGGTATTGTTGAAGTCACACAATTTGGTAGTATCTTGAGCCATTGCGACAAACAAGCAATCTAACACACGAGCAAACAAAAAGCAAGCGGACAAAAGAGGCAAACAGAGAGGGAGGATAGAGAGAGGGTGAATAAAACGGCAAGGGTGAATTGGGGGGAGAGGAAAACAAGAGGCAAATGGCAAATAATGTAATGCGAGAGATAGGGATTGTGATGGGTACTTGGTATATTGACTTTTCGCGTAGACTCCCCGGCAACGGCACCAGAAATCCTTCTTGCTACGTGTTGAGCTTGCGTTGGTTTTCCCCGAAGAGGAAGGGATGATGCAGCAGAGTAGCGTAAGTATTTCCCTCAGTTTTTGAGAACCAAGGTATCAATCCAGTAGGAGCCCACGCTCAAGTCCCTCGTACCTGCACAAAGCGATAGCTACTCGCAACCAATGCGATTAGGGGTTGTCAAGCCCTTCACGGTCACTTACGAGAGTGAGATCTGATAGATAGAATATTTTTGGTATTTTTGATATAAAGATGCAAAGTAGAAGGTAAAGGCAAAGTAAATAGCAAAACAATATAAAAGTGATGGAGATTGATATGATGAGAATAGACCCGGGGGCCATAGGTTTCACTAGTGGCTTCTCTCAAGAGCATAAGTATTCTACGGTGGGTGAACAAATTACTGTTGAGCAATTGATAGAATTGTGCATAATTATGAGAATATCTAGGCATGATCATGTATATAGGCATCACGTCCGTGACAAGTAGATCGAAACAATTCTGCATCTACTACTATTACTCCACTCATCGACCGCTATCCAGCATGCATCTAGAGTATTAAGTTAAAAATAGAGTAACGCTTTAAGCAAGATGACATGATGTAGAGAGATAAATTCATGCAATATGAAATAAACCCCATCTTTTTATTCTTGATGGAAACGATACAATACGTGCCTTGCTGCCCCTTCTGTCACTGGGTAAGGACACCGCAAGATCAAACCCAAAGCTAAGCACTTCTCCCATGGCAAGAACTACCAATCTAGTTGGCCAAACCAAACGGATAATTTGAAGAGACTTGCAAAGATAACCAATCATGCATAAAAGAATTCAGAGAAGATTCAAATATTATTCATAGATAGACTTGATCATAAACCCACAATTCATCGGTCTCAACAAACACACCGCAAAAAGAAGATTACATCGAATAGATCTCCACAAGAGAGGGGAGAACTTTGTATTGAGATTCAAAGAGAGATAAGAAGCCATCTAGCTACTAACTATGGACCTGAAGGTCTGAGGTAAACTACTCACACTTCATCGGAGGGGCTAGGATGATGTAGATGCCCTCCGTGTTGGCGGCCCTCTTCCGGCGGATCTCCGAAACAGGCCCCAAGATGGGATCTCATGGATACAGAAAGTTGCGGCGGTGGAATTAGGTTTTTGGCTCCTGTTCTGATCGTTTGGGGGTACGTGTGTATATATAGGAGGAAGGAGTACGTCGGTGGAGCACCGAGGGGCCCACGAGGCAGGGGGGCGCGCCCTAGGGGGGCGCCCCCACCCTCGTGACCACTTCTTTGATCCCTTGCAGTAGGGTCCAAGTCTCCTGGATCACATTCGGTGAGAAAATCACGTTTCCGAAGATTTTATTCCGTTTGGACTCTGTTTGATATTCTGTTTATCCGAAACACGGAAATAGGCAAAAAAACAGCAATTCTGGGCTGGGCCTTCGGTTAATAGGTTAGTCCCAAAATAATATAAAAGTGGAAAATAAAGCCCAATATAGTCCAAAACAGTAGATAATATAGCATGGTGCAATCAAAAATTATAGATACGTTGGAGACGTATCACCCGCTGCGAGCCTCAACACTCATCGGACCTCATACATTAGTATGTATTATATCCAATAAGTTAGTTGCTCGCTCCATTGTTCCGGAGAACGGAGTCTTAGTCATCTTCGCAAGCATCAACTTATTCATTAATCAAGTGAGTCCAAAAGCCCATCAGCATGGATTTTCTTCATGCGCTTTACACCAATATGACCTAAATGGCAGTGCCACAAATAAGTTGCACTATCATTATTAACTTTGCATCTTTTGGCTTCAATATTATGAATATGTGTATCACTACGATCGAGATCCAACAAACCATTTTATTGGGTGTATAACCATAGAAGATTTTATTCATGTAAACAGAATAACAATTATTCTCTAACTTAAATGAATAACTGTACTGTAATAAACATGATCAAATCATATTCTTGCTCAACGTAAACACCAAATAACATTTATTTAGGTTCAACACTAATCCCGAAAGTATAGGGAGTGTGCGATGATGATCATATCATTCTTGGAACTACTTCCAACACACATCGTCACTTCACCCTTAACTAGTATCTGTTCATTCTACAACTCCTATTTCAAGTTACTACTCTTAGCAAATGAACTAGTATCAAATACCGAGGGGTTGCTATAAACACTAGTAAAGTACACATCAATAACATGTATATCCAATATACCTTTGTTCACCTCGCCATCCTTATTATCCGCCAAATACTGGGGCAGTTTCGCTTCTAGTGACCAGTCCCTTTGCAGTAGAAGCACTCAGTCTCAGCCTTAGTTCCAGACTTGGGCTTCTTCACTTGAGAAGCAACTTGCTTGCCATTATTCTTGAAGTTCCCCTTCTTCCCTTTGCCCTTTTCTTGAAACTAGTGGTCTTTGTCAACCATCAACACTTGATGCTTTTCTTGATTTATACCTTTGTCGATTTCAGCTTCACGCAGAGCTTGGGAATTACTTTTGTCATCCCTTGTGAGGGAGTCCTGGATTAGGGGGTGTTCGGATAGCCGGACTATACCTTCAGCCGGACTCCTGGACTATGAAGATACAAGATTGAAGACTTCGTCCCGTGTCCGGAAGGGACTTTCCTTGGCGTGGAAGGCAAGCTTGGCGATACGGATATTCAGATCTCCTACCATTTTAACCGACTTTGTGTAACCCTAACCCTCTCCGGTGTCTATATAAACCGGAGGGTTTTAGTCCGTAGGACAACATACACATCAACGATCATACCATAGGCTAGCTTCTAGGGTTTAGCCTCTCTGATCTCATGGTAGATCTACTCTTGTACTACCCATATCATCAATATTAATCAAGCAGGACGTAGGGTTTACCTCCATCGAGAGGGCCTGAACCTGGGTAAAACTTCGTGTCCCTTGCCTCCTGTTACCATCCGGCCTAGACGCACAGTTCGGGACCCCCTACCCGAGATCCGCCGGTTTTGACACCGACATTGGTGCTTTCATTGAGAGTTCCTCTGTGTCGTCGCCGTCAGGCTCGATGGCTCCTACGATCATCGATAGTGATGTAGTCCAGGGTGAGACCTTCCTCCCCAGATAGATCTTCGTCCTCGGCGGCTTCGCTTCGCGGGCCAATTCATTTGGCCGTCTGGAGCAGATCGAAAGCTACGCCCTTGGCCGTCAGGTCAGATTCGGAAGTTTAAACTACACGGCTGATATCCCCGTGGACTTGATCTTCGACGGATTCGAGCCACTGCCGAGCGCACCGCACTGTCCCGACGAGCGTGATCTAGCTCTGCCGCCGAACAGTTCCCTGGAGGCTGCACCCGCATCGGCTTCGACCCTTAATTCGGTGCCAATTGCGCCGATCGAGGATGGGCGGTTGGACGCCACCTCGGGGGCTGCGATCCCAACGGCGATCGAGCCGAACACCAGCCCCGCACTCCGCGAGACTCGCGACTCCGAGGAGCCGGACTCCTCTCCGGACTCTGAACCCCCTGCGCCCCTGCCAATCGAATCCGATTGGGCGCCGATCATGGAGTTTACTGCTGCGGACATCTTTCAGCGCTCGCCTTTCGGCGATATTCTAAAGACACCGGAGTCTCTCTGTTTATCAGAAGAGCCCTAGCCAGACTACGGTCAGCAAGGTTGGGATTCGGACGATCAAGAAATTCAAAGCCCACCCACCACCCACTTGGTAGCCACTGTCGACGATTTAACTGACATGCTCGACTTCGACTCCGACGACATTGACGGTATGGACGCCGATGAAGGAGACGATGAAGAACCAGCGCCTATTGAGCCCTGGAATGCCACCTCGTCATACGATGTATACATGGTGGACGCACCAAAAGATGACGACGAAGAGCGGAAGGACGCACCGAAGGATTGTTCCCTCGAAAAGCAGTCAAAGCGGCGATGCAAGCGCCGCCCCAAATCCCGCCTCAACAGAAATAGCAATCACACAGACCCAGCGCTGGAGCAGGGCGAACCGCTGCTGGACAATGGCAATCCGGATAATCAAACTGAACAAACAAATCATACCAAGGATAATGGTCCGGACAACATAACACCGGACAGGCACCCGAAGCAGCAGAATGCCCGTAAAAGGCTCGTTGCCACCGCGAGGAGCCTTAAAAAGCAGAAGCGAAGGCTCAAGGCCGTGCAAAACACACTCCAATTTAGATGGAGCAAAATACTCAATACAGCAGTGATGTACAGCGACGATCGCCCCTCAAAGAGCTACCCAAAGCGGAAGCTGCTACCTGAATTCGATGAGGAGGCCTCCGACCCCCCACAACCAAATATCAAAGCAGCCACCTGGTCGGATAGACGACCCCTCTATCAACACAGAACGACATACAACGCCACTCACAATACAACACGCGACCCATGCGAGGGCTCGCACCCAAAGGACGGCGCAACAAGATCCATCTACGGACCATGCAAGCGCGCCCCAGCATGCAATGCAACACAACAAACATCCGAACAACGCGGCACACCCAGCTACAGGGGTGCCACACACCCCTTGTGTTTCACTGATGAGGTGCTGGACCATGAATTTCCAGAGGGATTCAAGCCTGTAAACATAGAGGCATATGACGGAACAACAGACCCTGGGGTCTGGATTGAGGACTACATCCTTCATATCCATATGGCTCGAGGAGATGATCTCCACGCCATCAAGTACTTACCCCTCAAGCTCAAAGGGCCAGCTCGTCACTGGCTCAAAGGCCTCCCCGAAAGCTCCATTGGAAGTAGGGAAGAGCTCGAAGACGCCTTTCGGTCATATTTTCAAGGGACTTATGTCCGACCTCCGGATGCGGACGATCTGAGTCATATAACTCAACAGCCCGGAGAATCAGCCCGAAAGCTTTGGAATATGTTTCTTACTAAAAAGAACCAGATTGTCGACTGTCCGGATGCCGAAGCCTTAGCGGCTTTCAATCATAGCGTCCGTGACGAATGGCTCGCCAGACACCTCGGCCAAAATAAGCCGAGAACGATGGCCGCATTAACAAACCTCATGACCCGCTTTTGCGCGGGTGAGGACAGCTGGCTAGCCAGATGCAGCACCAGCGATCCCAGTACATCTGAAGTTACAGATGGAAACGGGAAATCATGGCGCAACAACAATAACAAACGCCGGAATAAAGAAGACATCACGAAGGGCACAACAGTAAATGCCGGATTCAAAGTCTCTCGGCCAGGTCAACCGCCCCCTAAAGGCACCAAGGATGAACTGTCCAGCCTCAACAAAATTCTGGACCAAGTATGTCAGATCCATAGTACCCCTGGCAAACCTGCTAATCATACCCACAGAGAATGTTGGGTCTTTAAGCAGTCCAGCAAGCTCAACGCCGTACACAAGGGGGAGGATACACCAAGTGAAGACAAGGACGAACCTCCCAAGCAAGACACGGGGGAACAAAAGAAATTTCCACCCGAAGTCAAAATAGTAAACGTGTTGCACGTGATCAAGGGAAAAAACAATGCGGCACTCCCAGAAAAATATACCCAAGCGCTTATCACCGTGAAGTCCTGCCACTGGTCATCTCAACCGATCACTTTTGACCATCGCGATTACTCAGCAAGTATCCAACACGCAGGATGGGCTGCCCTGGTGTTAGACCCAGTAACTGGCGGATATCACTTCACACGAGTCTTGATGGACGGCGACAGCAGCCTAAACCTAATATATCAGGATACAATCCGTGGGATGGGGTTAGACCCAACACAAATTCGCCATAGCAACACTACCTTTAAAGGAGTAACGCCAGGCCCAGGGGCTCGTTGCACGGGCTCCCTCCTACTACAAGTTATATTCGGCTCCCCCGATAACTTCCGTCGCGAGCATTTAACTTTCCACATCGCTCCGTTTCAAAGTGGCTATCAAGCACTTCTCGGACGCGAAGCTTTCGCTCGCTTTAATGAAATACCACACTGCCTCCCTCACACTCAAGATGCTTGGTCCACGACGCATCATTTCAGTGCACGGAAATATCAAGCGATCTCTGCGCGCCGAAGAGAGTGAGGCTGCCTTGGCAGCCGCACACTAAAGGCGCCCGGACCAGCGAAAGCATCCAATAGGTCGTCAAGACCTCAGACACAACTAATCAAGTCCGGCGCCACTACTTATACCGAATAAACGGTCACACCCCTATTTTTCAATACAAGGGGCTCAATGCACGCAGACAAGTGGCAATTTCTTCTCATCTTGAATTACACATGGTTTCCTTAGAAAACTATCTTTTTGCACGACAACCTTTTCACCTAAATTCCTCTCTTTTACAGACGATCATCGTGCTACACCCGTCTAGGATACGGCACAAAGGAGACACAGGCGAAGACGTGCAGCAGGGACCCACCCCAAGGATTCTTTTTAGATTAAGACCCTGCGTAAACCGTTTTTACTGTCTCTTGTTGATACATATCCACCGTTGAGAAGGATGCTGACGTCTTGGCATGTGGCCACGCCAGAAAAATGCACGTACCTGGACACAAGGGGCTTCTTACAAAGGCCATTCTTTAGGCCTGGTTTATACCACAAAGACCGAATACCTTAGGGAGTGTTCGGCGTCGCGAGTTCGGTGCCGCTTAGGAGACTCATGCATTACAAGGAAATTACTATTGTTATTGATATATATATATATATTTAATATATACATAATCATTTTTATAATATTTGAGGGTTTTATGTTCATTTCTTTAACGAGCTTAACAAGCTAAACAAACCAGCTTGCGAATTATACGAGTCGAGTCAATCTTGAATTTGAGCTCGTTATAATATTGAGTCGAGTCGAGCTAGCTCGTTAGAGAAACGAGCTCTGGCGAGTTGAGCCGAGATGGCTCGACTCGGCTCGAATTCCAGCCCTAGTAAGTACACATGACTAGGGCAAAAATATAGTTACAACAGTGAAGCGAACAAGACACTATTTTGTACTACATGGCAAAACAGGACTAACAATAATGTTACACGTCACTTTAAAAAAATGTTACACGTCATGAAGCATAAGCAGGTGATATTTTAGAAATTATAAAAAAGATAGTCTGTGCAGCCTGCATACAGAAATCCCTCTTAGCTCACCAGAGGAGCATGATGTTGGGGCCCAATCGAAAACACAGACAAGTTACAAATTTAGACATCACGTTGCGTATAAGTAAGCAAGTAGTTGGCCATTCTGTGCCTCAATTAAAGTCTTAGGGAGCATAAAGAACAGTAGAGGGTTTCATACAAACATACTACAGCGGGAAAAACTATGCAATCATTAACGTAGTATAAACTAGATTGTGAGCCTCATGCAATAATAGTTGGTTAATAGACTTCAAAGCTTCAGGCACACTTCGGCAGAGTAATTAAATGGTAAGGCCTTTAATTATGTCAACTAATAGTGATACAAGTACCGAACATCAGGCATGACTATTTGGGCATCTCATTAACTGAGGACAAATAAAGCAATTGAAAATAGAAAATTAACTATGCCTGAAACAAACAAGGAATTGAACTGTTGAGTTGCATACAGTGACTTACCTTAGCAGGTTGAAGAGGCTCAGCGCAGCTCCTACTTCTCTTGCAAGGCTCCTTCCTAACATCTTGTACTTGGAAATCCTCAATCTTATCTTCATTGCACCCCCTCTGCAAGGTGACACAAACTAGTTACTCGTCTCCTTGGAAGATAAATATGCATACTTTCCACTCTGTGAACACAAAAGGATGAGATTATAACAAAACAACACCACATAATTATGTCAACTAGTTACTCGTCTCCTTGGAAGATAAATATGCATACTTTCCTAACATACTTGCCTACTGTAGTGTACAGCCAAACCTTTATGTCGCCGATGAGTTAGACAAGGCCCCACTACAGCAGCCCTTAGTGTTTAAATCGTTGACAAGCTCTGTTAGAGTGTTAGGTCAAGAGAAGCAAGTAATCAGAGCAAACAGTCCTAGTATGGCTGGCTGATGCAAACAAGCAATTGAACAGATGTGTGAGCAAATCTTACATATCAAGAAAAGAAGCAAAGAAGGAGGCTTAAAGACCATCACTTGACTGACCAGATTTAAGGGGCATTTAAACATCATGTGCAACGTATGAACTAACATAAATATTGCATATTCCAGATTCTACAATGGAATGCACATGTATTAGGTTATGCCATGTATGATGACGCCTAAATGTACAGATAGCAGGCAGGAGTGATTCATCATTGCACGCACAATTGAATTGCAGGTTAAGGGCCAGTTCGATTCCGCCTTTTCAGGGCATATTGTCAAAATAAGCCATAAAAGATGTAAAGAAGTCATTTTTGAGTTATGGGCTTGGACTTAACTAATTTCGCTTTGGAGGGGGGTGTTTCGGGTAGAACCTCACTAAAAATTGAAGGGAAGGGGAATAGTGAAATGACTCTGTTGTCTGCCTATATTACACTCAAAATGCAACTGTCGATGCCCGTGTCACACCTGACCCTCAAGTAAAAACAAACACGCAAGCATTCATTGCCCTGCCCGCTTGCATCTCCTCTCCCCTTTCCCTCTACCTCGATCCCCTGCCTGCAGCACTAGGGTTCCTCCAGCGAGCCGTCACCACTGGTGCACTACATCTTGTACTTTTTCATTGTGTAACCCTATCTGCAAGTTGACACAGCTAATGTCAGACATCTCTACATGATACTACATTGCATATCCCTTGCGCATATTTAAACCACCAATTAACGATTGTGTGCGTACCATAAACTAGCCATGACTCTGTATGCTGGACTAGCAGGCACTCTAAGGGAGCCTAATGTAGTGCACTGGAATTCCTACATGCCACCTACGATTTTGTGTAATGTACTGCCCCTGTTCCTAAATATATGTCTTTGTAGAGATTCTAGTATGGACCACATACAGATGTATATAGATGCATTTTCAAGTGTAGATTCACTCATTTTGCTTCGTATGTAGCCTATTGTGGAATCTCTAGAAAGACTTATATTTAGGAACGGATGTACGAGGTAGTATCATGTATGACATCTACATATCTAATTTAGCAGCCAGTAGTAGAATCATTGTCTGCACAAAGGGATTACTGGTCAAAAATCCTAGCAAAGCACGCTGGCAGGCACAGAACAATACAAGAGAGAGAGACGCGCTTACAAGATCATTGCAATGCCTCAGTCCAGGATCTTGGTTGTCCAAGCTGTTAGATCCAAAAGAAACATCGTCCTTGTAGTTTTTGCCAGCTACATAACAGGTAACACCGACCGGTTAGTATATTTGAAGTACATTAGGCAGGTGATGCTAGACGGGTTTAAAGGTGACAAGTACCTAGGCCGTGGCGGGTGCTTGGCATCTCTCCAGACTGTGGGAATCAGGTTAGAAATGTCGAGGGTGATGACGCTGCGCTGGTTGTCGGGGTCCGGTAAGGAGATCTAGAACCGTCGAGTAGGGTGTTTGTGGAGCGGCTCCGGTAGGGTGGACTATGGTTTGGGCGAAGCGGATCTATGGCCGTGGACGAGGGCGTAGGTGAAGCTACTCCGGTGGTTGGGTTAAGGATGGTGTCGACGATGCGGATCTGCGGCCATGGACGGGGCGTCAGAAGCTACTCCGGTGGTTGGGTTAAGGGTGGTGTCGACGATGCGGATCTGCGGCCGTGGATGGGGCGTTAGAAGCTGCTCCGATAGGTTGGATGAGGGTGCGAGGAAGAGGATCTGAGGCCGTGGACTTGTGAGTTGGCAAAGCGGCCCCGGTAGGGTTGAGAATGGTATAGGCAAAGCTTCTCCGGTAGGGTTGAGGAAGGTGTCGGCGAAGCGGCTCCGGTAGGGTTGAGGAAGGTGTCGGTGAAGAGGATCAGAGGCCATCGACGGGGGCGTCGGTGGGGCGGCTCCGGGGGGTGTGGACGAAGCGTCTCCGGTGGGGAGCACGAATGAGCCGCTGCAGATGCGCAGCGGTTGACGAGAGTACCGGCGAAGCAGATCCGGCGCCGTGGACAAGGCCGACACTGAATGGGCTGTGGTACAATGGTGGATGAGCAGTCTACTTGTTTCTAGGGGAGGTGGGAGGGGTAGATGCGGCCGCAGAAGCAGATCCGGCGAGGTGGACGCCGCTGGCAGTGAATGGGCTTTGGTACGCCGGTGGATGAGCAGTCTAGGGTTTCGAGAGGGGAGGGGAGAAAGGGCGATGAAGTACGGACGGCGTGATGTAAGATGCTCTGGTGCTGTGGAGTTAGTCGTTTTTGCGGGAGGGGAGAGAAAATGGGGGTGCCGTGTAGTGGGGGAACCGGAAGTTACCAAAGCAGCCCCGACCTATCATGTAGATGAGGGCGGTATTGTAACTGTTGGTCTCCGTGCACCAAGGACAAAAGGGGGATTTCGCATGCTAAAGACTAAGGTGGCGGAAATTTTAGAAGGAGGCGGGAGATTTTGCCGCCCACGGGATCGTTCGTATCCAGTTTCAACTAATTTTGGACCGTGCTAGCGGGAAGGTCATGCTAGATTGTGTACACGGGGCACGCGTCAGCAGTTAATAACTGGTGTGAAGTCCACCCAGAAAAGACAAAAACTCGAGATGATGCGCTGATAACTTGGACGTTCACACGGGCGCGGCCAATCGTACGGGTGTAGTGGCGCGTCCACAAAAAAAGGGATCAAACGCTCAGCCTATGTATTTCTCGTGTAAATAGATAATTTAGTGCCATTGGTTATTTACTTTAAACATAATGCATTGACGTGTTAGTGTAGAGGCACACAAAAAGAAATGGATATTGTAGTCAGCTACTTAAAAGTGTTACCTCATATGATTACATAGCCTCCATTTCATAAATTGCATACCCGTTGAATTCATATATGAATATTACATATATTACTTCAAAATAGAAACTTAAATCATCCAAGACTAATGAATTTGAATGCAAGAGTAACAATGGTGCATGTTCATGATAGCTACATTGGTTGTTTGAAGAAACATCACTGTAACTTTGGCATGCACAACTAAAAAGGCTTATTTAAATAGAAAAAATGTGGTATGTGAGTGTCTAGTCTTTATAGCGTTGAATCGATATTGTACCTTTGGCCACGATACGAAGTAGATATTGACTTATGTTCAAGCGATGCATGTCCACGATCGCTAGATAGTGATACGTGAATGAATTGTGTAATCTCTCTCACACGCATACATATCTCATTTCCCTGTGGGCATCGGAATCACACACGCACACTTCGTGTATTTCTCTCCCTCCGTCAGGGTTAAATTCGTCTTTCTACCCCATCCTACAAGTCTCTCACATAGAAACACACACGCTCTCTATGTCTAACACACCCACCCCTTTAATTCCGTCCACCCACAGCCACTAATGTCTCTCACACATATGCTATCTACCTATCCCTTAATATAGCTAGATATGTGTCACACAAACTCCTTCTCCCTACTAGAAAGATGCCCATGCGTTGCACGGAACATCAAGATGCATTTGTATGAGAAGTTTATCTTGTGGGAGAAAAGGATGAACGAGGGAATGCCTTATTTGCAAATGCGGAGAGGGGTGTGGGTATCTTTTTGCAAAATTTCCATAGTTTCCTTCCTGTCCGTCGGATATAAATTGGATGGCCTATATTGCAGGATGGCAGGAACACCATCATCACCAACTCTGTTTTTTATAAGAGTAGAGATATGTGAGTGTCACTGCCCCCCCCCCCACACACCCACACTTCCCAACACCGAAGGAGTAGGGTGACACCTCGATCTTGATACTAATCTATCGACTGGCTTCTCTCTCAAACATACACACACACACTACCCGGCACCGAAGGAGTAGGGTGGCACATCGATCTTGATAATAATCTATCTACTCCTCTTTCAAACACACACACACACACTAGTTGTGCCTCTGTGCCTACCGCGCACACTCTCGAAACGTCTTTCTCTCCCTCCCCCCCCAACAATGACAGCAGAAGGGTGACAACTCGATCTGATCATAATCTGTCAATTGGTTTCTCTCTCAAACATTGTGTCTCGGTGTCTCGCTCGGTAGCCCCCTCGATATGTAGACTTCTCGCGTGCTCACAGCTATAGTGATGATGACGCTGAACCCAGTGTGCCTTGTTTTTACCGGCCTCATGTGATAGTTTTCACCTTGTTTTCTGTTAATTAACAAGGCAACCTTTTCTTTGTTACTACTAGTGAATCCGAAATCATTCGGGGCAGACATAAAATATATCACTTCAACCCAATTATCGCAGCAACTATTTTAAAAGAAATAAGCTAGCTGCCCGTGCATTGCACGGAACATCAAGATGCATTTGTATGAGTAGTTTATCTTGTGAGAGAAAAGGTTGAACGAGGGAAGGCCTTATTTGCGAACGTGGAGAGACGTGTGGGTATATTTTTGCAAAATTGCCATAGTTTCTTTCCTATCCGTTAGATATAAATTCGACGGCCTATATTGCGGGATGGCACACACACCATCATCACCATCTCTGTTTTCTACTCCCTTCGTCCGAAAATACTTGTCATCAAAATGGATAAAAAGAGATGTATCTAAAACTAAAATACGTCTAGATACATTTCCTTTTATCCATTTTGATATCAAGTATTTCCGAACGGAGGGAGTATTTGTGTTTTTAGAGATTTCAACAAGTGACTATGACCGGACCTTACCAACATACTCAAAAAAGTAGTCCATAATTTTGATGTTACCCTCTTTTCTTGGCGGTGTAGTGCCATATGGATACCTCATAAATAAATAAAGTACTACATGATACTAATATATGATACATGGCACAGGAGTACTAAGTATTATTAATACAGTTTTGCTAGAACTCATCTAGATGAGATATAATTCGGTCTCATTCATCTTTTATAGCCATTGGATGTGATGCTATATAAGATGCGTGTGTGCTGATGTGGGTTGTATTTGTTCTTGTGCAACGAACTAACCACTGCATGTCATGTTTGATAGTCTCAAGTCATTAAAAGCATACAAGCCCCACATCTCTTCTTGGTTGATTCCTTTATTTATGTCAAAAAATAAGAAACAACATGAGAGTTAATGCACCACGCCTATGTGTTTACTATTTGGTTTTCATAAGATGACTTAATACTCACCTAGACGGAGGGAGTATTCGATTTGACAGCGGGCGGCGTAGTTCCCGATATGGCTTTAATGCAGACGAGGGAGGGTGAGGGAGTCCTGGTGTCGGTGTCAAAACCGGCAGATCTCGGGTAGGGGGTCCCGAACTGTGCGTCTAGGACGGATGGTAACAGGAGGCAGGGGACACGAAGTTTTACCCAGGTTCGGGCCCTCTTGATGAACGTAAAACCCTACATCCTGCTTGATTAATATTGATGATATGGGTAGTACAAGAGTAGATCTACCACGAGATCGGAGAGGCTAAACCCTAGAGGCTAGGCTATGGTATGATTGTATGTTGTGATTGTCGTCCTACAGACTAAAACCTTCGGTTTATATGGACACCGGAGAGGGTTAGGGTTACAGAAGGTCGGTTACAAAGGAGGAGATATCCATATACGTATTCCCTAGCTTGCCTTCCACGCCAAGTAGAGTCCCATCTGGACACGAGACGAAGTCTTCAATCTTGTATCTTCATAGTCTAACAGTCCGGCCAATGGAGATAGTCCGGCTGTCCGGAGACCCCCTAATACAGGACTCCCTCAGTAGCCCCTGAACCAGGCTTCAATGACGACGAGTCCGGCGCGCAGTATTGTCCTCGACATTGCAAGGCGGGTTCCTTCTCCGAATACATCACAGAAGAATTTGAATACGAGGATAGTGTCCGACCCTGCAAAATAAGTTCCACATTCCACCGTAGAGAGAACAATATTTTCGCAGATCTAATTTGCTGGCTTGTTTTGGCAACATGACGTTATGTCATGGCCGGGTGATTATTCGAACTGTTTCTTTTAACCAGCTCCACACATTACGCGAGGCGGTTTCTTGGCACGTCTTGCCGAAGCGGAGATCGTGTTCCCCTAATTACGAGATTCTCATTAATGCGGTCATGGGTAACCCAACCGTGTCTAGGACTCCTAGATTATAGGCAAGTCCCAAACGGCTACGGAGAGTACGCTTGATATTCACCCTCTTTATAAGGGAACAAGGCTTTCGCTTTTTCCCTCTCGTGCTCAAACAAACCCTTCCCCTGCGTTGAGTTCTAACACCCAAAGCCCAAGTTAGGTGCTCCGGATCTTCAACCATGTCCGGATCCATCCTTCAAGGCCGATGGACGCCCTTCTCTGTTACGGAAGAGGACATTAAGAAGTTGAGGGAGGCCAGATACCTGACAACCGAGGTTTCGCATCAGCTACCTGCTCGACGGCAGATCATCCCTACTCCCGAACCCAACGAGAGCGTTGTGTTCGTCTCCCATTTCCTCCGAGGTCTAGGCCTTACTATGCATCCTTTCGTCAGGGGTTTGATGTTCTATTACGGGCTAGATTTCCACGATCTAGCTCCGGACTCCTTTCTCCACATCACGACATTTATTGTCGTGTGTGAGGCCTTCCTCCGCGTTACCCCTCACTTCGGCCTGTGGCTCAAGACCTTTGAAGTAAAGCCAAAGATGATTGAGGGGCAACCTGCAGCGTGCGGAGGTGCATCAATAGGCAAGATGGCAGGAGCTCCATGGCCGAAAGGTTCCTTTCTAGAGGTGTCCGAATTATGGCAACGGGAGTGGTTTTACATCACGGCTCCCAGAAGTGCCAAGTGGACGGCTGCCCCCGCTTTCCGCTTGGGCCCCCACCACAACTGATGTCATGGATTAGCAGGGGTCTGAGCTGGGGTCCAGCCAATGACATGCCTATACTGCAAAGCCGCATCCGAGATCTCTTCGAGGGAGATGTTAATTTGGTTGTGGTAATACAAGTTATGCTGGTTCGTCAAGTCCAGCCTTGCAAACGCCGGCCCCTTCGCTTGTGGGAGTTCAACCCAGAGGGACCACGTGTCGTTCAGAGTTTCCTCGGCCTGACGCACGAGGAGATGTACAAGTCATTCTTCGGACCTCAAGTGGAATGTCTGGATATTACCGAGGACGTGGGCCTGAGCAGTAACCGCGCCGCCGAACAAGTAAGAAATCCTCTAGCCGAACACACTGTCTTTTATTCGAAGTTATTTCTGAGAGTTTGCTTTTTGACCAGGACTGGTTAACAAAGGCGAAGATGATTCGGTGTTTGGCCCCCCTCCCTGAGGGTTTGGAAAATCCGGTATTGGAGAAGATGCTCGAGGTCGCACCTTGCCCGGAGCCCTTGAAGGAAGATACCGGGCGATAATACGGGCAGACGCGGGCCCCCATCGCTGCTTGTTCCAACAAGGGGAACGAGCGTCTCCACGAAGGAGGACGACCGGGGGAGGTAAAGGACTGCTTCCGAGGATCCGGAAGCCGAAGCCTCCAAGCGGGAGAAGAAGTCTCCCACAGAGGGTCCTACCTCGGGGGGTGCTTTTGCCGCACAAAGTCCGTGGGGGGATCAGCCCTCCAACGAGTCGTAAGTGATCCAAAAATATTTTAATAGTAAGGGTATGCTATCTTTTTCTTCTGAGAAAATAACCACCGTATATATCTTGCAGTTTGGGCCTTAGCCCCTCTCAAATGAGCTTGTGTTCGGGGGGTCTTCTTCCAGAGATGATGGAGAGGGAAACGCCTCCCCCGGACTCCTCCGCTCCAGAAGCGGGCAACCCCGAAATGTCGTCGCAGAGGGCCTCTCCGGATCCGGTGAGGCCAGAAGGTAATCCCGTAGACTCTCGAAGTCCCCAGTGTCCGGCTCCCGAAGAGCATACAAAAGAGTCCGGCACCGTCTGGTGTGCGGTCAGACATTCTGAGGGAGTTGGTGGGGCGAGCGGCCATCTCAGAAGAGCACCGTATGCTGATGGGTACGGTGATGGAGAGAATCTCGTCCGCTGAAAGCGGATTACATGAAGCCTTTATGAGTCTACTGACAGGCTTTGAGGTATGTGAGATAATATGTGATAGTACTGCACATGTTAGGCGTGCCCTGTGTAGATAGTAGCCCCTGAGACTCTGGTTGTCATCGAGAACGTCGGCGAACAGAGGATCATATTCCCAGGCAATAACCAGATTGCCCCTATGTGCAGGTGGTGGAAGCTCCGGTGGCTAGCCGGACTAATGAGTTTGACCAATTAAAATGGCAACTGGATGCGGCAGATGCCGACATCGAGCTTGTTAACAAGAGGCTTGACGAGGCATAGGGTAAGTGTTATTATCCGGTGAACGCCACATAGTAAGAGCAGCATAATGCCAATATCTTTAATATGTTGTGACTGCAGATGGTGCTGCCACCGTGGAAGCCTTGCGGGCGGAACTTGCCCGAGCCAAGGAACAAGCGAGGATTAGTAATGCGACTACTTTGAAGGCGGCCGAAGAGTTGAAAGCCGAGAAGGCCGCACATTGCGAGAGCTAAGAGAAGATGGCCAAGATGGCCGTAGAATTAAAAGACACTGTCGACCGTTGCCGGGTCCTTGAAAAAGAAAATCGAGCGAAGGCAACGGACCTTGAGAAGGCCCCGGCGGCGGACAAAGACACCCGTTCTACTATGAGAGCGAAGAAGGAGGAGCTGCGGGAAGCCGGGGATATTGCGGCTGGGAAACCCTTCATGTTACGGAGGAAGTTCGGAGATCCACGGTATGCCACTCTGGATCGGCTGTGGAGTTCGGCAGATGCATATATGGATTTGGCAGTGAGCGCTGCCGATGTGGCCAAGTACTTCCAAGGTCAGACAGATCGTGAAGTGGACAAGCTGTTCTGGACACAATTCCACGTTCCAGAGCGTCCGCTTTCATTGAATGACCAGCTAGCCGAATGGGCCGAACTGAATAGGTTGTTCGGACTCGCCATGAGGTCTGTTGTGGATCAGCTATGGCCGGAAAGGCCAAAGCCGAACAGCTATTTCAGCTTAGTGCAGCAGTTCCTTGATGCAGTGTTGCGGATTAATGCGATGAAGAGGTCGGCGTGCATAGAAGGCTCGCGGATGGCCCTTGCCCGTGTTAAAGCATACTGGGCGGAGATGGACGCTACCACTGTTGCGGCGCAGGGTTCGGCCATAGGTCAGGTGGCTGCCGAGCACTATTTCGAGGAGGTTCTTGAGGGTGCTCGTTTGATAGAGGCCCAGTGCTCAAAAAGTATTATTTTTGAGTGATATGTATTCTCATTGTAAGCACAATGCTTTTTATGAAGTTTTTATAAGGTTATGTATATACTTTTGCCTGAAAGTAGTATGATGCATCCTGTGCGGCCGTTTATGTATACATGTGTATAACCTGAAAGATTGCAGTCGTCGGCTTCAACCCCCACGCATATAATGTGGAGGTGCTTGCAAAAAACGCATGTTCACACTTAACACAGCGTCTTGGTCCTATTAAGGAGGTGATAGCGTAGCGAGCGAGGCAACCGGACTATAATGCTTTAACTCTTTCACTTAGCCATAGGAGTTTGACAGTGGAGCTACTAGATAGCCCCTAGTGGCTCCGCACTCTCCCGATCGCGGGGTGCGTACATGCCTGGCCGGAAAACGGCCCTTCGTTAAGGCGGAGGAATTCTAACATTCCGATAGGTCACCGAGTGGTTGACCAGTCTCACACTATATCATGACAGTCAGTTTTCGGCTCTCTCTACTGAGGTGCTCGTCCGGATGAACCAGGGCACAATCGCAGTAGTTCTCCTGGTGCTACCTTAGCCGGTAAAGTGGAACGTAAGGCACCAAAACACGGGAGCCGGGCAAACCCAACATTTGACCAAAGACAATGATTCAGAGCTGATGCATATAAGGCCAAACTCGCAACGCCGAACACTCCCTGAGGTATTCGGTCTTTATGGTATAAACCGGGCCTAAATAGTGCCCTTCATAAGAAGCCCCTTGTGTCCAGGTACGTGCATTATTCTGACGTGGCCACATGCCAAGACGTCAGCATCCTCCTCAATTGTGCTGAGAATTCGGTGGATATGTATCAACAAGAGACAGTAAAAAAGGTTTACGCAGGGTCTTAATCTAAAAAGAATCCTTGGAGCGGGTCCCTGCTGCACGTCTGCGCCTATGTCTCCATTGTGCCGTATCTTGGACAGGTGTAGCACGATGATCATCTGTAAAAGAGAGGAACTTAGGTGAAAAAGTTGTTGTGCCAAAGGATAGTTTTTAAGGGAACCAAGTATAATTCAAGATGAGTAAAAACTGCCACTTGTCTGCGCGCGTTGAGCCCCTTGTATAGGGGTGTGACCATTGATCCGGTATGAATTACATATAGCTGTGCCGGACTCGTCTAACCGTGTCCGAGGTCTTGACGACCTGTTAAATGCTTTAGTTGGTGAGGCCGTTTTTAGTGTGCGGCTGCCAAGGCAGCCGCACTCTCTTCGGCGCGCAAAGATCGCTTAATACTTCCATGTACTGTAATGATGCCACGTGGGCCGGGCATCTTGAGTGTGAGGGAAGCATAGTGTGGTATTGCATTAAAGCGAGCGAAAGCTTCGCGTCCGAGTAGTTCTTGATAGCCACTTTGGAACGGAGCGATGTGGAAGGTTAAATGTTCGATGCGGAAGTTATCGGGGAAGCCGAATATTAATTTTAGTAGCAGGGAGCCCGTGCAATGAGCCCCTGGGTCTGGCGTTACTCCTTTGAAGGTAGTGTTGCTATGGCAAATTTTTGTTGGGTCTATCCCCATTTCGCGGATTGTATCCTGATATATCAGGTTTAGACTGCTGCCACCGTCCATCAAGACTCGTGTGAAGTGATATCCGTCAATTATTGGGTCTAATACTAGGGCAGCCCATCCTGCACGCCGGATACTTGCTGAGTAATCATGATGGTCGAAAGTGATCGGTTGAGACGACCAGTGGCAGGGCTCCGTGGTGATAGGCCCTTGGGCATATTTTTCTGGGAGTGCCGTTTTGTTTCTTCCCATGATCACATATAACACGTTTACTGTTTTGACTTCTGGTGGAAATTTCTTTTGTTCCCCAGTGTCTTGCTTGAGAGGCTCATCCTCGTCTTCGCTTGGTGTATCATCCCCCTTGTGTACGACGTTGAGCTTACTGGACTGCTTGAAGACCCAACATTCTTTGTCAGTATGATTAGCCGGTTTACCTAGGGTGCTATGGATCTAACATATTTGGTCCAGAATTTTGTTTAGGCTGGACAGTTCGCCTCTGGCGCCTTTAGAGGGCGGCTTTTGCTGACCTGACCGAGAGCTTTTGAATCCGGCGTTTACTGCCGTGCTCTTCGTGTTGTCTTCTTTATTCTGGCGTTTGTTACTGTCGTTGCACCGTGATTTCCTGTTTCCATCTCTAACTTCAGATGTACTGGGGTCGCTGGTGCTGCATCTGGCTAGCCAGCTGTCCTCACCCGCGCAAAAGCGGGTCATGAGGCTTGTTAATGCTATCATCGTTCTCGGCTTTTCTTGGCCGAGGTGTCTGGTGAGCCATTTGTCACGGACGCTATGCTTAAAAGCTGCCAAGGCTTCGGTGTCCGGACAGTCAACAATTTGGTTCTTTTTAGTAAGAAACATGTTCCAAAGTTTTTGGGCTGACTCTCCGGGCTGTTGAGTTATATGGCTCAAATCATTCGCGTCCGGAGGTCGGTGTCGGTGTCAAAACCGGCGGATCTCGGGTAGGGGGTCCCGAACTGTGCGTCTAGGCGGATGGTAACAGGAGGCAGGGGACACGATGTTTTACCCAGGTTCGGGCCCTCTTGATGGAGGTAAAACCCTACGTCCTGCTTGATTAATATTGATGATATGGGTAGTACAAGAGTAGATCTACCACGAGATTAAAGAGGCTAAACCCTAGAAGCTAGCCTATGGTATGATTGTTGTTCGTCCTAAGGACTAAAACCCTCCGGTTTATATAGACACCGGAGAGGTCTAGGGTTACACACAGTCGGTTACAATGGCAGGAGATCTACATATCCGTATCACCAAGCTAGCCTTCCACGCCAAGGAATGTCCCTTCCGGACACGGGACGAAGTCTTCAATCTTGTATCTTCATAGCCCAGGAGTTCGGCCGAAGGTATAGTCCGGCTATCCGGACACCCCCTAATCCAGGACTCCCTCGGTAGCCCCTGAACCAGGCTTCAATGACGACGAGTCCGGTGCGCAGATTGTCTTCGGCATTGCAAGGCGGGTTCCTCCTCCAAGTACTTCATAGAAGATTTTGAACACAAAGGTAGTGTCCGGCTCTGCAAAATAAGTTTCCACATATTGCCATAGAGAGAATAATATTTACACAAATCTAATCTGCTGATGTATTCCGTAGCGTGACATCACACCACGGCCAAGTCTTTATTCGAATTGTTTTACTGTCCCACCTCAACGCGTTTTAGCAAGGCGATTTCCTTGGCTCGTATTGTCAAAGCAGAGATCGTGTCCCCTTATTCCGGGATTCTCATCAATACGGGCGTGGGTAACCCAACCGCGCCATTGATTACGGCGCTTGGGAGATAAGCGAGTTTTACCAGCCTGGTGGGGACGCATAGTCGCGTCCGCACATATAAGGGGATAAGGATCCACCTTTTCATCCACGCCTTCTTCCTCCTTTGCCTATCCATTTCCGCGCACTCGAGCTCCAGCGCCCAAGTCCGCACACCCCACCTCAACCTTCTCCAGCCATGTCCGGAGCGGGAGGCAAGTGGATGGTCTCCTCCGTCACGGACGGACACATCAAAAGACTAAGGAAGGCCGGATACTTGTCTAACGACATTGCGCACCGGCTTCCCGAAGAGGGGCAGCTCATCCCCACCCCTAGGCCCCAGAGAGGGTGGTGTTCCTTCCCCATTTCCTCCACGGACTGGGCTTCCCCCTCCACCCATTTGTCCGGGGGCTCATGTTCTACTATGGCCTGGATTTCCATGATCTGGCCCCGAACTTTGTCCTCAACATCTCGGCGTTTACCATCGTGTGCGAGGCTTTCCTCTGCATCCGCCCCCATTTCGGCCTATGGCTCAAGAGTTTCAATGTCAAGCCGAAGGTGGTGCGCGGCACCCAGGCGGAGTGCGGAGGCGCCATGGTGGACAAGATGTCCAACGTCCTATGGCTCGAGGGCTCCTTTGTGGAGACCCTAAAGGGGTGGCAATCGGGGTGGGTTTACATCACCGAGCCGCGCGACCCTGAATGGGTCGCAGCCCCCGAGTTCCGATCCGGACCCCCTACGTGGCTCACCTCCTGGAAAGAGACGGGCCTGTCGTGGGGTAAAAAAGGAGAGCAGACCGGACTCCAAACATGCGTCCAGACCCTGGTGGACAAGAAGCTCAAACTTGTCAACGTAGTCCAGGTTATGCTCATCCGTCGGATCCTCCCGTGTCAACAACGGGCTTTCAACCTGTGGGAGTTCGACCCAGCGCAGCACCAAACTTTGAGCAGGCTCTTTGACACGAGGTACGAGGATGCCTGCAAGGTGCTTTTCAAGGGCACCGAGGCCCCCGCATCCGCTACCGAGGATCGCGGATTCAGCACGCAGCGTCACGCTAGTGCGGTAAGCTGTTTTCACCTTTTACAGGGTATTAGTTTTTCATAGTTTGACTCCATGCGGGATCTAAGCTCCCTTACCTTTGACAGGATTGGCAGGAGACGTCCAGACAGATCAACTGTGCGGCTCCTTTGCCCGAAGGCCCAGCGGACGCTCGCTTGGCGAAGCTGCTGGTTCCGGCACCCTATGTGGTGCTGGGGAAGAAGGCCAAGAAGAAGGCCACGGGGACTCGAAAGAGTGCCCGGTGCCTGGAGGTGTCGGTTTCATCATCTGACGACTCCAAGACGCACTCCTCCCATGAAGACGAGGAGGAGGAAGAAGAGACCTCTCCCCCTCCAGCGGGGGAAGGGAAGAAAAGGAAGGCCGCCCCAACTGGGGAGGCCGAAGGGTCCAAGAAGGGGAAAACCATTCCTCCGGACTACTCCACCAACGCCGACGACGGCGAAGAGGAGTGGCCGCATAGGACCAAGCCCCTGGCGAGATCGTAAGTATTCGGACACCAGAGCAATTCATAGTGTTCCTTTCTTGCACAGCTCCTCCTTACGCCGAATATGACTATGCAGTCCGCCCAAGGCCGGGCTCGACGAATCGTCGAGCGGCTCCCTGGATTCGTCGGATGTGAATTCGCTTCCGACGGCTACCTTCCCCCATCCTACGGACGACGCCAAGGTGGAGTCCCAACAGGTTCCAAGCCAGGAGGAGGTGGTCCTGGAGGCGCCGCAAAGCGACCTCCCGGACTCCAGGTGTAAAGGGGATAGAACCCCCAAGGGCTCCAAGTCCGGCCTTGAGCCGGACACCGCGCCGGAACCTTCAACGGTTCGGGACTCCGGTAGGCAGCCTCCTTCCAAGAGGAGCAAGCCTACCGGGCCGGTGACCTCCGTCCAACCGGAGGCACCAGACAATTTGCTGGAGGTGCTTAACGGCGCCTCCATCGATGAGGAGCACCGCACTATTATGAGTGCGGTGATCCAGAAGGTTCAGTCCGCCAAGAGCGGACTGACTGAAGACTGTGCCAACCTTCTAACAGGCTTTGAGGTAAGTAAAGAATATGTAAAAATATTACCGCATAGATAGTAGCCCCTGATGCTCTGTTCGGCGTTCGGAAAGAAAAGCCGAATAGAGGATCTAATAACATTCGCAGGAGTCTAACATAATCAAGTCAATATGCGTATGCAGGCTTCGCTGCTGGCCTCCGCTGCATTGACTGCAGAGGTGGATACGCTGAAGCAAAACCTCACGCGATCCAAGAACGAGCTCGGCCATGCCAAGAGGCAACTCGAGGAGAGGGAAGGTAAGTAATACCTTGCGCAAGTATATAGAGAAGATGTGGTTGCAAAAAATGACAGGATCAACGTGCTATTATAGGGGCCACGACCGAGGTGGCAACCCTTAAGAAAGCATTGTCTGAGGCCGAAAACAGAGCGGTCGCGGAGCGCACAGAGAGAGAGAAGCAGGAGGCGCGGGTGGAGGGGGTGCAGAAAGAGCTCCAGGCTCTCATGAAAAAACACGAGAGTTTGGAGCTTGACTCAAAGACGCAAGCGTCCGAGCTTGCGGCAGCCCTCGAAAGCGCGAAGTCTGCCAAGGCCGAAGCCTAGAAAGCCCTCCAAGAAATTGAAGCGATGAAGAAGATAGCGGCGGGTAAGGCATTCATTATGCAAAGCAAGCACGTGAAAGTGAATTACTTGTTACTTACCCGAGTCTGGAGCTCTCCAGGGGCATTTGCAGATTTGCCCCGCAGTGCGTCTGATGCCGCCGCCTACTACCGATCCGAGGAGGGGATCTCGACGGAGAAGGTGTTCTAGTCTCAGTATGCTGAGGTCGGACACCTGGTGCCTTTGAGCGACCAGCTGAAGCAAATGGTCGAGCTCCACAAGATGGCCGAATAGGCCATAAAGGGCCTCATAGATCGGCTTTGGCCTGGAGAGGCTTTGCCTGGGAGCTAGTTCGGGCTGGTGAGGCGGCTGGTGGATGTCTGTCCACGGCTTGAAGTAATCAAGCGCTCCGTCTGCATCGAAGGTGCCCGTAGGGCGCTTGCCCGTGCTAAAGTGCACTGGGGCATGATGGATGCAGAGAAGCTGGTGAAGGACGGGTTGCCGCCGGGCAAGGAGCATCGCGTCCCGGAAGCGTATTATGAGGGCGTCCTGAAGGGTGCCCACCTTATAGCGGATGAATGCTCCAAAGATGTAATTTTTTAGTAAACTCGCATTTGTGATCCTGTACGCTGAAAACTTGTTCATATGCGCTAAGCAACGCTTTTGAATTTAAAATATTACCTTCTGTGCGGCCGTTTATCAAATTTGAGAGATGGCGAGTCGTCGGCTTCTGCCCCCATGCCACGAGTGTTGGGGTGTTCGGGATAAACATGAGCGCTCTTTTTCCCATTCTTGGGTCCTTCGAGGGAGGCGCTCAACACAACGAACAAGGCAATCAGACTATAATGCTTGAACACTCTCACTTAGCCATAGAATTCTATAATTTTAAATTTCGGCGAAGCCCCTAGTGTTCGGAAGACCGAGTTCGAGGCGCTATCCACGCCTAGGCCAGACAAAGCCGACTCCTCGCTCTAAGCGTCATAAGTCTTTAGGGACTCGAAAACCTCTCGAAGAGCGACCAGCTCTCACCTCATCATGACGGTCAGTTTTAGCTTTCTCTACGGAGGTGCTTAGCCCAGCTCAACTGGGGCACAATCGCAGTAGTTCTCCTAGTGCTACCTTAGCCGATATAACGGAACGTAAGGTACCAAAACATAGGAGCCGGGCAAACCCAACTATTGACCCAAGACATGATTCGGAGCCGATGCATATAATGCTATAAGTTCGGGGTGCCGCACTTGTGCAAGTGTTCGGACTTCTCACACCGTATTGTGGGGTACTTAAGCCCCTGGCGTATTGGTCGTACCAAAGTGTACGGGTGCAACATGTCATTAATGAACATATATTCGTAAAAAAGAGTAATGCAATAATAGACAAAAGCTATGCATTGTTTATTTAAAAAAGCTGCGATCAAAGCAGAACGATACAAATGGTGCAATAAGCAAAAGATGGGACTATTTAACATGTCCTTTCCAGGGGCGAGCTGCGGAATGGTATGTGAAACAGGTATACTGCTTGTTATAGAGACCACCTTAGAGTTCCATAGTGCGGCGTAGCTTTCTGCTTCCCTGGTTGTATCGTTTGTGCGGCAATTGTACTGTCGGACAAGCCTTCCGAAGAATGGAGTCCTGAAAATAAGAGAAAATTAAGAAATCGGCAGCCCCTAGTGCGGTTTAAGCCGTGTTTCGGGCATGCCGTGATGGTGCCCCTCCCCCTTTGCCCATGGTATTTCCAGAGCGCAGTTATGTACGCGCAATGCTGGTTTCGCAAGTTCGCGAGGGCTTGGGTTGGGGCCGCCTTGCTACGCTTGCTCGGAACGTGCCAGGCGGTCTTGTTGTAGGTTACTCTGGGCGCGCTTGACGGTGTCCAGATGTTTAATGTCCGAACTAGAGAATTGCCTTGAGAGGCTGCTTTGTACTTCTGCTGCGATAGCCGCCGTATGCTCCTCCATTCGGAGAGAGCGTTCGGTGTTTCCATTGAACGTGATGACTCCTCGAGGGCCTGGCATCTTGAGCTTGAGGTATGCGTAGTGCAGCACCGCATTGAACTTGGAAAATGCGGTTCGCCCGAGAAGTGCGTGATAGCCACTGCGGAACGGGATTATGTCGAAGATTAACTCCTTGCTTCGGAAATTATCCGGAGATCCGAAGACCACTTCAAGTGTAACTGAGCCTGTACAGTTGGCCTCTACACCTGGTATGACGCCTTTAAAGGTCGTTTTAGTGGGTTTAATCCTCGAGGGATCGATGCCCATTTTCCACACTGTATCCTGGTAAAGCAGGTTCAGGTTGATGCCGCCGTCCATAAGGACTCTAGTGAGGTGAAATCCGTCAATAATTGGGTCTAGAACCAATGCGGCGAATCCGCCATGACGGATGCTAGTGGGGTGGTCCCTTCAATCAAAAGTGATCGGGCATGAAGACCATGGGTTGAACTTTGGGGCGACTGGCTCCATCGCGTATACATCCCTTAGCGCACGCTTCCACTCCCTCTTGGGGACGTGGGTTGCGTATATCATGTTCACCGTCCGCACTTGTGGGGGGAAACCTTTATGTCCACTGTTGTTCGACGGTCGGGGCTCCTCCTCATCATCGCTATGCAGCCCCTTGTCTCTGCTTTCGGCATTTAACTTGCCTGCCTGCTTGAACACCCAACAATCCCTGTTGGTGTGATTGGCTGGTTTTTCGGGGGTGCCATGTATCTGGCATGAGCGGTCGAGTATTCGGTCCAAACTGGACGGGCCCGGAGTATTTCTTTTGAATGGCTTTTTTCGCTGACCGGGTTTAGAGCCTCTGAATCCGGCATTAACTGCCGTATCCTCAGCATTGTCGCCGTTAATGTGGCGCCTTTGCTTGTTGCGACACGACCTGCCACTACTGTCCTTGGTATCCGAATTACTAGGGCTCTTGGTCATGTTATTGCTGCGAGCTAGCCAGCTGTCTTCTCCCGCGCAAAAGCGGGTCATAAGTGTCGTGAGGGCTGCCATAGATTTCGGCTTTTCCTGTCCTAGGTGCCGTGCAAGCCACTCGTCGCGGATGTTATGCTTGAAGGCTGCTAGGGCCTCTGCGTCCGGACAGTCGACGACTTGATTTTTCTTGGTTAGGAACCGTGTCCAGAATTGTCTGGCCGATTCCTCTGGCTGCTGAATGATGTGGCTTAGGTCATCGGCGCCTGGTGGTCGCACATAAGTGCCCTGGAAATTATCGAGGAATGCGGCTTCCAGGTCCTCCCAACAACCAATTGATTCTGCTGGCAAGCTGTTAAGCCAATGCCGAGCTGGTCCTTTAAGCTTGAGTGGGAGGTATTTGATGGCGTGTAGGTCATCAGCGCGGGCCATGTGGATATGAAGGAGATAGTCCTCGATCCATACTGCAGGGTCTATTGTGCCATCGTATGATTCGATGTTCACGGGTTTGAAACCCTCGGGGATTTGATGATCCATTACTTCATTTGTGAAGCATAGTGGGTGTGCGGCGCCTCTGTATTGGGCTATATCACGACGCAGCTCAAACGAGCTTTGTCTACTGTGTTCAGCCTGGCCGGATTTACTGTATCCGGCGTCATGAGTACCGTCTCGTGCCATGGGGCGCCCACGCGATCCCTAGATCAATCTTGTTTGCCTTGCCTTTTCTTCCAATATATCTCGCAGGTCTGGCGTGTTTTCCCATTCCTTGGTATTTTTTAAGCGTCACCGGGGTGCGGCTTGAGTGGAGGGCCGAGAGGCCTCTCTGTCGCGGCCACGGGGTGGCCGGTCGACCACATCATGCGCTGGTGATGTAGGTTTAGGTGCTTCCTCCTCTAATTGGGGTAGCAACCTGCGCTTTGGGTAGCTCTTGGAGGGGCGTTCGAGTTCATACTCTTCGGCCGCAAGGACTTCAGTCCATCTGTCGGCTAGCAAATCTTGATCAGCTCTAAGCTGTTGTTGTTTTTTCTTGAGGCTGCTCGCCGTGGCCATAAGCCTGTGTTTGAAACGCTCTTGTTTGACAGGATCCTCTGGCATGACAAATTCGTCGTCATCGAGGCTTGCCTCGTCTTCGGAGGGAGGCATATAATTATCGTCCTCGACCTCTCTGTCTGCTGCTCTCTTATGAGGGCTGGCTTCTCCATCCTCCTGTGCTGAATCTTGTTGGAGGTGGTTGTCTTCGGCACTGTCCGGGGTGTTATTATCTCCCATGCCGGAATCACCGTTTTTGCTTTGGTGGGATTTAGAGCAGCGCCCCTGACGCCGGCGCTTAGGCTGCTTCTTGGAGGGGTCATGCTCCGCTATTCCATCGCCATTGCCTTCTTTTGGGGTGTCCACCATGTATATATCATACGACGAGGTGGCTTTCCAGTGCCCTATAGGCGCTGGTTCTTGATCATCTCCTGCATCAGCGTCCATACCGTCGATGTCTTCGGAGTCAAAGTCGAGCATGTCGGTTAAATCATCGACAGTGGCTACGAAGTGGGTGGTGGGTGGGCTTTGAATTTCTTCATCATCCGCATCCCAACCTTGCTGACCATAGTCCGGCCAGGGCTCTCCTAATAAAGAGAGAGACTTTAGTGAATTTAGAATATCACCGAAGGGCAAGTGCTGAAAGATGTCCGCGGCGGTGAAATCCATGATCGGCGCCCAATTAGGTTCGATCCGTAGGGGCGCGGAGGGCTCGGAGTCAGGAGAAGAGTCCGGCTCCTTGGAGTCACGGGCTTCACAGAGAATAGGGCTGGTGTTCGGCTCGATCGCCGTAGAGATTGCAGCCCCCGAGGCGGTGTCCAACCACCCATCCTCGATTGGCGCAGTTGGCTCCGAATTAGGGGCCGGAGCTGATGCGGATGCGGCCTCCAGGGCACTGTTCGGTGGCAGAGCTAGATCATGCCCATCGTGACAGTGCGGCGCGCTCGGCTATGGCTCGAATCCGTCGAAGATCAAGTCTCCGCGGAGGTCGGCCGTGTAGCTCAAACTTCCAAATCTGACCTGATGGCCAGGGGCGTAGCTTTCGATCTGCTCCAGATGACCAAGCGAATTGGCCCGCAGTGCAAAGCCGCCGAATACGAAGATCTGTCCAGGGAGAAAATTCTCACCCTGGATCACATCGTTGTTGATGATCGGAGAAGCCATCGGGCCTAAAAGTGACGACACAGAGGAACTCTCAATGAAAGCACCAATGTCGGTGTCAAAATCGGAGGATCTCGGGTAGGGGGTCCCGAACTATGCGTCTAGGCGGATGGTAACAGGAGGTAGGGGACATGATGTTTTACCCAGGTTCGGGCCCTCTTGATGGAGGTAAAACCCTACGTCCTGCTTGATTAATATTGATAATATGGGTAGTACAAGAGTAGATCTACCACGAGATCAAAGAGGCTAAACCCTAGAAGCTAGCCTATGGTATGATTGTTGTTCGTCCTATGGACTAAAACCCTCCGGTTTATATAGACACCGGAGAGGGCTAGGGTTACACAGAGTCGGTTACAATGGCAGGAGATCTACATATCCGTATCGCCAAGCTTGCCTTCCACGCCAAGGAAAGTCCCTTCCAGAAACGGGACGAAGTCTTCAATCTTGTATCTTCATAGTCCAGGAGTCCGACCGAGGGTATAGTCCGGCTATCCGGAGACCCCCTAATCCAGGACTCCCTCAGTCGGACATAAGTTCCTTGAAAATTGGCCCGAAAAGCGTCTTCTAGCTCTTCCCAGCTTCCAATGGAGTTTTCGGTGAGGCCTTTAAGCCAATGACGAGTTGGCCCTTTGAGCTTGAGGGGTAAGTACTTGATGGCGTGGAGATCATCTCCTCGAGCCATATGGATATGGAGGATATAATCCTCAATCCAGACCCCAGGGTCTGTTGTTCCGTCGTATGCCTCTATGTTTACGGGTTTAAATCCCTCTGGAAATTCATGGTCCAGCACCTCATCTCTGAAACATAGGGGGTGTGCGGCACCCCTGTATCTGGGTGTACCGCGTTGTTTGGATGTTTGTTGTGTTACATTGTATGCTGGGGCACGCTTGCGTGGTCCATAGATGGATCTGGTTGCGCCGTCCTTTTGGTGCGAGCCCTCGCGTGGATCGCGTATTGGCTTGTGAGTGGCGTTGTTTGCCGCTCGATGTTGGACGTGAGGTCGTCTATCCGGCCAGGTGGCTGCTTTGATATTTGGTTATGGGGGGTCTGAGGCCTCCTCATCGAATTCAGGTAGCAACTTCTGCTTTGGGTAGCTCTTGGTGGGGCGATTGTCGTCGTACCTTGCTGCTGTGTTGAGTACTTTACTCCATCTGATTTGGAGTGTGTCTTGTGCAGCCTTGAGCCTTTGCTTTTGCTTTTTCAGACTCCTCACAGTGGCAACAAGCCTTTGACGGGCATTCTGCTGCTCTGGGTGCCTGTCCGGCGTTATGTCGTCCGGACTATTATCTTGGACAGAATTGGTTTGTTTGGTTTGATTCCCTGGATTGCCGTGGTCCGGCAGTAGTTCGCCCTGCTCCAATGCTGGGTCTGTGTGATCGTTATTTCTGCCGAGGCGGGATTAGGGGCGGCGCTTGCGCCGCCGCTTTGACTGCTTCTCGAGGGAACAAGCCTTCGGTGCGTCCTTCCGATCCTTGTCGTCATCTTCTTTTGGTGTGTCCACCATGCATACGTCATATGATGAAGTGGACGTCCAGCGCCCTGTGGGCGGTGGTTCCTCTTCGCCTCCCGCATCGTCGTCCATACCGTCGATGTCTTCGGAGTCGAAGTCGAGCATGTCGGTTGAGTCATCGACAGTGGCTATTAAGTGGGTGGTGGGTGGGCATCGAATTTCTTCGTCGTCCGAATCCCAATCCTGTTGGCCATAATCCGGCCAGGGCTCTCCTGACAAAGAGAGAGACCTTACTGAATTCAAAACGTCGTCGAAGGTCGAGTGCTGAAAGGTATCCGCGGCAGTGAATTCCATGATCGGCGCCCAATCGGATTTAATTGGCAGGGGCGCGGGCGGTTCGGAGTCAGAAAAAGAGTCCGGCACCTTGGAGTCACGGGCTGCGCAGAGGATTATGCTGGTGTTCGGCTCGGTCGCCATTGAGACTGCAACCCCTGGGACGGTGTCTAACCACCCGTCCTCGACTGGCGCAGTTGGCTCCGAACTAAAGGTCAGAGCCGATGCGGGCGTGGCTTCTGGGGTACTGTTCGGTGGCAGAGCTAGGTCATACCCATCGCGACAGTGCGGCGCGCCCGGCTGTGGCTCGAATCCGTCAAAGATCAAGTCTCCACGGATGTCGGCCGTGTAGTTCAAAGTTCTAAATCTGACCTGATGGCCAGGGGCGTAGCTTTCAATCTGCTCCAAATGGCCAAGCGAATTAGCCCGCAGTGCAAAGCCGCCGAATACGAAGTTCTGTCCGAGGAGAAAAGTCTCACCCTGGACCGCATCGCTATCGATGATAGTAGGAGCCATCAAGCCTAACGGCGACGACACAGAGGAACTCTCAATGAAAGCACCAATGTCGGTGTCAAAACCAGCGGATCTTGGGTAGGGGGTCCCGAACTGTGCGTCTAGGCCGGATGGTAACAGGAGGCAGGGGACACGAAGTTTTACCCAGGTTTGGGCCCTCTTGATGGAGGTAAAACCGCACGTCCTGCTTGATTAATATTGATGATATGGGTAGTATAAGAGTAGATCTACCACGAGATCAGAGAGGCTAAACCCTAGAAGCTAGCCTATGGTATGATTGTATGTTGTGATTGTCGTCCTACCGACTAAAACCCTTCGGTTTATATAGACACCGGAGAGGGTTAGGGTTACACAAGGTTGGTTACAAAGGAGGAGATATCCATATACGTATTGCCTAGCTTGCCTTCCACGCCAAGTAGAGTCCCATCTAGACACGAGACGAAGTCTTCAATCTTGTATCTTCATAGTCTAACAGTCCGGCCAATGGAGATAGTCCGGCTGTCCAGAAACCCCCTAATACAGGACACCTGTATTAGGGGGTCTCCGGACAGCCGGACTATCTCCTCCTTTGTAACCGACCTTGTGTAACCCTAACCCTTTCCGGTGTCTATATAAACCGAAGGGTTTTAGTCTGTAGGACAACAATCACAATATACAATCATACCATAGGCTAGCTTCTAGGGTTTAACCTCTCTGATCTTGTGGTAAATCTACTCTTGTACTACCTATATCATCAATATTAATCAAGCAGGACGTAGGGTTTTACCTCCATCAAGAGGGCCCGAACCTGGGTAAAACATCGTGTCCCCTGCCTCCTGTTACCATCTGGCCTAGACACACAGTTCGGGACCCCCTACCCGAGATCCGCCGGTTTTGACACCGACATTGGTGCTTTCATTGAGAGTTCCTCTGTGTCGTCGCCGTTAGGCTTGATGGCTCCTACTATCATCGGTAGCGATGTGGTCCAGGGTGAGACTTTTCTCCCCGGACAGATCTTCGTATTCGGCGGCTTTGCACTGCGGGCTAATTCGCTTGGCCATCCGGAGAAGATTGAAAGCTACGCCCCTGGCCATCGGATCAGATTTGGAAGTTTGAACTGCAGGGCCGACATCCGCGGAGACTTGATTTTCTACGGATTTTCGAGCCACAGCCGGGCACGCCGCATTGTCGCGATGGGTATGACCTAGCTCTGCCGTCGAACAGTACCCCGGAGGCCGCGCCCGCATCAGCTCCGACCCTTAGTTCGGAGCCAACTGCGCCAATCGAGGACGGGTGGTTAGACACCGCTTCAGGGGCTGCAGTCTCAACGGCGATCGAGCCGAACACCAGCATAATCCTCTGCGCAGCCCATGACTCCAAGGTGCCGGACTCTTTTTCTGACTCCGAACCGCCCGCGCCCCTGCCAATCGAATCCGATTGGGCGCCGATCATGGAATTCACCGCCGCGGATATCTTTCAGCACTCGCCCTTCGGTGACATTCTGAATTCACTAAGGTCTCTCTCTTTGTCAGGAGAGCCCTGGCCGGATCATGGCCAACAGGATTGGGATGCGGACGACGAACAAATTCGACGCCCATCCACCACCCACTTTGTAGCCACTATCGATGATTTAACCGACATGCTCGACTTCGACTCCGAAGACATCGACGGTATGGACGAACATGAACCAGCGCCTATAGGGCACTGGAAAGCCACCTCGTCATATGACATATACATGGTGGATACACCCAATGAAGGCAATGGCGACGAGATAGCGGAGGATGACCCCTCCAAGAAGCAACCCAAGTGCCGACGCCAGCGGTGCCGCTCTAAGTCCCGCCAAAGCAAAAGTGGTGATACCGGCACAGGAGATAATAATACTCCAGATAGTGCCAAAGACAACAACAATCCCCTCCAGCAAGATTTAGAGCAGGAGGATGAAGGAGCCAGCTCTCCCGAGAGAGCTGCAGATGGAGAGGAGGAGGATGACAATTACATCCCCCCTTCCGAAGACGAGGCAAGCCTCGGCGATGATGAATTCGCCGTCCCAGAGGATCCCGTCGAACAAGAGCACTTTAAGCGCTGGCTTATGGCCACGGCAAATAGCCTGAAGGAAAAGCAGCAGCAGCTTCAAGCTGATCAAGATCTGCTAGCTGACAAATGGACTGAAGTCCTCGCGGCCGAGGAATATAAACTCGAGCGCCCCTCCAAGAGTTACCCAAGGCGCAGGTTACTACCCCGACTGAAGGAAGAAGCGTATGATACGGCTGATCGGCCACCTCGTGGCCGCGATAGAGAGGCATTCCAGCCAAAAGCTCAGCCTCCACCCCAACGCCATTTAAATAAAAAGGCATGGGGAGATACGCTAGACCTGCGAAACATATTGGAGGACAAGGCAAAGCATTCAAGATCGATCTACGGATCATGAGGGCGCACCACTCTACGAGACGACAAACGTCACGCCGGATACAGAAGCAAATCCGGCCGGGCCGAACACAGCGGGCAAGTCCCATTCGAGCTGCGTCGCGATTCCCAGAAGGTTTCAAACCTGTAAATATTGAATCATACGACGGCACAACAGATCCCGCAGTATGGATTGAGGACTTCCTCCTCCACATCCACATGGCATGCGGTGATGACTTACACGCCATCAAATACCTCCCACTAAGGCTCAAAGGACTAGCACGGCATTGGCTTAACAGCTTGCCAGCGGACTCCATTAGCTGTTGGGAAGATCTGGAAGCCGCATTCCTCAACAACTTTCAGGGCACTTATGTGCGACCACGAGACGCCGATGATTTAAGTCACATAATTCAGCAGCCAGAAGAGTCGGCCAGGCAATTCTAGACTCGGTTCCTTACAAAGAAAAATCAAATCGTTGACTGTCCGGATGCGGAAGCCTTAGCGGCTTTCAAACACAACATCCGAGACGAGTGGCTAGCCCGGCACCTTGGTCAGGAAAAGCCGAAATCTATGGCAGCTCTCACGACGCTCATGACCCGCTTTTGTGCGGGAGAAGACAGCTGGCTGGCTCGTAGTAATAACTTATCAAAGAACCATGGTACCTCAGACACCAAGGACGGCAATAGCAGGTCACATCGCAACAAGCATAAGAGTCGTATTACCAGCGAAAATACTGAGGATACGGCAGTCAATGCCGGATTCAAAGGCTCTAAAACCGGTCAGCGGAAAAAGCCATTCAAACAAAGTATGCCGGGTTCGTCCAGCTTGGACCGTATACTCGATCGCTCATGTCAAATACACGGCACCCCAGACAAGACAGCCAATCACACCAACAGGGATTGTTGGGTGTTCAAGCAGGCTGGCAAGTTAATTGCCAAAAACAAGGACAAGGGGCCGCATAGCGATTACGAGGAGGAATCCCGGCAGCCGCACACTGGAGGACAGAAGAGGTTTCCCCCGCAAGTGCGGACGGTGAACATGATATACGCAACCCACATTCCCAAGAGGGAGCGGAAGCGTGCGCTCAGGGACGTATATGCGTTGGAGCCAGTCGCCCCAAAGTTCAACCCTTGGTCCTCCTGCCCGATCACCTTCGATCGCAGGGACCACCCCACTAGTATCCGTCATGGCGGATATGCCGCACTGGTCCTAGACCCAATCATCGACGGATTTCACCTCACTCGAGTCCTTATGGACAGCGGCAGCAGCCTGAACCTGCTTTATCAGGACACAGTGCGCAAAATGGGTATAGACCCCTCAAGGATCAAACCCACAAAAACGACCTTTAAGGGCGTCACTCCAGGCGTAGAGGCCCATTGCACAGGCTCAATTACACTGGAAGTGGTCTTCGGATCCCTGGATAACTTTCGAAGCGAAGAGTTAATCTTTGATATAGTCCCGTTCCGTAGTGGTTATCACGCGCTGCTCGGGCGAACCGCATTTGCTAGATTCAATGCGGTACCGCATTATGCATACCTCAAGCTCAAGATGCCAGGACCTCGTGGAGTTATTGCAGTCAATGGAAACACAGAGCGCTCTCTCCGAACAGAGGAGCACACCGCGGCCCTCGCAGCAGAAGCGCAAAGCAGCCTCTCAAGGCAATCAACCAGTTCGGCGTTTCAAAGCCCGGACACCTTCAAGCGCGCTCGGGGAAATCGGCAAATAGACCGCCTGGCGCGGTCTGAGCTCGTGTAGCAATACGGCGTCCACCCCAATCCCAGCCCAGCGGCGAAACTCGTACCGCGCGTACATAACTACGCATTAAAAATACCATGGGCACAGGTGGGGAGGGGGCACAATTGCGGCACGCCCCAAGACGCGGCCTAAACCGCACTAGGGGCTTCCCGTTTGGTTATTTCTCTTTTTCTTTCAGGACCTTAATCTCTGGAAACACTGTCCGGTAGAACTATTGTCGAACACATGATGCAGCAACCAAGGAGGCAGACAACTACGTTATACCACGGAATTCCCAGGTTGATTTCAGTAACGAGTGAAATATTCGATTTCATATCATTCCTCAGCTTACCCTTAGGAGGGACATAGTCCTACTCTTTGCTTATCGCACTATCTGTATCACTCTGCTTCAATGCAATTTTTCAATAAATAATGCATGACATTACGACTATTATTGCATTCTTGTTATATATATATATATATATATATATATATATATATCTACGTGTTCACTAATGACGCCTTGCAACCGTACAATTTGGTACGGCCAATACACAAGGGGCTTACGTACCCCACAATGCGGTGTGAAAAGTCCGAACACTTTCACAAGTGCGGCACCCCGAACTTATAGCATTATATGCATCAGCTCCGAATCATGTCTTTGGTCAAATGTTGGGTTTGCCAGGCTCCTATGTTTTGGTACCTTACGTTCCGCTCTATCGGCTAAGGTAGCGCTAGGAGAACTACTGCGATTGTGCCCCAGTTCTGTCGGGCTGAGCACCTCAGTAGAGAAAGCTAAAACTGACTGTCATGATAAGGCGAGAGACTGGTTGCTGTTCGGCAAGGTTTTTTGAGTCCCTAAAGACTTATGCCGCTTAGAGCGAGTGGTCGGCCCTGTCCGGCTTACAGGCGTGTATCGCGCCCTGAATTCGGCCTTCCGAATACCAGGGGCTTCGCCGAAATTTAAAATTATAGAATTCTATGGCTAAGTGAGAGTGATAAAGCATTATTAGTCCGGTTGCTTTGTTCGTTGTGCTGAGCACCTCCCTCGAAGGACCCAAACATGGGAACAAAAGTGCTCAGGTTTATCCCAAACACCCCAGAACTCGTGGCATGGGGGCAGAAGCCGAGGACTAGCCATCTCTTAGATTGGATAAACAGCCAAACATAAGGTAATATTTTAAATTCCAACAAGCGTTGCATGGCGCATATGAAACAAGTTTTCATACATACAGGATAAAACGAGCAAGTCTCATTCAAATATTACATCTTTTGAGCACTCATCCGCGATAAGACGGGCACCCGGCAGAACACCCTCGTAGTACATCTCGGGGTGGCGGTGCTCCTTGCCCTCCGGCGGCCCCTCCTTGATCAGCTTCATGGTGTCTAGCTTGACCCACTGCATTTTTACACGGGCGAAAGCCCGGCGTGCACCTTCAATGCAGACGGATCGCTTAACGACCTCCAGCCGTGGGCAGGCATCCACAAGCCACCTCACGAGGCCGATGAAACTGTTTGGAAGGGCGTCGCCAGGCCACAACCGGACTATAAAGCCTTTCATGGCCTGATTCGCCGCCTTATGTAGCCCGACCATCTGCTTCAGCTGGTCGCTCATCGGCACCAGATGTTCGGCCTCAGCATACTGAGACCAGAACAGCTTCTCCATCGAGCTTCCGTCCTCGGCCTGGTAAAATTGTGCGGCATCGGACACACTGCGGGGCAAATCTGCGAATGCTCCTGAAGAGCTCTGGATCCGGGTAAGTAATTGGTAATTTCCTTTTACATGCTTGATTTTCATATAGAAATCCTTACCCGCCGCTATCTTCTTCATCGCGTCGATCTCCTGAAGGGCCTTTTGGGCCTCGGCCTTGGCACTCTTTGCGCTCTCACGGGCTGTGGCAAGCTCAGACTCTCGCGTCTTCCAGTCAAGCTCCAACGCCTCGTGCTTCGTCACGAGAGCCTGGAGCTCTTGCTGCACCTCGCCCACCCGAGCCTCGTGCTTCTCTCGCTCGGTGCGCTCCTAGGCCGCTGTATCTTCGGCCTTGGTCAGCGCTTGCTTCAGGGTGCCACCTCAGTCGTGGCCCCTGGCAAACATACAATGATCCTGTCATTTTGCAATCGCGTCCTTTTTTATATATAAATATCTATAGACGGGGTATTACTTACCCTTGTTCTCCTCGAGCTGCCTCTTGGCAAGGCCGAGCTCCTTCTTGGACCCCTCGAGGTCCTGCTTCAGCACGGCGACCCCCGCAGTCAGTGCGGCGGACGCCGGCAGCGAAGCCTGTATACGCATATCGACATACTTATGTTAGACTCCTGCGGTATTATTTGATCCTCTGTTCGGTTTTTCTTTTTGAACACCGAACAAAGCATCAGGGGCTATTGTCTATGCGGTCATATTTCTACTACATTTTAAAACACCTACCTCGAAGCCTGTTAGAAGGCTGGCACAGGCTGCTTCAGTCAATCCGCTCTTGGCGGACTGAACCTTCTGGATGACCGCACTCATGATAGTGCGGTGCTCCCGTCGATGGAAGCGCTGCGAAGCGCTTCCAGCAGATTGTCCGACGCCTCTGGATGAACAGAGGTCACCGGCACAGGCGTCTTGCTCCTCTTAGAAGGAGACCGCCTGCCCGAGCTCGGAACCGCTGGAGGGTCTGGCGCGGTGTTTGGCTGAGGGCCGAACTCAGAGCTCTCGGGGGCCCCGTCCCCTCGGCTCCCGGAGTCCGGAAGGTCGCCTTGAGGTGCCTCCGGGACTGTCTCCCCTCGATCCGGTGCCTCTTGAGACAACACCTTGGCATCGTCGGTAGGAAGAGGGGAGGTGGCGGTCGGAACTGGATCGCTATCCATGTCCAACGAGCCCAGGGAGCCATCCGATGATACCTCGATATTGGCTCGGGGCGGCCTGCATAATTATGTTCGGCAATTAAGGAAAGCAGTGCGACAATGGAATCCCATGAGTTACTCTGGTATCCGAATACTTACGATCTCCCCGGGGGCTTGACCCTGGGCAACCACTCGTCTTCGCCTTCGTTGGTGGCGGTGGAACTGTCCGGAAGGAGAGTCCTTCCCTTCTTGGACCCTCCGGCCTCCCCGGTTGGGGCGCCCTTCCTTTTCTTGTCTCCCCCAGTCGGTGGGGGAGCATCTTCTTCTTCTTCCTCCTCATCTTTGGGGGAGGAGTGCGCCGTAGAGTCATCGGACGGTGAGTCCGACGACGCCTGGCATCGGGAACTCTTTCGAGCGCCCTTGGCCTTCTTGGTCTTCTCCGGCACCTTGTAAGGGGCCGGAGTCAACATCTTCGCCAGAAGAGCGTCAGCGGGGCCTTCGGGCAAAGCAGCCGGACAGTCGATATGGCCGGCCATCTTCTGCCAGTCCTGTCAAAGGTACGGGAGTTTAGATCCCGCATAAAGTCAATCTATATAAAAGATGATTATCCTGTGAAAGGTAAAGCAGCTTACCGCACTGGCTTGGCGCTTCGCGCTGAATCCGCGGTCCTTAGTAATAGGGGGAGGGACCTCGGCACTTTTGAACAGCACCCTCCAGGCGTCTTCATGAGTCGTGTCGAAGAGCCTGTTCAGAGTTCGGTGTTGCACCGGATTGAATCCCCACAAGGTGAACTCCCGTTGTTGGCACGGGAGTATCCGGCGGATGAGCATAACCTGGACTATGTTGACAAGCTTGAGCTTCTTGTCCAACATGTTTTGAATACATGTTTGGAGTCTGGTCAGCTCCTTCAAACTACCCCAGGACAGGCCCTTCTCTTTCCAGGAGGTGAGCCGCGTGGGGATGCCAGATCGGAACTCGAGGGCTGCTGCCCATGCGGGGTCGCACGGCTCGGTGATATAGAACCACCCCGATTGCCACCCCTTTATGGTTTCCACAAAGGAGCCCTCGAGCCATGTTATGTTGGGCATCTTGCCCACCATGGCGCCTCCGCACTCCGCCTGGCGGCCGCCCACCACCTTCGGCTTGACATTGAAGGTCTTCAGCCATAAGCCGAAGTGGGGCTTGATGCGGAGGAAGGCCTCGCACACGACGATAAACGCCGAGATGTTGAGGATGAAGTTCAGGGCCAGATCATGGAAATCCAGGCCGTAATAGAACATGAGCCCCCGGACGAAGGGATGAAGAGGGAATCCCAGTCCGCGGAGGAAATGGGTGAGGAATACCACCCTCTCGTGGGGCCTGGGGGTGGGGATGAGCTGCCCCTCATCTGGGAGCCGGTGCGTGATGTCGTCGGGTAGGTATCCGGCTCTCCTCAGTTTCTTGATGTCTCCCTCCGTGACGGTTGAGACCATCCACTTGCCTCCCGCTCCAGACATGGTTGGAGAAGGTTGAGGTGGAAGTGAGGACTTGGGCGCTAGGGCTCGAGTGTGCAAAAACGGATGAGCAAAGGAGGAAGAAGGCGTGGATAGAAAGGTGAATCCTTATCCCTTTATATGGGCGGACGAAACTAAGCGTCCCCACTTGCCTGGTAAAACTCTCTTATCCCCCAAGCGCCGCAATTGATGGCGCGGTTGGGTTACCCAGACCCGTATTGATGAGAATCCCATAATAAGGGGACACGATCTCTGCTTTGACAAGACGTGTCCAAAAACTGCCTCGCGTTATGTGCGGGGCTGGTTAAAAGGAACGGTTTGAATAATCACCGGGCCATGACATAACGTCATGCTACCAAAACAAGCCAGCAAGTTAGATCTGCAAAAATATTATTCTCTCTGTGGTGGAATGTGGAACTTAATTTCCAGGGTCGGACACTATCCTCGTTTTCAAGCTCTTCTGTGATGTATTCGGAGAAGGAACCCGCCTTGCAATGCCAAAGACAATACTGCGCGCCGGACTCATCGTCATTGAAGCCTGGTTCAGGGGCTACTGAGGGAGTCCTGGATTAGGGGGTCTCCGGATAGCCGGACTATCTCCATTGGCCGGACTATTAGACTATGAAGATACAAGATTGAAGACTTCGTCTCGTGTCCGGATGGGACTCTACTTGGCATGGAAGGCAAGCTAGGGAATACCTATATGGATATCTTCTCCTTTGTAACCGACCTTGTGTAACCCTAACCCTTTCCGGTGTCTATATAAACCGAAGGGTTTTAGTCCAT
This sequence comes from Triticum urartu, assembly GCF_056163025.1. Lineage (NCBI taxonomy): Eukaryota > Viridiplantae > Streptophyta > Magnoliopsida > Poales > Poaceae > Triticum > Triticum urartu. Next base: position 144,439,697 of record NC_141877.1, on the reverse strand, counting down.
AGGACAACAATCACAATATACAATCATACCATAGGCTAGCTTCTAGGGTTTAGCCTCTCTGATCTCGTGGTAGATCTACTCTTGTACTACCTATATCATCAATATTAATCAAGCAGGACGTAGGGTTTTACCTCCATCAAGAGGGCCCAAACCTGGGTAAATCATCGTGTCCCCTGCCACCTGTTACCATCCGGCCTAGACACACAGTTTGGGACCCCCTACCCGAGATCTGCCGGTTTTGACACCAACAGAGGGAGTAGCGGTTCCCGATATGTTGAACGGCCAATGCATCCTCCTTCAATTAATGCATGAGGGAAGTAATGGGAGGAGGTGCAGGAAAAGAGGCTGCACGATGTGAATGCAACGCAGTTTGCCCTCATTGCCCTCATATAAAGGCGCCCCTCCATTCCAATGCATCTACCACATCGTACGCACCTAAGCATTTGCCTAAGCACCTACACTAAGCGCAAAAGAGCTCACTCCAGACCCATGGCGGCGATGCTCGTGAGCGGCCACGGCTGCGCCAGATGGTCCACGACGCCGGCCTGCGGCATGGCGCCGAGGATCGTCTCCAGACGGTGTTGGAGACTGGCTGGTGGATGGCCACCTTCGACGCCAACTACGACTCTCAGTTGGACCAGATGATCGTTGCCACCAGCAACAAGTTCACCGTCCTCAAGAAGCTCGCGGACGACATCGCCGTACTCCTCCAGCCCGCGCACCCGGGCTCCTCATTGCCTGCCACCCTAATCGGCCTCCATGGCCGGAACCTCTTTCAAGCACTGGTGGCCCTGCGACTGCCCGCCGATGCCATGAAGAATGTCCACCTGGAGGTCGCGCTCGCCGCGAGGCACCTCGCCCTGCAAGAATTCGTCGACCTACACATCCACATGTACGAGGAAATCGTGTACATAGGTATCTACAAGGCCAGTGAGGACGCTACGACATTGGCCTTCCTCAACCAGCTTGAAGCCTTGGATGCCTTTGCTGAGAAGCACCTCGACCTCGCCACAAAAGCCGTCGCTCCTTAGCCGTCGGTCGGTGGCCCGGCGCACTAAGTTGAGGAGGAGGAGGAGGTCGTACGTTCGTGGATCCATCTTTCTTCTTGCCTTCTGTAACCACCACTGTGATCGCATCATCGTGGCCTTAATTCTTATTGTGCTGTTGCATTCTCGTTCCAGTGAATACCGACATGTGCGATCCCTTTGCTTAATTATATGCATCACTGTAACTAGTACTCCATCCGTCAATTTATAAGTTGTGCTTACAACGCGCAGTCATCTTGCTAGAAACACTAGAATATGTCTATATAATCCGTATGTGATAGTCCATTTAAAATCTCAAAAAAGACAAATATTTAGGTACGGAGGGAGTAATATATTAGGAGTATATCAAAACAATAGTGATTTATTTCAAGTTTGTGAACAAATACTACTATTCTACAACTTTGGATCCATCGCAACGCACGGGCACATTGCTGGTAAAAGGAAAAGGCCTGCCGCGTTCGTGTCGCACCCCCACACGCCCGGGAATCGGGAGTACAACACGGCCCGTCTGGCACGACACATAGCTTAGGGAAGGCGTGTTGCCTAGCATTTTCACTTTCATGTGGGATCGTAGTTGAGCAAACCGACACCTCGCCCGCCGCCGGGTTGGAAAACCGAAACGAGGGGAAGATCTAGCTGTAGCATGGAAGCCAAGAAATTTGGTGTCAGACGGGGCTCATTGATAGAGTAGGAGCATTCCGTACTAGTACTACTCCTACTAGTACCAAGTTTGTACTCCTAATACTATATTACTAGTACTACCACTATACAACTAGTAGGTACGTGCACGGCACAACATCGTAGGAACAAAAAACGGGAAGATCTTGTTTTGGGTGATTTATCTTTTTTTCAATCAACGTAGTACGAATAATATGATGTGGGGGGCACCCATGAAGCTTATGTGGCTTGGTTGCATGGCTACGGAAGGTTAGAGAAAAATAAATAGATAATGTGTTTAGAGTGCACTCCACTAAATAGATATATATACTTTGGATCCATTGCAATGGACCGGCACATCTATATCTATACCCCCTATATAGTGTGTGAAAAACTTTGAAAGTCGGTCGTTGGATGAAGCCAATCCGATGGTACAAAGATGGAAAATCCGAGCACTACTAGTCGTTGGATATAATCCACCAGATTCTGCCACATGTATAATCTAGAAGAATCCATGGTTGAACTTAATTCATGACTAAGGGCCTCTTTGATTCATAGGATTGCAGAAACACAGGAATAGGAAAAAAGTAGGATTGGAATGGCATGTTCATCGGATCCCTATAGGATTTGAGTTTGTTTGATTGTGTCAGATGAAAAACAAAGGATTTGTTTCAAGAGGTTGGAGTGCATGTTAGAATTCCTGTAAAACGTAGTACAAATGAATCCTTAGGAAAATATTCTACATGATTCAATCCTACGAATAAACGACCAACGTAGGAAAAATTCCTAAGGATTCTAATCCTTCAAAGATCCTATGAAAATCCTTTGAATCAAACAGACCCTAACTTTGCCACAACTAAGCTTAGGCAAAGTTATTAGTTCTTCAAAACGAGAGAAACAAGTTGGCAAGCCTAAGGGAATCTTGCCACATTTTTTGTGTGTATGTCATGTGGGGCCTTACTGTGGCTTGCCTAAGGTGTGGCTTGAATCAAACACTCGCCTAAGTTAATCAAACTTGCCTAACCTTACATTCCACCAGATTTTGCCACATGTTAGAATCCAGAAAGCTCCACATGTAGAAGCATAATGCACAAACCACCAGAATCTCATGCGTGCAATGCACGTGTACCTTACTAGTACTAGTTGGTAGTAATAAGAAACAAATTCCAGTTTTGGCACGAGCTCGTATTGCGGGAGCACCACAAGGCCTGCCGCAGGAGTTACATTTCCCTCTCGGGGCCCATGGGACCGAACTTCAGTGGCTTAGTGGTAGAAACAAGAAACGTGATGGTCGTCGTGGTTCAACTTCCATGGACAAGCTGTCATGTCTGCTGACACATGTATATCAAAACTAGAGTGTTTATATTTCAAGCACGTGAACAAGTATTATTCTACTACTTTGGATCCATTGCAACGCACGGGCCAGCACATTGGTAGTAGTAGTGTCGATCTCTATCTCTAGAGGCCTTCCCTCATTCATCCTTTTCTCTCACAAGATAAACTACTCATACAAATGCATCTTGATGTTCCGTGGAACGCACGAGGATGTTTCCTTGGGGGTCTCTCCAGCGCGGCGTGGCCATAGTTGCAAGTTGACGCCCCTTGAGATGCCGACGTTGAGGGGCACTCGGATTTCGTCCGATGAGCAGGTAAGATGAGTTTGATCACGTAGTAAATGCATTCTAAAGACTACTTCCGTGTCCATTTCCTAATTCTCCCCCTGCCCACTATTTCACAGGTTAGGCTCGGTGCGAGTGGAGATTGGCTTGCATATGTACGGGAGGGTACCAACATAAATTTGCACAACATTTACAACAGTGAAACCGTTCCCGTAGAACCTTTTTCCAACATTGGGATCTGCCATGCAATGGGCCACCGCATGAATTGGTACGATGGAACCATGGTGAGATTGAATAAGATAGCACGAACCTTGCACATGGCGGTCAAAGGCGGACCATGCTGTCTGTGGCTGATTTGTTGCCGTACGAGTAGGAAGACGATGTGCTCCTTTCTAACCGCATCTTCACGGTGACAAACCAGGGGACTTATCTTGTATGGGACACATCCTACGATATACTCCCTCTCTCCCGGTTTATTTGTTTTGAATCTTTTTGTTTTATAAGTTTCAAATTCAAATTTAGAGCTCCCCATCACATGTTGAGATTACAATGTCCATTAAATCGTTGCGTGCATGTATAGTAAAGAAACAAATCTCGAGTTTGGCACGAGTTCGTGCTGCGGGAGCACCACAAGCCCTGGTGCAGGAGTTACATTTCCCTCTCAGGGCCGTCGGGACTGAGGGGCAGTGGGGCCAAGAGGGGTGAGCCGTAGGTCGGGGGACGTGTGGTTTCATGGGTTCGAGCGGCGTCGTGGGAATCGCGGGTGGCTGTGGTAGAAACTTGATGCTCGCCGCATTTTAGGTGGCCCACATGTCATGCACACAAAAGCAGAGGGGCGATGCGGCCGAGAGGGGTGAGGCACACGTCGGGGGGCGTGGTGCCGTGGGTTGGAGAGGCGCCGTGGGAACCGCGCGATGAAACGTGATGGTCGTCATAGTTGAACTTCCATGGACAAGTTGTCATGTCTACGGACACATGCACTGCATACCGATCACTGGAAGGAGTAGCAGAGAAAGCTACATATGCGGATAAATAGTTCCTTATAGTCAAGCGGACCCACGCTACTACTCTGTTCCAAAGACATGCACACCATCGAAATAGTCCATCTATATCAATATACACTGAGAGGGAATAAGTTTTTTACAAGAGAGGAAATAGTTCATCCATCCATAATGCCCTCCTGCTGGTGCAGCCTTTTCTTCTTCTTCTTCTTCTTCTTCTTCTTCTTGTTCTCATTCTTTGTGGGAGACGGCTTCGCAACAAGCTCTTTGGACCTTGCAGCTATCTCGAAACTCACACGGGCATCGAGGGCAGCATATTTTATCCGCTCGTACGTCAAGGGATAATTCTCCCATCCAGATGACCTTAATGCCACCGTATCGTCACCCTTCTGAAGATTTGTACCGAGCACAAAATTTGCTACGTCGAATAGGGATGGTGTCTGTTTATCACAAACTTCTACAGGAATTTTGATTCTGGTTTGTAGGTCAGCGATGCTATTCAAATTAAGGTTGTATGGCTCCAGCTTCTGTTTGTCCCCTTCGATGGCTGCCCCACAGAAGTATACGTCCTACCGAGACAAGAAATCGTGAATCTCACCTGGTATGGAGGGCGAGTGTATGATGTGGTACACCAAAACTTCATCTTCGAGGCACAGCTGAAGGACGGCGGCGTGCTGGATCTTCCCAGGGGCACGCTCCGTGTACTCTGTGTCGAGACCGATGACCCTCGTCTCTACCTTTTCGAGGGAGTTGGATACATTGTTGATCCACTGTCGAACAACCCTTGGGTGGACGGTGACGGTGGCAACTATGCGCATCGAGCCTTCGATGAGGGCATGTTGGACGCTAAAAACCTGCATCTCGATCTCTATCGCCATTTGGAACCGCTAGAACGGAGGGCTATGGTTTGGAGAATTAGGAATAGATGGCTAGTCCAACTGAAGTAGTAGATGATTATTTAAAGAGGTTAAAACAATGTGAACGAAGTGGGGTTTGGATGCATATGAAGACAAAGGGGAGGTGAAGAAGCCGAGGAGAATAGGTTCCCGACGGAGAAGTAAATGGGAGAAGTGGCGTGCACGCAGTTGATTAGACGGCTAGGTAGACTAAATGAAAAGGCTATGCGGGTAGACTGATGAGTCGTACCTGTTCGTGTACGTGCCCATCCTTCCTGATAGGTGGGACCTATGCAAACAGATAAAAAAATGTGTCAAAGTTTTTTTGAGCGCGTGAGTGGGAGACACAACATTCTCTGGTTAAGGAATACTCCCTCCGTCTAGGTGAGTATAAGTCACCTTATGAAAATCAGGTTTTCCCAAAACCTTTAGGCGTGGAGCATTAACTTCCTGCTCGATCCCCTCCCAGCCTCGTTAGCCAACGTTCTCTTCCTCTGCTGCCGCGTTCTACCTTTCCATTTTTCCTCTTCTCAAGTGTGGAACGATCTGCATGCCATCCTTGATGCACCAGAACGACCACTGCATGCATCGCGGCAGAGCGTTGATTGGGCATGCACGAGAATTTGGTTCTGCTCGCAATATGGATGATACCTGAACAATGAAGTGAACAGGCATGCTAGCACGGGAGACCTATTTACGCTATACAATACTGGAGTACTCATGTACCTACTACTACTACTACTACTGCTACTACTACTACTACTACTACTACTACTACTAGTAGTAGTAGTAGTAGTAGTAGTAGTAGTAGTAGTAGTACAACTGTGGTACACTTGATGGTCGAAATACTATTCATCTGGTCCTCACAGTGAAGTGACAACACCCTGCGCCTGACACTAGTCCAGGCGGCGTGTTCGGGTTACCAAAGTCAGCCTCACCCTATGCACAGTGCAGTCTGTCACCGCCGTTGCACAGCACATTGGCGCCTTGCCTCGTCTCCCTCTCCGCTCCCATAGCACCACTCCATCTCCATATCCTTCTCCGTCTCCATCTCACTGTGCCCCCGTGTACCGTCGCCTCACTCGCCTCCCCCAGTACCACTATTCCCTCGCTAGCCGCACCAGCACCGACATCCTTCTCCCCCGTAAATCAAGCCCCCTTCCAAACTCCGCCATGGCCGAACGCGAACCGCGCATCATCCATATGAGCCGTGATTGGAGCAATCTCCCCAGTGACATCCTCGACCTCTGCTGTTCGTGTATGGATATGTTGAGCGCCCTGCGGCTGGCTGCATGCTCGAGGGACATGCACACGGCCATCGTCGAAGCGAGACCTAAGCTTTTCAAGACACCCTGCTTGCTGCTAACTGGTCTTGCGAGATTGGCTCACCATGATACGGAGGCGTGCATGATGCCCCTCGACTTCAATCCGATCTCCATTAGCCGAAACTTCTTTCCAGGTATGTAGTGGGTCGCCGTACATCATTTCCCTCGACATCGATCCGATCACCATCGCCCAAAACTTCTTGGCAGGTATGTACTGGGTCGGCATGAACTCCCACTGGATGGCTGCCTTCAGAGAAGACGGTAAAAAGTTGGTGCTTGTGAACTTCCAGACCTCCCATGAGATTATCCTTCCTTCGTTTGATTATATAGAGTATTACCATCGTGATCCAAGTAATCTAGATTACTACGTCAGTTGGACGGACCTTGTTTTGCAGAAGATTGTAATCTGCCAAGTGCCCACACGACATGCGAATTACGCAAATTTCAAGCTAATTGCCTTGTTCGACCGCAGACTCGCCTATCTTTACGTTGGTTCCTTCTTTAGCTGGAGACAACTCGGCTCGCAGTGGATCATCGCCAAAGCTGATACACACTTCTGTGATGCTATTGAACCCAATGGCATCATCTACGCGATCGACAAAGCATATGGCACCACGTATTGCTAGGATGGTGCGTGTAAGTTGTTTCCTCTCATGTTAATGATGATGCCATGACACTGTTTGAACTTTTTGTGATGATTGGCATTTCTCTGTTTGAGCAGAATTTGAGTAGAACTATGGCAATGTATTAGAGACGCCGTAAATCAGCCATATTTGGAATGAGTTAATTCATGCGATTGTGACCATGTCATTATAGCCAATTTGTACCCTGAATAATCGAACGGTTAGGAATATATGGATATTATCCTTATTTTACAGTAATCTATATACTACTACTAAATATGAGTGTGTATCAATGGCCATGTTAGTTTCCTCATTTTCATGATGTAGAAACATGCACCACACTGTTGGTTTCATCTAACCATACATTAGGGAAGTAAATGTGCATATGGAGAACTCTATATTTGGAAGTAGTGAATCCTGCAATGCTTACCATGTGTACATACCTATATTCGCCCTTCAGCAATCAATGGCTAGAATAATATCCTCACAAAAATTTTGCCCACAGAACACGAGTATATAACAATGCATGGTCTGCTAGTTACCTTGAAGAATTTGTTTGTGAGGACAGAACATGATTACGTAACATGCATGACATGGTAGTTTCATGTGAAGAATCGATTGCGAGATAACATGAGTATAACCATGCATGGCACTTCTATATTTTTCGAACCCAGTATACATTTCCCTGTATTTTCCTCCCAGTTCCAACAGGGACATATCAATGTTGTTTCTTGCATTATCCTACTCATACTCTGAACAATGCTGATCTTACATTAATAATGCCTGTCCTTTTTGATATGATGCAGTGTCCCTACAGTTACTGCCCTTTGTAATCACACCACCTTTGCCAAAAACAGGGAAGCACAACTGGTTCCTCGCTCGATCAGACAACGGCAAAAGACTGATGATCATTCGGACACATGAGCCGGAAAAGTTATATTGCAAAAACCCCACTGTATACAAGCACTGTGTAATACGTGAGTATCCGGACAGTGGCTATTATGTCTATGAGCAGGATACCAGCTTGTTGGGGCCTTTAGGATTTTTTAGTTGGAGGCGGGTAAATAGCCTTGGTTCACACTCTCTGTTTCTCGGACTCAATTATCTGATTAACCAGGAGATCACCGTTGGCAAGGACCTTGATGGCAGAGAGGCTCTGTTTGCTATGGAAAATTGTGTCTACACGGCGAGCCCTAAGAGTTCGGGAGCAAACTCCCCTGATTGTCAACGATACAGCCTGCAGCCAAAAGAAGGTGAGAATGACAAAGGCATCCGGATTAACTTTGATCCTTGGATGTCTCAATTACGACATGAAGTGATGTGGTTCGAGCCTTCAGGTTGATAGGTAATCGGGCTGTTTCATCGAAAGGGTGGAGTACCGGTGTCTCCGGATCACTGGTCGCTGAAGCGGGGCTGCAAATTATGATGGTGTTGGATCATCTCTTCGAATGACTTTGTTGTCTTTGCTGCTGGTTCTGGATGGGTAGTTCTTTCTTTTGTTATGCATATTCCTTGTCATTTGGTCTTCCTTGTCTATGTCACTCTTACTATGTAATAGTTGCTTCTGTTTAGAATGTCATTCTCGTCTGGATCACGAGAGTCTGAGCGCTGCAGATGGGTGCGTTTTGGTGGTGTAGCAAGGCTTCTTATGAACTATCATGTCTTGTTGTTTATGTCAGTAGTAGTCACTAGTCAGTGTTTTAATGTTGTATATATCGTTGTTTTGAAATGTTTATTGTCTCGAACTACTGGTGGGCTAAATGAGGGCATCACCATTCTCCAGCGTTCAGAGTATATCTCCTTTTTTCAAGTTATATAATTTGAGCTCAGTGTCTTTTCAATGATGTACACTTGTTTGGGCCAGTGAGGTGTCGTTGAATATGGGCCGAGTAGTAACGCAATGCCAAACAGGTCAATTATGACTCTCAGGCCGGGCTCTCAAAAGATCCTGAAAAAAAGGTCGGGCTCTCCAAAAAAGAATGAATAAGGACTCTTAGGCCGACATGTGGGCACCACCGGTGTTCTCGTGCGCTTGCGCGCCGAGAGCATACTGGCGCGTGCTCGAAATTCATGCTACCTTTTCATCCGCAGTCTCCCGCCCCTCCCCCACCTTTGGAATCTCGATTCCAACTCCAGTTCCCCCAAATCCCCCTCATGTACTCCCTGTACTAAAGCGCACTATCATGTCGCCGGTTAATGCGGATCTCCGAGCCAGAGATCCTGAGGTCCGTCCTGCCTTCGGTCGCTGCGTGCTGTCGCTCAACAGTGGCATGGCGGCGCTTGACAACCAGTTTGCCGGCAAAGTGCTGATGGTAATCATCAGCGGCGACTGGCCTCCCGTCTCGCAGGATGACCTTGTCAAAGCTCTTGGCATTACGCACGGCATCCAAATAAGTGACTTGCTCGTCGAAGTCTGTCCGCCACCAGCTGATTTCTTCGTCAGGTTCCGGACAACTTTCGACTGTAGTCGTGTGTTCGAATCTTCCCAGCGTTTGTTCTGCGATGGCGCGCTGGTGAGCTTTGATCGGTGGCACCCAGGATGGGGCTCGGTGCCCTCTGAGCTTGAGTTTTTAACAAAGCTTACCTTCCACGGCATGCCTCGACATGCTTGGAACAGCGAGTCCATGAACGAGCTTATCAATGACCTTGGAGGTGAGCTCGTAAGTATGTTTGTTCCTCCAAACAGCTGGGCTCTGACGGTTATGGCATGGATGAAGAAGCCATCCACCATACCGAAAGTGATTGGTGTTGAGATACCGGTGCAGGAACCAGGGTTGTACTATTCATCACCACCAAGGCCGCCGTGGACCATGTTAGGGATGTACCTGTATCGAGTGTTCGTGCATGTCGAAGAAGTGGTCAATCCATCAATCGAAGTCCTGCCGCCGCCGCTGGTGCCAGGGTCCGTCGACGACGTCCATTATAGGAGTCAACGTCAGACTTTCCCCGTGTTGCTCGGAACGATGGATGGCACAGGGCCTACTCCATCGCGCGGCGGAGGCCACTGCTTCTTTTGGAGAAGAGGCAGGGCTGGCTGCCTGGATGTGCTCTAATTTGAGGTAACAACTGAATCTTGTCAGATACTAGTTAAATCCGAGCTATGGGTGTGAAGCACTGATATGCCAGTACATTTGATTGTGACCTGTTCTAATTTTGTACCTGAAACAACAATTCCTTCACATAAAGGTGATCCATGTCAGAAAGATGACTCCCACCCACCCGCCGCCCCCCTAACCCTAGCCACCCACCACCGCCGGTGATCTCCACGTCACACCGTGGGTGTTGCCATCTGATCGGGCCATTCTCTCCGGCGTCTCCTCCCCTCTCTGCTGGTTATTCTTTTCCTCATGGCGGTCCATGCGGCGATCTCCATGGGCTTGGACTTCACCCCGGGTATGAAGTTGTCCCAAGAGATACAACACACCTTCGGCAGATCAGTCCACCCATCGAAGAACACGGGGCACTTCATCATGGTGGTCTCCTTTGCCAGGCATTCTTTTTGTCTGGATGAGGAGAATGTTGGTTTGGCGCTGGAATTTGCTCTTGGAGGTTATTGTTCTTAGCTCAAGGTATCTTTCATTAGCAATGGTGTTTTCTCTTTCAATGTGTCATGCAAAGAGGTGGGCTTTTTTATTCTGCATCAACGAAGCTTTGTTTGCCCTCAATTCAAATGCTATTTTCACCTTTGGGGCCATGGGGGTCCGGATTGGGAGAAAGAGTTTAGATCTTGGCAGTTTGAGTGCCAGCAGGAATGGATCCTAGTGAGCCCCTCCAAACGTAGGGCTGCCATGGGTATGGAGGCTATGCATCATCGTCCTAGTAAATCTTCCCTCCGTTCTGGCCACCCATCCAGTCCCAAGAAGAGGTTGAGTTTGGCGACGTTCATTAATTATCCAGCCCGAAAAAGGTTATAGTAATAATCCTACACGCATCGATGTCCAGACGATCCGTGAAGCTGGTTATGTTGTTGGGTCACATGAGGCTGGTTCGCTTAGCCCTCCACTGTCAACCTCCGCCTCGCCGGAAAGTTCATCGGCGAGCCCTTTGATTCATTTTGGGTCGATCCCGTCATCTCCGGATAGGATCACTTCTGTTGGCGGCAACTCCGGATCCTCAGGAACCTTCAAATTTGTTGGACCGGATTTTGGGGAATCGTCTCCCTCGGCCCAAGCCAGCCCGATAACACCGCCTCGGCAAACAGGCTCCCTTTTAAGGCCCATTGTTCTTTCGGATGATGAGACCGACGCGTCCCCTCTGGATTTTTTTGAGTCGCCCTCTCCACAGAATATTACCAAAGGATTACAGAGTTTTGATGAGATGATTGAAGACATGGCTGCAAGCTACTGGGATTGTCAGAATTGTTTGGGCATGGGCCACAAATCAGAGACTTGCAAGAACAGGGTGAGGTGCAGGTTATGTTTTCGTTCTGGTCACGTTAAAAATAATTGCTCCGGTCAGCCGCCTGACACATCCATCTGGGTCCCCAAAATCCCATCGAGCGGCTTTGGAGCTCGCGCCAACAGGGAGGACTCGCTTGCCTCTTCGGTTTCCAATACAACTGCAACACCGCAGCCAAAACCCCAATCGTATCCCTGTCCCTCACCGCAACCCAGCTCCCCTCCGCCCCAATCTGATGCTCCGTCGCCTACATCGCCTCCCACCACCTCGCCACTTCAGGATAAGCAACCAGCTTCCCTAATGGCGGTGTATGCCATTGACCCTCATCGTTTCATCCCTGCGGGCTTTGATGTGGTGGATGGTGGGGAGGACAGGTTGCCACGCACCTACTACTCGCTTGCGGTCCCGCCACCACGGCGGCACGAGCAGTTCATGGTGGCGATCGTCGAGCCCCTCCCTCCGGCTCACTTGGTGGCAATCCGACGAGAGCAGGTTCTAAACTTTCTGACACAAAACATGCAAGTGCCTGTCCTATCTGCTCAGACTTGGTTCCAGGGGGTGGGTTTATTTGAGATGGAAGATCCTGTGGTGCGTGCCTCCTTCACGCAGCATCCACCTTTTCCACTGGGCCTGGATGCAGAAGGGAATGAGTTTTTCATCAGATTTATTCCGCACAATCAGGGGGAAGGATTTCGAGCTATCCAGGGTCATAGGACTGGCTGGTTGATGTTCATTGGAGTGCCATTAGATTATAGGAATACCACTAACCTAGCGGAGATTGTTGGCACGTTTGGACAATTTCATTACTGGAACGACACTGATCGTCGCAAGGTCCGGTTTGTGGTCAGATGCTCTTTCCCTAACAATGCCCTCGTCCCACGCTCGGTCATCTTCGGAGACTTTGCAACTTGGGGAGGGGCTGTAGTTTCTTGGACTGCTGGCTGTTATATTTTAACTGGGGAGTTTGCAGAGGCAATTATACCTGCGGATGAGGACCCAATGCCGCTGGATGGAAATCCCCATCCCATGCCAGGGGTAAATCCACCGCAACCTTTTTGGGCGATGCCACCTTACCCTGCTCTGGGCTGGAACGCAGTGCCCCACAATCATCCGCAACCTTTTGATGGAAATATCAACGGAGGACACGCAGAGCAGGCGGATGGCTGTGGTGCTTGGGAACAGCCTGAGGAGCCGCAGCAACAGGCTCAGGTGAATGAGCAAGTCCGGGATCAGAACTCTATGGTCCTCCACCTATCTTTGGACTCTAATGATGATGCAGTGGATATGGAGGAAGTGCAGCAGCCCCACCCAGTTATGCCAATCGATCCAATTCATCTAGGAATTGTCAGAATTGTGTATGGCCCTGTCCTGCCACCCGAGATGATCTGGGCAAGATCGTTTTCGTCCCTTCTGCCGGATTTCCTCATCAAGAAGGTACCATCTGCTCTACCAGGATTTTTCTTGCCGCCGTCAGTTATTTCTCTGGGCCAGTTGCAGCCTGATCAAGAGAAGCGGATGTCCCTCCTCCTTCAAGGGCCGCCTATGCCAGCAAGTAGATCTTCGGTCAGTATTCAGGAAATATCGAATGCTGATTCATCCTTGCTCACTCCAAGTCTACCTGACGCAGTTTCATCTCAAGATAGCAGGATTGCAGACTCTGATTTTCTGTTCTCAGCCACTAAACCACCTGCAGAATCTGTGCTTGGGAAGAGGCAACATGGGGGGAAGCGTGCTCGCTGTGTCGCGCCTATTGCTGCTACTCCAGATTTCTCCACGAGGAGAATGACTAGGAGCTGCGCTAAATCTTCAGGGCTCAAACCTATCTCTGCAATCTTGGTTAAACCATCACCCAAGAGGAGACCACGAGGGAAGAAGCTGAAGACATCTGAAGAGGAGCCCACGGAGCAGGCTCAGATGCCACCGGAAACCCCAATTCCGGTTATGCAGGCGGTTGGACATGCTCTGGGCATCCCAGCTGTTGATCTGATAGAGGAGAAGCTTATGGCTCCCTCTAAGAAGTCTGATGAAGATGCAGTTTCCAATGATGAGTGATTATCAGTACTTCTCTATGATGTGGTGGTGGTCTTTTGTGGGCCTATTTGACTTTGCATTGTGTGGCCCACGGTTATCTCTTTTCTGTTTTTTTTATATCTAAGCACTGTCAGCGGTTTATGGGTCTATCGTGTATGGATGTTTTGAACCTTGTGGTTTTTGGAGCTGCACTGTTAAGCAGTGGGCTGGATTATCCCCACTATATAGTTTTTAATGGCTAGTACATCATATCGTAACTGGCGTGTTTTGTGCTGGAATGTCCGTGGTCTCAATTCTGCGGACAGACAGAGAGATGTTTGATCGAAAATTGAAGAGAGTCAGTGCTCAATTGTGTGCCTTCAGGAAACCAAATGCGAGGTGTTTGATATTAGGACGATTAGAACCTTCTGCCCGCGGCGGTTTGATCGTTTTGCTTTTGCTCCCTCAGTTGGTGCATCTGGTGGTATTCTTGTCATCTGGAATTCTGGTGTCTTCACTGGCACACTCATTGAGATTCAGCGATTCGGTGTTGTGGTCTCTTTTACTTCGGTGCACAATGCTGAGACCTGGACCCTAGTGTCCGTTTATGGGCCTTGTGATGGGCCTCTTCGCGATGATTTTGTTCATTGGCTTTACTATCTGACTATCCCTCCTACTGAACACTGGCTTCTCCTAGGGGATTTCAATTTTATAAGGTCCATGGATAATAGAAACCTGCCGGGGGGAAATGTTAACGACATCTTCCTTTTTAATGAGATCATTGGTCATTTGGGTCTCTTGGAGTTGCCCTTGAAAGGGAGAAGTTACACATGGTCAAATATGCAGGAAAACCCTCTGCTCGAGGAGCTTGATTGGTTCTTCACAACTTCAGCTTGGATTTCCATTTATCCCAATACTGTAGTACTTCCGTTAGCGAAAACTTCGTCTGACCATGTGCCATGTGTGGTTTCCATTGACACCACCATTCCAAAAGCCAGGGTTTTTCGTTTTGAGAATTACTGGGTTGACATGCCAGGTTTTATGGAGTGTGTTAAGAGGTCTTGGGAGGCGCTGGTTTTTTCTGATCTGTCTGCGGCTGCAATTATCTCCCGAAAGTTCAAACGACTGCGAATGGACCTCAAAGTGTGGAGCAAAAGCATCTCCCACATTAAAAGGCTGACTTTGAATTGTGCCAAGGTCATCCTGCATTTTGATAGGCTTGAGGAATGGAGGCCACTCACAACTCCGGAGTTTAACTTCAGAAAGATAGTCAAGTTGCACCATGAGAACTTGCTGCGTATCCATTACATTTATTGGAAACAGCGGTGTACAATCAGATATATCAAGGTGGGGGAGGAGAATTCAAAGTTCTTTCATGCAATGGCTTCAGAAAGATTGAGGAAAAATGCAAACGCTAGTCTTAGGGTTGATGAGAATGATCCAGTCTCTGATCATACACAAATGGCTGGAATTTTGTGGTCCTCCTTTAAGAATAGGATGGGTCATGCTCAGGGCATTAACATGGGATTTGATCTCCCACAGTTGATCCAACCAGTGGAAGGGCTTGAAGTACTCTCTGCTCCCTTCTCACGGGAGGAAATAAACAAGGTTTTAGTAGAGCTACCAGCTGACAGAGCACCTGGACCGGATGGCTTTAATGGCATGTTTATCAAAAAATGTTGGCTATCATCGAACAGGATTTTTTGCACCTCATACAGGCTTTTTATGATGGACAGATATCTCTGGAGAACATCAATGGCTCTCTCATCACCCTCATTCCTAAGATGATTTCTCCTCAAGGGCCTGATGATTTCAGGCCCATTTCCCTTACAAACACCTGTCTGAAGTTCCTCACCAAACTGTTGGCAAACAGATTACAGAAAGTAATTTTGCAATGTATTCATAAGAACCAGTATGGATTTTTGAAAAGTAGGTCCATTCAGGATTGCCTTGCATGGGCATTTGAGTATATACATCAATGCAAGCAGTCAAAGCGACCAATCATAATCCTGAAGCTGGACTTTGCCAAGGCTTTTGATACAGTGGAACATGAGATAATTTTACAAGTCCTTCATCATAAAGGTTTTGATAGCAAGTGGATTGCTTGGGTTAGAGAGATTTTGTCATCTGGGACATCTTCGACATTACTTAATGGCATTCCAGGGAAGCAATTTAAATGTAAGTGTGGGGTCAGACAGGGTGATCCTTTGTCACCCCTCCTTTTTGTTATTGCTGCTGATCTGTTGCAGTCTGTGGTCAACCAAATGATGGCTCGAGGGTCTCTGACAATCCCAATCCCATCCCATGATCCTAACTACCCAATTATCCAGTATGCAGATGACACAATCATCATCTTGCCAGCTGTGGATGAGCAACTGGTGGCTCTTAAGAATATGTTGGCTGTGTTCCAGCAGTCTACTGGTCTCAAGGTGAATTTTGCCAAGTCCTCTATGATACCTTTGAATATATCTAATGAGGAGGCTCTCAGGTTGGCTACTCTTCTGGGTTGTAAGTTAGGAGAACTCCCTTTCACTTATCTTGGTCTTCCCCTTGGTACCACCAGACCCAGAATTGTGGATCTCCTCCCCCTTGTGGATAATATTGAAAGAAGGCTATCTGCTAGTTCTGCCATGCTAAACCAGGGCTCTAGGTTGCAGCTGTTGACTTCAGTCTTAACTTCCATGCCAATCTATTTCCTCTGCACCTTGCATATACCTCTTGGCATCATTAAGCAGTTGGATAGGATCTTCAGGCAGTGTCTTTGGAGAGGGAATACAGATACACCTAAACAATCTCTGGCAGCTTGGGATCTGGTTTGCAGACCTAAAGATAAGGGTGGTCTAGGTATTCTCAATCTCAATATCCAGAATCAGGGACTGCTCATGAAACATCTGCATAAATTCTTCAATAAGCATGATGTTCCTTGGGTCTCTTTAATATGGGATTCCTATTATGACAACATTGTCCCTCAGGCAACTGTATTGACTGGCTCTTTCTGGTGGAGGGATGTCTTCAAGCTAAACGATGCTTACAGGGCTATTGCTTCTGTTCATATTAACATGGGGGACACTGCTTTGTTCTGGCATGATGCATGGCATGTGGCTGGTTCTTCCTTGCCCTTGGTAAGGAGGCTTCCTAGACTGTTCTCTTTCGTGATTGATGACAAGGTCTCAGTCAGGGATGTGCTTCAGACCCAGGACCTTTTTTCCATGTTTTACCTACCCATCTCACAAGAAGCTGCGGCAGAGTTAACAATTCTAGAAGGTTGGCTGCTAAACTTGCAAAGAGATCCTCTACTTCCTGACCAGTGGGTGTGGCCTTCCAAATCTGGGTCCTTTTCGGCCAAAGGGTTCTATACCATCATGCACTCCCATATGCCCACTATTATGCCCTGCAAATGGTTATGGAAGAGCAGATGCACCATGAAGATTAAAGTTTTTGGCTGGTTATTGTTCTTTGATAGACTTAACACCAAAGACATGTTGGTTCGAAGACACTGGAGGTCCCAAGCTGAGGATAATCTTTGTGTTATATGTAATGCTTATATCCACGAGGACAGATCTCATTTGTTCTTCCAGTGCAATTTCAGCTCAAGAGTGTGGACCTACCTCCAGATTGACTGGTCCCAGGGGTCTAATATCCAGGAGTGTGTTGCCCATGCCAGATCAAGTTTCAGCCAAATTTTTTTCTTTGAGGTGATGCTCACTGCAGCATGGAATATTTGGATTCTCAGGAATGGGAGGATCTTCAGGGGAGAGCAGGCTCGTTTTGCCACCTGGAGGTGCAATTTTGTGCATGATATTCTTCTTTTGTCTCACAGACTTAACAGTAGTCTTAGAACTCAATTGTTAGCTTGGGTTAATGCCCTTTTGTAAATTTAGGATAACTTCAGTTGAACTTGGGTCTTCTAGCTCTAGGTAAGTTGTAGATAGGTCTCCTTTTGTTTTGGCACTTTCTCAGTGCTTTGTATTTTGCTGGACCTTTTCTTTTTCTAATAAAATGGGCTGTGGGGTTTTACCCCACAGTAAATATTCAAAAAAAAATGTACCTGAACTTTTTTTAGAAAGGGTTGTACGTCAACTTAATGTGCTAGGAGAACTTATTGTGTTGTCTGTCTGTTTTCTTTGCACAACATTCAAGATATTTCCCCGTCATTGATAAAGACGATGAACCGTTATGTACGACTTCGTTGGTTTCAACATAGCCCTTCCCGTAGCGATCCACTGCTTCCATCATGATTGTGCCGCCTGCGTGAAATTTTTGTATGCAAGTTCAGTGTGCTATGATGTTCTATATGATTGTGTCAACTATATAAGTTTTTACTGAGCATCAGCAATGCATATGGCTGAAAGATGTATTTACGAGCATCGGACGATGTGTCTCTCTCTCTCACACACACACACACGCACAAGTGGAACCCGTTGAATTATTTATTTTCTCGTGACAGCTTTTAATTAGGTTCCACTGTAATCTAACTTTTTTCTTAAGTTACTAATTGAGCTCAGTGACTTCAAAAAGTTGTACAAAAGCCTTGTTTGGGCCTTTCCGGTGTCGCTGAATGTGGGTTGAGTAACCATGTTAGGTTGTACTGTACTACACAGGCCTTTTTCTCTATTTCTTTTAAATAATACATTTTTTATTAATTTTCATAAATATTACGCTGGGTAAATTTTTTTCAAAAATAATACACCGTCCTCCCGCTGCAGGCCGACTGGGCCTAGTCGGCCCACAGCAGGCCGATCGGATTCCAGTCGGCCTACAGCTGGTCGATTGGCCCCTGTCGGCCCACTGTGGGCCGACTGGTCCTAATTGGCACGCTGTGGGCTAATTGTTTTTGCAAAAGTGTTAATCATGTATTTAAAAAATATGTGTATTGTGACCTCCTCCGCTCGCTGTGGGCCCATTGTTGACTAAAAAATATGTTTTAAAAAGTGTTAATCATGTATTTAAAAATTATTAAATGTGTGTATAAAAAATGTTCCTTATCTATACAATTTTTTTAAAATGTGTGTATAAAAAATATCTTTTTTCAACATCAGCAATGCAACTAGGCCGACAGTTGTACATAATATCCAGGTCAACTTGTTATTCTCCGCCCCGCTAGGCTGCAAACTTTCCTAAGAGGTATGCATTAGGCATAACAAGAAAATGGACTTTAAGAAATAATAAATGGGATGTAATTATAATAACTGGATAGTTACTATGCACCAAACACGTAATTAGTTTGAAAGATATATTATTTTTGGAATTTGAAAATTTTAATTTCATTACTTGTTGCACCGCAATATTTCGTTGGATTTTAACGTAATACAACTTTATTTTGAAATTATATTTAACCTGACTAGAAATTTCGGATAAAAATATTTTAGATCCCATCAAAATGTGGGAATTTTTTTTGAATTCTGTTTTGAGCGGTTGTTTGAAATTATTAATCGTTGTCCTAGCTAGAAGTTGGACTGTACTTTTAACAAACTGTAAATGGGTTGTAGTAAATTCCATTAGAATTAAAAAATGGGATGTACATTCTTACAAATCGCAAATGGGCTATATGTTCTCTGCCAAATCCGAGCTGTGGGCCTACTAAGTTGACGCGTACCAAAGGCTTTGTCAACTTAGTCAATATAAATGATTCTAGCTGCAGTGATCGTACGATGTCCATCCAACGGTCGTAGTGCTTCTTCAACCTCTGGTCTTCTTGCTCCAGTCACCCAAAGCAGCGCCGGTCGTGTCACGTGCTCCTGCCTCCTGTGGCCGGCTGTGATGCCACGGAGGCCTCACCGCCCCGTACTACTCCCACCGCTGGCCAGGCCATCCCTCTACTCACCCACACCCCCTGTTATTCTGCGGCGACGGCAGCCTCACACCGCAGCCGAACCAGTGAACCCTCGTACTCCTCTCCGCGCGGGCTTCCACTGCTGCATCTTCCCCGGCTCCGCGTCGTCCCCTTCCTAGGCCTCGCCGTCGTCCAGACCACCGCCCTGGTGCTCTCGGCGCGGCGTGGTCAACGTGGTCAACGACCGACTTCCATCGGAAGAGTACTATACGTGGAGAGACTGACAACTGGGTCCACGGCAGCCGCAAGGAAGTGCCTCCTTATTACGCGCAAAATAATTATTCCTCCACATGTCAGCGGGGACCCACCGGACGGGCCACCGTATTTCGCGAAAAAAATGATTCGCCCCCTGACTGCTGGGACCCACGAGCTACATCTTCGCACGCAAGGAAGTGCGTCCGAAAAAAAAACAATTCGCCCCCCTGACTGCTGGGACCCACCATGCCCCCCCACTGCTGGGACCCACCAGCTACACCTTCGCACGCAAGGAAGTGCGTCCGGGCAAAAAAAACAAAACGATTCGCCCCTGACTGCTGGGACCCACCAGCTACATCTTTGCAGGCAAGGAAGTGCCTGACAGTCGGGACCCACCTGGTCGAAGCGTACGTAGCGTTGTCATTCTAGTCGCGAACGTGTACGTACATACTGGTCCATGTAGAGGCGCGCATGTGTCGTAGTAGAGGCGCGCACGTGTCGTAGTAGAGGCGTGCACATAGCATGTACACGTATGTACAGCGGCCAGGGTGCAAGAAGGAAAATACGGCCACGTATGTGTACATACGGGCGGGGTCTCGAATGCCTACTCGCACATACGTACGGCCAGGGCTCGTGTACATGGCTGGGTCAGAACAGAGAAACAGCATCGTCGTCATGTTCATGGGAAGGCAATGGAATGCGCCGTGTTCATGGGGAGGCAACGAAATGCGTCGTGTTCATGGCAACAGAATGCGTCGTGTTCATGGGGAGGGCTTGGATGGAACAGGCGATGGAAATGAGGCCTAGTGTACCGCAGAACGGAGGAAACGGCCTTGTGTTCAACCGGCCACGTTCGAAACGGGATCCTGTTCATCAGGAGGGGTGTGGTGTACCGCAAAACAGAGGAAACGGACCTCCTATGGTCGAAACGGGGGTCCTGTTGATCGGGAGGGGTGTGGCGTACCGCAAAACGGAGGAAACGGACCTCCTACGGTTGAAACGGGGGTCCTGTTGATCGGGAGGGGTGTGGCGTACTACAAAACGGAGGAAACGGACTTGTGTTGGAGCGCTACGGTCGAAACGGGGGTCCTGTTCATCGGGAGGGGTGTGGCCTACCGCAAAACGGGACTCCACGGGATACTGTTCATCTCCACTGTCGACCTCCTCCAGCCTCCACGGGCTCCTGTTCATCCAGCCTCCACCGCGCGCTACTCCACCGTCTACTATTCATCCAGCCCTCCACACCACGGGGTCCTGTTCAACCACCCCTCCACGGGCACCCCTCCACCGTCTACTGTTCATCCAGCCCTCCACACCACGGGGTCCTGTTCAACCACCCCTCCACTGTCTACTGTTCATCCAGCCCTCCACACCACGGGGTCCTGTTCATCAACCCCTCCACGGGCACCCCTCCATCGTCTACTGTTCATCCAGCCCTCCACCACACCACGGGGTCCTGTTTGTCTAGAGGAAACGCCACCGCTCACTGTTCAGCCAACCCCCCCCCCCCCCCCCGCAACGCTCACTGTTCATCCCACCGATCGGCTTCAGTTAGCAGCAGTAGCGAAGGAATCGCTCGATCGGGTTCAGTTAACAGCCATCGATCGATCGCTCGGGTTCAGTAACGCGTAGCCTTCAATTCAATCGCTCGAGTTCAGTTAGAGCCCAATGCCTCGCTCGGGTTCAGTTAGAGCCAACGCCTCGCACACACGTGCGTACGTGTACGAGAGAAACGCGCATCGCTCGGCCCCCAACCTCCCACCGTAACCGGGAACTCCCCGAAATTTTCCTCGCCCTCGCTTCTACCATGGTTTTTTCCGTCATGGACGGCCCAAAGAATGTCATGCAGCTGCGTCTCCGGCCCGCCCAGGACGAAAAGCCCATTTTCTGTCATGATTTTTTGTCATAGAAGTAGGAGCCCACCACATCTATGATGATACCGGGTTTTGTCACAATTAACGTCATAGAAGTGTCATATGTATGACAGAAATTTTTTTCGTCCGGCCCAAAATGTCACGGATGTGTCTTTCTTTTGTAGTGGTCCCTGCGGCATGTATCCCTTTTTATGTCTTTAGCTTACCTTGTTGGGAGCACCCCTCGGGCTGCATCATCCCCAAGCCGCTCGGGCCTGACCCAGTGGCATGTATCTCCCATGAACTTACTTAAGCTTGCTACTCTCATGTTTAATCTACCTATGATTACTACTTGTTCGATCGCCACCCATCATGGGGACCGTGCGCCGGCCGTCTTTCTTCAGGACCCTTCGCGTGAGTAAGTTGAGCACGGCGTATGTGCTTGGGCCCGTCCCTGCAGCATCGATAAATCCAACGGCTGAGCTCTGTCTGGCGGGCCGGCCCCATTTACGTCATCTCCTGGGGCCGTTGGTGCTTGGCTTTCTCACGCGATAACCTCAGGAGATTCTTTCGGCGCAGGTTGTCTGACCACCTCGCAGGACCAGCACAGCGAACAAGAACCAAGACCGAGCGCAACCCGCCTTGAGGTAGGGCCTCGTGAGTCCCGCGCTGGCTCACGAGTGCCCAGATACACCTCGTCTAGCCCTGCCGTGCAAGCCACTGTCAGGGCGGGGATGTACACACCCCGGGGGCTCTCCGTGGAGAGAGCTCCCCTCCCACGCACAAGTGGAAGCACCATGCTCCGCACTGGCCGTCGACACTACCGAGGAGCGGCTATGCCCATGCACAAGCGGAAGCACTACGCTCTGTGCTGGTGATAAACAACTGAGGGCGGCTTCACGGTCGTACCAACCTCAGGGAGCCCCAGAGCTCGGCGTCCGGCCTCACCGCAACGCCTCCCCTCAGGAGAGCCGCGCGAGCGGGCTGGGCACGGGGGCTGCGCTCGGGTCATGCCCAAGCATACGCCACCCAACCAGGTCTCCCGGACCTGGGGGTTGCGCTCGGGTCACGCCTAAGCGCACGCCACCCAACCAGGTCTCCCGGACCTGGTCGTCGCATGCCCCTCCCGAGCCGAGCCTCGGCAAGGGCAAAGGTATAGAGATTGTTTGCACGTCAAGGGGGACTCCTAAGCATCATGACTCAGGAGCCTAACTGGTCACGTAGCCCCTCACTCCTTGGTCCGTCCTGGTCTCCGGTCGTCCCAACGGCGGTTGAGGTATGTGCGGGGCCGGGCTCTGCCGACGTAGAACATTAACCTATCCTCGCGTACTCTCCCTGTAAGCTGTTTGCGCGTCAAGGGGGACTCCTGACCATCGCGACTCAGGAGCCTAACTGGTCACGTAGCCCCTCACTCCTTGGTCCGTCCTGGTCTCTGGTCGGCCCAACAGCGGTTGAGGTATGCGCGGGGCCGGGCTCTGCCGACGCAGAACACAAAGCAAATAGGAAGGAAACTGCAAAATCTTCAAGCAAATATTACAAGACATATTGTCCTCACAATATCAAATGAAAGTTTTAACGCCTCCATGAGGCCTGATGCGTATTGTAGGAATGAAACAGGAAAGCAGCCACAGGTCACCCCTGGACACCGCCATCGCCTGCAGAAGGTGCTCCTCCCTTGGTAGCGTCATCTTCGCCTGCACCGCCAACTGCAGGATCGATGGCATCGCCGGTCGAGGGCGCGAGGACGAAGCCGCGGAACTTCTTCAGCAGGGCCTCCACCTGACCTTTCACGGCTGCGGCGGCGGGCGCATAATGTTCATCAGCTACAGGCTCCAGCAGCTCGTCGAGACGAGCATTGGGGTCACAAAAGTACAGATAGCTGAAGACACGTGTCAGCGCAGCTGAAGAAAGGACACGAGCCTCTGCCTCAGCCATGGAACCGATGGCCTCCACGACTTCCTCAAGCGCCTTCACCAAGTGGGGAAGCAGCTGAGCAGGGCCATCCTCGTCGGTGGTCAGCAGCTTCTCCATGACCTTCTCGTACAGTGACTTCAGCGCCACGCTGGACCTCTTCTCAAGAAGCAAGAAGGCCACGCAGTCTTTGGCCAGGACCTTCGCCTTGGTGTCGAGCTCGGCCTCCCTCGCCTTCGCCTTCTGCTCTAGCTCCTCCAGTCGGCTGCGCTCCGCGGCCTGCTCCTTCGACGGCTCCCCCAGCTCGGCATCGCGGCCCTTGATGGCTTCCTCCCGAGCCTTCATCTCCTCCTCCTTTGCTTTGCCGTCACGTTCTTCTTTTGCGCGCTCATCGCGCAGGCTCTTCAGCTCACCCTCCAGCTTTCGGCAGCGGTCACGGGCGGCCTCGGCGTCCTTCAGCGCCACCTCGCGATCGGCCGCAGCTCTGGCGGCGTCCTGCTTCTCCTTCTCGGAGGCCGCCGCGGCCTGGCTTAGCGACACTCGAACTGCCGAGTCAGAGTGAAGCCAGCCTGAGGCCAGCTCCAGGCGCCCGGCCACTAGGTGCGGGTCGGCGCCTAGGGGGTCTTCCCGCAGCTTGGCCATCCCTGAGAAGACACACTCCAAGACTACGGAAGGAGCAGAAGAATTTGGGGCCAGAGGCGCAGCAGGAGGAGGAGGCGACATCGTTACCAGAGCCTGGAAGATCGAGGTCTCCGGAGCCTTTGGGACCTCATTAGCAGAGCCGGGTGCCGGCACTTCCGGAGCCAGTGGGGCCACAGGGGCTAATTCATCCTGCCGATGCTCCTCTTGGCCTCGCGAGGGCGACCAGGCTGGGGAGGTGCGGGTGTTGTCGCCTCTCTTCTCCATAGAGGGGGGCACAGCCGCGGCATCCTCCTTCCACTTCTTCGCTAAAGACACCGGCCTGATCAACCAAGGGCGAATGTCAGAAAATAGCAAGTACAAGCAGGAACAAGAGAAGCTCGAAGCACTTACTAATCCACTGCAACATAGTCCACCTTCCGCTTGGGGAGCCTGAAACCCGAAAGCGTCGGGGCCTGAGGAGTGGGCACACGGGCTCCGAGGGCAGAAGATGGCGCAGTAGAAGGGTTGGAGCCGGCCCCAGGCGGTGCCAAGTCAGAGGCAGCATCTCGAGAGACCAGCGATGATCTACCCCTTGTCGGGATGAGGGGCAGCTCCCTCTCCTCCTGGCGGGCGTCGACCTCGGTGTCGTCTGGCAGAGTGTGGAGGATGTCGGCCTTGCTCAAGGGGGAGTTCTCCCCCATCTCCTCTGGGGTCTCCTCCGAGTCCTCCTCCCCCTCTTCCTCCCCGCTGGACTCGTCAGAAGACACCTCCACCGGCTTTGGCATTGCAGAGGCCCCAGCGAGCGCCGGCGGCACCAGCCCGCACGCGTCAAAGGTCGGCCTGGAGGAAACTAATTGCTCCCAGTCCTTACCATGGAACAAAGGAACAAAGGCGCTTGGTGGGTACTCTTGGTTATCCCCAACCAAGAGGCGTGGAACTGCAGTCAGCTCGTCATCAGGCAAGGCCACCGGGCTCAGACGAATCTTGTCTTCTTCATCTCCAAGCTTCCACAAAGGGCACGCGCGCCTGAAGTGGAGCAACGCGCAGCGTCAAGAATTCCTTCAGGAGCATGGCCCCCGTCACCTTGGCCGCCTTCGCATTTCCCGGCTTCAAATTGATCTTCATCTGCTCCAACACCGATGATGCCCGCTCGTCGGTGAGCTCTACGCAAGACCATCCCTTGTCATACTGGGGCGCCTATGTCGGCAGTTCCAAGCATGGATGGATGCACTTGTGTCACAGCCCTAGATTAATTGTGTGCAATAGTTGCATTTGCATCCATGCATCATGGAAATCTTTCCTTAAACCTGAAATGGGGATTAACAAACCCTAGCACTCCTTTGAAAACTAGGATCAACCAAAAGAATATTTTTCAATGAACCCAAAAATGCCTTAATTAATGTTTGATAATTTTGGCAAGGGTTTTGATCCAAGCCAAAAATACTGAACATTTTTAGGGAATTATTTGGGCTTTGAATTAATCCACTAATGTATTTGAGTTGGAGCAAATAAATCCTATAAATATTTTTATTGCTCCAGTAATTCTGAAACTTTTTGTGGGGCTTTGGGCTAGTCCATATTGCATCCACAAATAATTTCAGAAGCAACAAAAATGGTTTAGTATTATTACTAAATCAAAACAGAGCAAAATAAATAGAAAACAGAAACTAAATAGAAAAGGGAGAGAGAGAATGGCCAGAGGCCACTTACCTGGACTGGGCCGGCCCATCTGGTCGTGCCAGTCATCACCTACCTCTGCCAGTAGGCAGAGGAGGGAGACAGCGCACGCACGCGCGAGGCGCCATGCCTCCTCCCTGCTCGCCTGCCTCACCAGACGCCTCGAAGCCCCTCCTCGACGCCACATGACCCTGGACCCTCTCTCACTCTCCCTCGAGCTCTCTCCTCTCCCCTGGTGCTCCCTCTCCCGTTTGCCCGAGCGCGCCCGCCGCCGCCGCTTGCTGCTGTCGCAGCCACCGCCTCCCCCTCGCTTCTCCGACGTGCCCACGAGCTTCGCCTCGACTCCGTCTTCCTACCCACCGAGTCGCGCCTCATTGGAGGCCCTGCATCGTCGCCGTCTTCATCATCTTCGGCGCCGGCCGCCGGAGATCCCCCTCGCCGCTGCGCTCGCTCCGGTGCATCCCCGAGCCCGCTAACCATCCCTACGGATCCGCCGTGAGCTCCTCCTTCTTTTTCCCCTGTCCCCTCACCTCCGCACGTTCTCTAGCCCCGATCCCCAACCGTGATCGAAGCATCTCGCCGCCAGCCATGGTGTGGCCGTGGCCACAGTCGCGCAAGTGAAAGTGCAACTATCCCTAGGTGGTTTTGGTAATTCATAACAACATATAGCTCATTGAGCTAATGCTATTCCAAGATGATTATTTCAGGAAAGCTCAATGATTGGCATGGCATGGATGGTGAAAGTGGAACCCTCAAAATGCTAAGGACAAAGGATTGGCTCAAGCTCAAAAGCTCAAGACTCTTCATTTTATATTTTAGTGATCCAAGATCACATTGAGTCTTTAGGAAAAGCCAATACTATCAAGGAGGGATGAGGTGTTTCTTAATGAGCCTCTTGCTTCATGTGCTTAGTGATATGCTCCAAAACCCTCAACTACTTTCCCATATCCACATATGACCTAAACCCTAAGCCAAACTCGGTCATACCGATTCTTTCTATCCGGCGCCACCGAGTTTCACTTGTCATAAGCCACTGCCAAACCCTAGCAATTCGGTTCTACCGATAGGGATCTCGGTCTCACCGAGATGGGATTGTAATCTCTTTGTTTCCCTTTCGTAACTTTTCGGTCTCACCGAAAGAGCGAATCGGTCCCACCGAGATTGCAATGTAAATTCAGTGTTTCCTTTTTGTAACTTTTCGGTCTCACCAAAAGAGCAAATCGGTCCCACCGAGTTTACCTGACCAACTCTCTGGTTAGCTAATTACCAAATTTGGTCTCACCGAGTTTGTGTAATCGGTCTCACCGAGATTACGTTATGCCCAAACCCTAACCATATCGGTCCTACCGAGTTGCATGTCAGTCCCACCGAAGATCTCTAACGGTCACTAGGTTTACCTTTTCGGTCTGACCGAGTTTGTTGATTCGGTCCCACCAAGATTGGAAAACTGTGTGTAACGGTTGGATTTTGTGTGGAGGCTATATATACCCCTCCACCTCCTCTTCATTCATGGAGAGAGCCATCAGAACACATACACAATTCCAACTCATATGTTCTGAGAGAGAACCACCTACTCATGTGTTGAGACCAAGATATTCCATTCCTACCATATGAATCTTGATCTCTAGCCTTCCCCAAGTTTCTTTCCACTCAAATCTTCTTTCCACAAAATCCAAATCCTATGAGAGAGAGTTGAGTGTTGGGGAGACTATCATTTGAAGCACAAGAGCAAGGAGTTCATTACCTACACACCATTTGTTACTTCTTGGAGAGTGGTGTCTCCTAGATTGGCTAGGTGTCACTTGGGAGCCTCCGACAAGATTGTGGAGTTGAACCAAGGAGTTTGTAAGGGCAAGGAGATCGCCTACTTCGTGAAGATCTACCGCTAGTGAGGCAAGTCCTTCCTGGGCGATGGCCATGCTGGGATAGACAAGGTTGCTTCTTCATGGACCCTTTGTGGGTGGTTGCTTCTTCGTGGACCCTTCATGGGTGGAGCCCTCCGTGGACTCGCGCAACCGTTACCCTTTGTGGGTGGAGCCCTCTGTGGACTCGCGCAACCGTTACCCTTCGTGGGTTGAAGTCTCCATCAACGTGGATGTAGGATAGCACCACCTATCCGAACCACGGGAAAAACATTCGTGTCTCCAATTGCGTTTGAATTCTCCAAACCCTTCCCTTTACATTCTTGCAAGTTGCATGCTTTACTTTCCGCTGCCAATATACTCTTTGCATGCTTTCTTGAATTGTGTGATGATTGCTTGACTTGTCCTACAATAGCTAAAATCTGCCAAGAACTAAAATTGGGAAAAGGCTAAGTTTTTATTTGGTCAAGTAGTCTAATCACCCCCCCTCTAGATATACTTTCGATCCTACAAGTGGTATCAGAGCTTTGGTCTCCATTTGCTTTGATCTCCATAGCTTTTGGTGGTCATAGCCTTGGTTTCACAACCTAGAGAGTATGGCGTCTAACGAGGGAAATTATCACCGTAGAGGTCCTTACTTTGATGGTACTAATTTTGCTAGTTGGAAGCATAAAATGAAAATGCATATTCTTGGACATAACCCCGCCGTTTGGGCTATTGTGTGTGTTGGTTTGCAAGGTGACTTCTTTGATGGGAAAGAACCAAACCGTGAAGCTACCACGGATGAGTTGAAGATGTTGCAATACAATGCTCAAGCTTGTGATATTCTCTTCAACGGATTGTGCCCCGAAGAATTCAACAAAATCAGTCGTCTTGAGAATGCAAAGGAAATTTGGGACACTTTGATTGATATGCATGAAGGTACCGACTCCGTCAAGGAATCCAAGTTGGATGTGCTTCAAAGTCAACTTGACAAGTTCAAAATGAAGGATGGTGAAGGTGTCGCTGAAATGTACTCTAGGCTTGCTCTCATCACAAATGAGATTGCCAGCTTAGCAAGTGAAGAGATGACCGACAGATTCATCATCAAGAAGATTCTAAGAGCCTTGGATGGAAAATATGATACCGTGTGCACATTGATCCAAATGATGCCCAATTACAAAGATCTCAAGCCAACGGAGGTGATTGGAAGAATTGTTGCTCATGAGATGTCACTTAAGGATAAAGAGGAACTTCACAACAAATCAAGTGGTGCCTACAAAGCCTCATGTGAAGCCCCTACATCATCAAGTGAGAAACAAAACTTCAATGAAGAATTGAGCTTAATGGTGAAGAACTTCAACAAGTTCTACAAGAGTAGAAGCAAAGATAGAAGCTTCAAGTCAAGGTCCTACAATGACAAAAGATCTTCTAGTCGAGAGCGAAACTGCTACAGTTGTGGAAGACCCATACACTATTCCAATGAGTGTACGGCTCCCTACAAGAGAAGAGAAGATTCTCCAAAAAGAAGAAGCAAAGAATCACCACCAAGAGAGAGAAGGAGTAGAGATGATCGTTATGAACGAAGATACTCACGGAGAAGCAAGGATTCGGAAAGGAAGGAAAAATCATCAAGGAGCTACACAAAACGAAGACATCAAGCTCATGTTGGTGAATGGGTATCCGGCTCCGACTCCGACAGCCACTCCGAGAGAAGTTATCACTCCGACTCCGAAGATACTCAAGATGAAGGTGTTGCCGGTCTAGCACTTGTGTCAACCAACTCCTACGACATATTTGACTCACCAAATGAAGGAATTGGAAGATGCTTCATGACCAAAGGTCCTAAGGTAACACACCCCGAGTATGTTGATTTCAATAGTGATGAAGATGACTTGTTAGGTGATGATTTGCTTGTTGACAACTCTAGTGATGAATACTATGATGAAACGTCAATTAATCATGCTAATCAAGATAAAACGAATGACAATGATAAGGAGAAGATGAGGCTCTAACTAAAGAACTAAACACTCTTAAGTTAGCTCATGAAACTATCTTCGAAGATCATCGAGAACTTTTA
This sequence comes from Triticum urartu, assembly GCF_056163025.1. Classification (NCBI taxonomy): domain Eukaryota; kingdom Viridiplantae; phylum Streptophyta; class Magnoliopsida; order Poales; family Poaceae; genus Triticum; species Triticum urartu. The sequence goes on along the minus strand of NC_141877.1, from coordinate 144,410,111 downwards.
AGAGCTCATGAGAAATTACGCTTTGAAAAGCTAAATCTTGAGCAAGAGCATGAGTTCTTAAAAGCAATCAATGATGATCTCCGCAAGAAAAGTTCTTCTTACATTGCCAAGCGTTTACTCTTATCCACTTACATGCCTCAAGTCAAGTCTAGTAACAAGAACAAGAAAGATTCTTCCTCTAGCAGTAACAATGATCATGCTAAATCCAATATTGTTGCTTCTAGTAGTTCTCTTGATTCCACTAATGATTCTCTTAGCCAAGTTACACTTGAGCAAGAAAATAGCTTATTGAAGGGAATTATAGAGAAAGGAGTGTACAAAAGCCTTGCCGGGAGTAAGCAATTCGAGGAAATTGTGCGCAAGCAAGGAATGCACCGGAAGAATCAAGGTGTTGGTTTTGAACGAAAGTCCAATGCCAATGGAGTTGAGTGGGAAGAAGATCAATACCCCAAGACAAAGTTTGTTCCTCAACAAGAGAAGTATGATACTTCTTTCAAGGGGACACAAGCTCAAGATGATCTTCCACCACAAGACTACGAGCAAAAAGGCAAGGACAAGCTTCAAGAGGAAATTGATGCAGTTGAAGAAGCTCCTAAGACCTTAGTCAAGTGGATTCCCAAGACTACTTCAAGTTCCACTTCATCAAGTACGACTACAACTCCAAGGATTCCCATCAAGATGGTGTGGATCCAAAAGAAGAAGAACTAGAGAGTTCTTGAGGGTGACTCCGCCAACATACTTCACTCTTATCATTTTGGCAAGAACAAGTGCAATCAACTTCCACATCTTGCACTAGTTCAAGGAGTCACAAACCCTCTTGTTGGTAAGACAAGGGACAAGGTAACCTAAAAGTTTTCATGGACATCATCTTGTGTGTGCATCACTCTATGTCTATGGATATCCTTGTTTGTTCCTTGTGGGACTAACCCATGTAGGTATTGAAAGTGCAATTCACTCAAATGGATAGCTCTAAGTGATCTACATCAACATTGAGCATCCACATCTTCAACATCTACATGAAGTCATCATCGACAAAACCCGAGGTTAGTTCATCCCTCTAAGGGGGGATATCACATCTAGGGGGAGCTTTACTCTAAGACTTGAGCTAAAGCAACTCTAAAGATGTGAACACAACAATGCTTTATGTAAAAGTGGTAACCCCACTTGAGCTTAAACGATGAGTATGACCTATGATCAAGTGTTCTCACTTGACTCCTAAGTCAATATACTCATATATAGATGACCTTGTCATCGCAAATTGCTTGATAGATGCTAGAATTGGTTGTGCATGCCTTGTCACATATTTCATTTGCCATCTTATTGTGTGAGCATGTTGGTTGCATATTTTACTCATTCGAGGACATCCACTTGTTGTTTTGATTGTTTGGTTTTATTTCCTTTTGCCAAGTGGATGGACAAGAGTGCCTAAGAACCTCCTCTAGCTATCTATGCTTTTCTCGTCTCAAACTCTATTCATGCTACATCACAAAATTTGATCAAGTCAGATTCAAACCACTCTGTGTAAGGAGCGCTCGGAGTCCCCGATTTGTCATAGACTTAAACTTCCAAAACCTCTTTATGATTCTCGGTCTGACCGATACCCCACTTTTGGTCCTACCGAGATCATTGAGTTGATCTAGGTTTTCGATCTCGGTGCAACCAATTTGAACCTTTCGGTCACACCGAGTTTCAGTAACTGCCTGCAGTTATGAATCTCGGTGCCACCGAGTTGTTCCACTCGGTCACACCGACAGGGTCGGGCTATATATAGTCACGGGCAAAAATTTGGAAATTTCACCGAACCCCTTCGCCCGCGCGATAGCCTGCTCTGCCAACTTGGTCTCCGGATCGTCTCCTCGCCGCCAGCCGCCTCCAGTCGCTGGTCTCCATCGCCGTCAACGGAATTCTACCCCACCGTTGCCGCCGTAGCGGGTCTCTGCCGAACTAGGGTATGGACTCGATCACAGTGCTATTCCCCGTCCAATTCCTAGCACATTGTGTTCTTAATGACTCTTGCCACGATTGAAACACTCCTATCCAGTCAATGCGCTCGTAGATTAGGTTTGATTCGAAAATTTTAGGGTTAGGTTTCCGCCGAAACCATCTCGGACCCACCGAGTTGAAAAACTCGGTCCCACCGAGTTGAAAAACTCGGTCCCACCGAGTTGAAAAACTCGGTCCCACCGATTTGGCTTATGCCATTGCACAAGTGAGACTCGGCCTGACCGAGAATTACTTATCGGTGTGACCGATTTTGGAACTTTG